>NC_092636.1:25439501-25765572 GCF_039555335.1 Amphiura filiformis
TAGTCCTAAGGTTTGCTAGACCTCAGGTTGTTAGTCCTAAGGTTTGCAGACCTCAGGGTCGTTAGTCCTAAGGTTGCTATAGACCTAAAGTTTGCTAAAGTTTAGACCTCATCGTCGCTAGTCCTAAGGTTTGCAAGATCTCAGGGTTCCTAATGTTTGCTAGACCTCAAGGTCGCTAGTCCTAATTTTGACAATTGACATCAGGTCGCTAGTCAAAATTATGGTTTGCTAGTCCAGAAAAAGTTTACTAGTCCGGACAATAAAAAAAGGTTTGCTATTCAAAAATTTAGGATTATGGTTATACTTAGGATTAGGTTTAGGGTTATGGTAATATTTAGAGTTATGCTTGTGGGTATTAGCAAACTTTGTGGACTATCGACCCGTAGGACTGGCGGATGTAGACCGTTTATACAATCAGTCTTTAGCGGAACCGATTGAAATAGCATTGACACACCTGTCATCTGACCGCCTTCAATGAGACTGAGCGCACGACATACATGAATTCAGGTTCAAGGAACGGTACGCTTAAACCCTTAAGCAGGCAGTATGGCCATTCTATATCCTAAATGTTTTTTATCATACTATATAAATTCATTAAGCCAAGGAGTATAAGATGTTCATTAACGATGAGAAACCTAATGCGACCATAGTAGCCAATATCAGCTGTCAGGAAAACAATGACCCTAGATCAGAACATTAAAAAACCCTACATTGTTTGAGTTCGTGACTCGCCTTAGGCTACAATTGAGATATTATTTCCGTGATTCACTCCAAACAGATCAAAATTTAATATTTGAAAGACATTTCCTATTCACACCATCAAGTTATGAGACCAAATTTGAACCTAAGGATTTGATGCTGGCATTAATCAGATCAATAGTATTACTATCAATGTAATTTTGTTATCAACTGAAGCTATAAAAGAAAATTTCATTTCTTCAAATTTATTTATTTATAGTAATTAAGACACAAAAACATCGCTGTCATACGATTCTTAGGGTCTCGTTCTAAGTGTTGTTATCTAACAGAGGAATATATTACTTCTTATCTTTCTCATGCCATCAACATCATAACCTCTCTGAGGCATGCGCAGGTGCTAAAGAAACGGTATCACTTTTGAGAATCTATCCTATTTGAATGATTGCCAATTTACCAAGGGTAAAGATAAAGATAATATCTATAACTTATAGAAAACATTGATGCTACCACGAATACATTTTCTGTGTGTACAGCTAAAACGATCATAATTGCTTTGATAAGGTCGTAAAGGCTACCGAAGCGTCATGTTTCTAATGCAGAAGTGACGGAACTTGAGCAAAAAGGAAGCCGCTAGCGTTGTAACCGTTGCCTTTTTGGTGCCGCTCTTAACACTAACTATAAGTTTTTCTCACTATATATTTCTTTCCATTATTTCTTTCCGTTAAAGTTAAACGGGTTAAAGAAAAATAAATGTTATGACGAAATAATAAGTTATTGTAAATATTCAGCCTACTTAGCCGTTGGGTGATCGGATAACTTCAGAATGTTTACATAGTAGATGTGTTTTAATAAGGAATAAGGGAAAGCAAAACAAGTTGAATGATTATCAGTCTTGCTGACTTTACGATATGGATACTTTTGAAAATATAATATATTTGATACATCAAAGAGACTAAAATAAATTGTCATCGTTAACAAAATGTAAAAATCCATCAATTTTAAATTTGATCTTGCCATATGAATTTATTTTTTAATGTTGTTTTGATTAGCAAGACTGTCATGTCATTCCAGTTTTTTGAACAGCTTTCTTAAAAAGATTATTGTGATTATTGTTTTGTTATGTAAAGAGGTAAGTCTGCTTGAAGGAAAATGTGTTACATTTTATTCTTATGCATTTTACTTTTACTCAAGTGTCGAGTTATGCTCCATTTACGCGCTCGATCACTTTGGATTGTTAACACATTCGTTATTTAAAATAAGTTTGGTTAAAAGATGCTGTATACTTCTACAAGTTTCTGGTAAGCACTACTTTTTATTTATTTGAAATTATTCTGTAAATTAAGTAATATATCTACGTAACTTTATAATTCAAATATTATCGTAATATGTTACAATACTTGGTAATATTTTATCAACATGGCTGAATTTGAGGCTTTATTATATTGCTACATTGCAACAAAAGGCAGTAGCTAGCAGAGCATATAACTACCTAAGAAAGATATTGAAGTCTATTGTACCAAAGAAATGCACACTGTGGGTCTTCAGTGCAAAAGTGAATATGTGTTAACATACGGATGTGAAGCCTGGATCATGACTCCCAAGCTATCTAAAGAGCTGGATGGTTGTTACACCGGAATGCTTAGCACACACCTGTCAATGTAAATGGGAACAGGTGGAGCACGCCGTGTGGCCTGATTCATTGAGAAAGTGAGTGATTGGTGAAGGCAGCAACAGTTATGGAATTGGTATCTGTGCAAGGATTTGTACGCAAAGGATAAATGACATCAAGTCAACAGCGGACTTCATCGAACAGTGGTCTTCACAGGACAAGTTTAAATCCAGATATATACCAGTCGTCAAATCAAACAATGTTAACTTGCCTTTATTCAGGTATACTTCAAGGACACACCACAGATATATGAGGACTAGCAATTATTTCCCTCACTTTTCGGATTTCCTAATTCGCTATGACGTGAGTAAATATAGTCGTAACTTCACCATAGCTCTACAATTTTCTTCTTCTGTTGAAGAATTGTAAAAGTTTAACCCATTTCGTTACCAGACAGTGGACGCAATTTGCACAAAATTGTTGAATTGAAAATGAAAAGGTGTATTTTTTTCTTTTCTATTCTTTTTCATGTTACTGCTTGACCCACTTACCAGTTTCTATGGTTACAATATTAGCTTTTTAATGTAATCTATAAATGTTATTTATATGCATCAATTGAACGTGAGAAATTGACATTAACATTTATATTTCAAATTTAAAAAAATAATGACTACTTTCAATTTTCAAATATTAATCCTTTTCATAACGTTGTTACGCAGCGCTGCTTCTAAAATTAGCTCATTATTTTCATAAACCGTTACGAAATTATTATAACTTGCACAATGTTATTTGCATCTATTAAGAATAACCTTTGTGGACTTTAAAACGAGCAAAAATTACATATTATGTAATCCTGATGAGCAAATTATGGTTTTGATTAACCAAAATGACATTGCAGGCTACAATATAATATTAATGGAAAATGACTTCGCTAATGATTCTATCGGGAATAATATGAATGTCACTTAGGAAAGTTTGTTGATAGCAAGAGGTTTTAAGGAGAATGCTCGATTGCCAATCTGATTCCCAAACATAAGACATTTTATCCCATTCGTGGTATTAATGTGAGTGTTTCGTGTTGAACTTCAGTTTGCACAACACAAACATCTGCTTTCTTGCAACATAACTTTAGCACATAAATCCAATCGAATTCAAACCAATCACCGCAAAAACCGAAATTAAACAATAATAGTCCAGAATACCCTTTTCCTGGCTATAACTGGCTATATTTGCCAAATAACTTGAATAATGGCTGCACATTTCCGAGTCCGTATAAATCAAAATTCTGATAGTTCATGGGTATCAAGTTACAATGTCTATGTCCTTTGAAACAGTGGTTGAGATTTATATTATCAATTAAATCAACTAGCTTCGTGGTATTTTTTAAAACTTGTACAGCTAAAGTGCTACTTCTATGATTTCATTCTACATTTATAACGATATGAAAGGCTTTAAAAACAATAAAAGTTTATATAAAGCGCCAATATTCAAGAAGTCAATTGTTCAAAGACAGCCTAGCTAGACAATTATAAAAAATATTTGCTTATTTAGAAATAGGATATTGCAATATTGATTGATAAGATACATACAAAATTTTTATATCTTTTATAGACGCAGCTAAACTCAAATATTATCTCAAATATCAACAATTATAATATTACGTGTCCACATAATCCACTCTACCCACTCTAGTGTAAATAAACCTGTAAAATATCGAATCCATTAGAAGATTAAATTACATACTTGGATATGATTAGATCAGAACGCGTTATAATTGAATAGAACTTCAAACTGGTATAACGAAAGTCAAGTCTCAATTGTTTCGATGATTATCATGCATGCTGTCTATTTCTGCTTTATTTGTGACCAATGTATTGAAATAATATCTACCACGTTTCCCTATGTCTACTATTTACCCTATTGTGAATATTTCAGGTAATTCATGATTCGATTGTCATCAGCGCACCCATACCATGAACTCTATGGCACTTCATAATTTGCCGAAGTGAAAATAATCATGATACTAAATCATGTGAAACATCAATTATTCTACACAGTTATCGCCTCGTAATATAGTAATTTTGTGCCTTAGATCATTTATAAACTAACGTGAAAGTGGTAGCGGAAACGTATTATCAAGACTTTAGGCGTCAACGGAATCAAGAAGTTTTAGACGTTTAGAAGTATTTTGTTTGATATCGAATTATTCTGATTGCACATGTGTTTAGAAAGATCTAATGGTTGAAGCATCTGTGAATCTGACACTACTAATAGTGGAAAGAAACTCAAATTAAAGTTTGATCTTGATAATCCACCGACAGATTAAGGGTGGAAATACAAGTACGAGTGTACTGCTGGTGATGTGCTATGGTAATCTGTTTAATAGAACCACGATTACATGATAAATTGAACAATTTTGAAACATGTCAGTAGCTGGCGAGATAATTAACATTTGTTTGAACATAATACGGTTTAATAGTGATTATTCGAAACCTTTTCAATTTAGAATGTAATTGTGGTGATTAAAATTAGAATGTGGCGGATTACACGTGCTTTATGCTTTAAACGATCAAACCTAAAGGCTCCGCACCTATTCTTTCCTTATTATTACGTATTTTATGTTGTCTTTAGGCATTTATTTGCAGTTCAATTAAGGGATCTAAAATGAGCGTTTATTGAGTTTCGACAGTATTTTTTGTGGGACATGAGAGCACCTCGGACCTATCGAATTGCATTCTGAATACGAAGCATGTCTTTCTGATTTTTGATATATAACAGTCCTCGAAGTAAATTATATAAATCTAATGATATATTCTTAAAGTGTATGTAGCAGGGAGGAAAAGCCGACGGTCAATTGAAAATTTTGACCTTTCATATTGAAGATATGGATTTTCTTCCAAAAAGACCTAATTTTTTTTGGTGTTTTGGGAAAAAATCCATATCTTCAATACGAAAGGTCAACATTTTCAATTGATCGTCGGCTTTTCATCCCACCTACATACACTTTAAGTATAACTCATCAGATTTATAAAGTTTACTTCAAGTACTGTTAAATATCAAAAATATCAATTTTAATGATTTGCCATAAAATGTGTATTAAATTGCGAATTTCAAAAATCAAAATTATTTGATATCAGAATGACATTCTTCGTATTCAGAATGCAATTCGATATGTCTGATGTGCTCTGATGTCCCAAAATAAATACTGTCCAAACGTTCATACCCCAGCCCTTAAGAGGTAGAGTTCCAATTCATAGCATCACTAAATTGAACAAGAGGGATGTTGCTTTCATAATCACTGGATACGTATTTTACTCTGTACCCTGTTATTTGTTTAGAAAACGTTAAGCAATGTAACTCAAGAAAAATGAACAACAAAGTGTTATAATTATACATGACAACATATAAACATAAATCCCGACCGGCACACAACCCAACTTGAAAAAAAACCACGACATTCTGATGTAACTCACAGGAAGTTTTTCATTCGTAGCTTTGAATTAACCACGTATTAAACCGTATTAAATAGAGACTAAGAAACCTAAGCGATCCCCTACTTTGACAACTTTTAGCGCCTCTTTATCACCTGTATCTGAAATAGAAGTGTCACGTATAGCATTCTATGTGCTAAATATCTTAAAATACATTAAATAGAAACGATAGCTATACTTGAATAGTAAACACAGCTGCTGATCGTTGGTTCCCATTTCAAATGCATTTTGTTTACTTTCCCAAGAGACCGGTGAATATGCGAGAATTCAAGTCATGAAATCGACTTTAGCACACAAAGCCGACTGATGTACGTATATTGCATTTGCTTTTAAATTCTTTATATATTTAAGGCAATAAATATAGCCTGGAGGTAATCTTCTGATCCATTTCTTCACAATGTATCCGACATTAGCCTACCCAAGATGTCTAACCTTACATATATGTCCTATCCATTAAATACGATGTTCCATTTAAGAGTAATTCGTATTGCAGGGATGGAGCTTTTCATACAAAAGAGTGATGAGTGGTTGCCCGTTTATATGTGTTATTTAAAATATAATTTTAGAAACGTTACATAATATCATGTATATAATTGTTTATATTGCTTCAAGTAATAAGAAATGTTAAACAATCATGTACAAAAACATCGTTGACGAAATGTTTTAGTTAATGTTGTATGCTGTCTGGGTTTTAGTTCATGATTCATGACTAATGTATTAATAAAGATATTTCTGCCACCTTTTATCATGTCTACGGTTTACCCTATTATGATTATTTCAGGTAATTTGGTTGACATCCGCGCACCAATGCCATGAACACTATGCCATTGCATAATCTGTCGAAGTGAACAAAATAAATTTTGTGAAACATCAATGATTCTAGCTATCGCCACTTGGTCAAAGTGTGCCTCACTAGTTTTGTAAGGTATTTTTTCTTTTGTGCCTCAGATCACTCGGGTTTGTGGATCACTATAATATAAATACACCAACGTGACGTCTCATACACCGTCTAAAGTGCTGACGGAAACGTAATATTAAGTCTCTATTTCCGTTTATAGAGTGATGCTAATGTTATGCCATGTCTGCCATATTTATTGCTCCCTGTAATGTGATAACTCCTCATTTTCGAAGTTGTGTTCTTTGTGCATACAGTCATATATATAATGGGACTAATTTAGCAAATAGATAGATTTTGCTTTCAAGATCTCTGGAAACTTTTTTATTTTCTCTGAGTCATTTTATTAATTGTTATTCACCTCAAAGAAAGCCTTTCAATTTGGTCCTATAGAACTATCGGTGCCCGGTTAGGTACCGATGATCCCCTTATCCTCGACAACTTTTAGTGCCTCTTTATCACGCTGTGTGCGAGCTAGAAGTGCCAAGTACAATGATCCAGGTGATCAATCTGTTGAAATACGTTAAACATACACAATAGCTGTTTTCGAATATTGAAACTTATTTTGATAGTATTTTCAAATTTCAAATGTATCTACATATCGTTGTTGGTACAACAAACTACAAGAACTTGGTACAATGAATAAAGTTTGGGTAATGGTGGTGGTGGTGGTGGAGGTGCTGTTGCTTTGCTCGTTTGATTTTGTCTTTATTTTTTTCTCACACTTTATTGTGTCGCAGAATATTCAATGCAACTGCCAAACGCGACCCAAGTTTGCGATCACTTGCTGTGTTTGACACAAAATGTTAGTGAATCGTTGCTTTCAATTAGTTCCTTGCACTTTTCAAAAACACACACACTCTCTCTCTCTCTCAGCTGGCTGCAGGTCTGCCTATCTTGTGTTTTTGCTCAACCATTCCTTGCATGATTGTTTTCTGAAGGCAGTGATGTCTGGTGATGTGGCTAAAGTATGATAACTTTCTGGCTCGCAAACCTTAGGTCTTCTGAACTCCAAGCTCTGGAAGAACCCACTCATTAGTTTTCCTCTCATTCCATGGAATCCTCAGGATTTCACCAAGGGTTTAATATTCTGAATAACCATCAATGAGATATCGATCCATCAGTAATTGCTCATCGCTAGCGTGAAATAGCATCCTCGCATACGCATGTGTCAATCTCTCAACGACTAACAATTGGCAAGTCTAAAATAGCCTTAAGGTAACATTGAGTCTATATGCCAACTGCTTACCACTGAGGACAAATCGAGCGCCTTGTGAGAATATAACAAATAGATAAGACAACATTGCACATACAAATACACGCGCTATATCAGACAACAGCCCAATTTAGTTGATGTTAACAGAGTAATGATTACATATTTTGACATAAATAGACCACTCCGGATCTAATCAAGCAAACGGATCTTTAATGTGGCGAAAACATTGGGTATAAAAGCTCGAAATGGTACATTACATGCACAATATTGATATTGCAATGACCGACGAAACCAGTTGCGGAAATTATTTTTACTGGGTAATGCTATAGTACGAGAAGATTTTGCACCCCAAGGCAATTCATAGAACTACGAATATAATATCGTTACAACGATGTTTTTCAGTCAGGAAAGCTCTTGTAGATTCATATACCATGTATACATGCATACCACCATGGAATTCCCTAAGACGACAAAGATGTTCTTAATAAAGCTTTACAAGGTCCTTCACCCATCTCGCACTACCAAATCCAGTTAATAAATTCGGTAAATGCTTCCAAGTGTACTTGATGCTTTAAACGCACGATTTTTCCGGCTTTTTCATCCAATCAGCTGAAATTAAGATGGCTGAACGTACGTGTTAATGCCCGTTTTAAACCAACTTTGTCCAGATATGGTACTTAGATACTTAAAGTTCATTTGATAGTGCATTCCTCCCACCTGCCCACTGTTCATATTACTTCTTCTCTACACCACGTTCTATTAGTATGTAAGCCAAAGAATGCAATGGTAATGGGTATTACCCAGCACAGCAAATTGTGTAATTTATTTAGACACACATTCGGTCAAACACCCTGTATTAAAGGTATATAACACTGTAATTGTGTAATTTGATATTTTCAATTAAATTTCCAGCAGGAATTATATGCAAAGATTAACGACATTTTGATATATTTTTTCATGTGCATGATCAGATACAAGTCCATTACACATTGCTCTTATCACATTATCGAATCCTTCCCACAAGGCAATAGTCATAATTTGGATGCCCTTGATATGTTTTGTATTGAGATTCAAGAATATCAAAAACTCAATGTTCCTTTAATGCTCTGCATGCTAGCCATAGGCTTCAACATAAAAAGTCCAAGTTTTGAGATATCAAGACTTATATAAATAACCACTGAACCAATACTATGCTTGTTTGTACTCATTTTAATGTATTTTTCATGTTGATTCCAAATATGGTAATGAAAATTTACAATTCTGAAATTTTTGAAATTTTAAATTTTGTTAAAACTTAGAACGTCTGCAGTCGACACCCGCGTGGAGAGAGTTAAGTCTTATTTATTATAACATTCTTAGCTTCCTAAACTGCAAATGGGTATTTTAGAAGCATCAAGACGTTGGATGAGAGGGACGGTGTCGTGTTTGGTTACAGGCAAAGTTTATTGTATTTTTATTTGCTATATTTTTAATGAAAATGTAGCCACATACTTAGCGTAGGTTAGTTACCTATGTATACGTATCGAGTGTGTTCACAGGCGTCTATCTGGATAGGATGCACATTATTTGCAACGATATTGAACAAGCATTTTGAAATTTGTGGAAAAAATGGCGGGAAAATGGGCAACCGTTTTAGTAAATAATTGTGTGCAACAAGATAACAAAACGGTATTCAATTGTGTGAATTTATCTTTGAGCTTTATTGCTAATTTATGAATGCATTGTAAATCCGCTAACATATTAGTTCATTTCTATGAAATCATTAACAATTTTAACACAAATTTATCCTTGAATTTACCTTCATTAACATGGAATATATTGGCGTTATTGTTTGTCTCTTGTGTCTGGTTGTGTTATTCGATCCGTCTGTATTTTCGCAGGTGTAATGGGATATTCCAGTTGAAATTCCTACACTCTCTATGGAATATATTATCGCTATCTTCCACACAGGGAGTGTGAATTTCAAATGGGGTTACCAGAATTGGTGACTCCATTTGAAATCTACACCCCTGTGTGGGAGATTAAGGTAATGTCTTCCACAGAGGGTGTATGGATTTCAACTGGAATAGCCCAATGTTAGAAATCATAACATTGGGCTATTCCAGTTGAAATCCATACACCCCTTCTTATGAATGAACCTCAAGATCGAAGATCAATATCAATCTTTTCAGTTTTTTCGCTAGTATATCGAGTGTATTCACAGTGACATTAAATGGCGGCTTTAATTTCACAACTACATAAATTATCACATTCAAGTCCATTCGAATTTAACCTATCACTTTCACTTTAATAACATAGCACTAAGATTTTGGAGCGTCACTGGCCATTACTGTACCAAGCTAAACGCCTTACTCACATTGTGTAGCAATCAAAACATCGGCAATCATACTCGCCCCACAGTTTAATTTTCAAATGTCCTTAGGATACTCAGCGATAGAGAATGTACCAATACAATTGCCGAAAAGACTCACTCACACGTTACTCTGGAATTTCAAACATTATAGTATGAACATTGTGAACGCGTATACATTTGGCTCGTCTACTGGAAAAAATACCTCTATGGAATAGATCGCATTTCAAGAGATTCACGGATTACTCTAGCTGTTTTCTCTGAATGCTAGAGTAGTACTGTATATCTTATGCCCAGTACGATCTTTTTAGGTGGTCACTAACCTTTCTATGGTTGATCATTATATCATATAATATATAACATTTAATGCCTTAGATTTAATCATTGATCAAATTTTAAATGACCTTGAAACTTGTTCATAGGGGTGATGGGAGATGTATCCCCAGTATTTTGATAAGTGGGGATGGTCCATACAACCATCCTCCCAACATTTGAGCTTTAATATGGTTTTACGCGCATTTGTAACAAAGGTCTAGCTTTCTCAATCATTTAGTATTATTTAAATCCCAGAACATGCTATTTTATGAGTTTTGGTAAAGCACTATACAAATTCACTTCACTTTGTAGCAGAGTCATAGTTCGTGTTAAATGTGTAACACAAGACATTGACAGGGACAGTACCAAGACTCTAGATATGAACACCAAGTGGCCTGAAAGGAAGTTCGTGGAAGCTTGAAATGTCAAATCTGCTCCAGATAATTTCAATAGGGTCCTAGGAGTGGACATTCCTCCTGAATGGTTGACTCATTGACACTTCCTGTCAATCATATGTATTGACACCGCCTCTTTAACACTTCCTGTCAATCAATTTCACATACCCTCTTGACAGTTCCACTAGTCACAAATGAGGCACACAAATTTGTTTAGTTAGTTGTCTGAAGATGGATATTCGCTAGAGTACTGAAACCTCAGCCCACTGAAAAGGACTTCTCTAGGGAAAGATTAATTCCTACTCATGTTGTAGTGTTTGCTCGCTAAAGTTAAATAGATCAAAGTCACCACCTTAACCTGCACATATTTGATGCATGATTGTCATACCATATTCTGTTATTAGGTTAACGTTTTTGAATTTACTTTCGTGTTTACTCCTCATGTTACGAAAACATTGACCTTCATGGTGTTGGCAGGAAATGGCTTTTAATGTCATCGGTCGCGTCTCAAATAAGGACACGCACATTAGTTCACAAAAATCGACGCGTTGCATCCATATTTACACCCAAGGTGAATCAGCTTTATCTGTTTATGCTCTGTCAGAGGTACAAATGATCTCAAATGTATAGCAGACCACTATGTCCATTGAATTCCATGTTTATCAATGATATCAGTCTGTCTAGTGAGTGTGAATGCGCATATTGCTTCTAAGCCCACTCACTCCTCTACAAGCTGTATATCCAGCTACTTCACTGTCTAGATTTCGATAAATGTTAGATTGGCAAAACATGTTGCATCTGACGCTTGATCTCATAACCTTATTGCATAATAGGTTAGACATGGGTATCGATCTTGATCCTTTCAACTCCCTTGTTTTTAGCAGACTATTACTTAAAGTTAGTAAGATGATTGAATATCAGGCCATGTACCGTGGTGGTGCAATATTTGTTTAGGTCTACCGAGATGTAAGTTGAATGTTTGATCGTATTTTATAGACAAGGTTATTGATCATGCTCCTTTCATCTCCTTTGTTTTAACAGACATTTGTATGCATAAAGTTTGTAACTTGGTCGACTACAAATCCAAAGGTGTAATATTTTCAGTTTTGCAGTCTACCGAGATGACTACACTTTTAAATTGGCACAGTGAAACTATTTATTAATTTATTCTACTGCAGTAAATGCATTTTATAGCTATCGATAACAACCTTTTCAGTCTTGACGCTATTATATCGAGTATATCCATCGTGGCATTAAATGGCAGCTACAATTTCAAAACTACATATCCCATCACGCCTATTCCAATTGCATCTATCACTTAAAATTTACTAACATGACAAGAGATTGGAGCGTCACAGTACATTAATGTAGCAAGCTATACGCATCACTCACATTGTGTCACAAACAAGAAACTGGTTATCAAACTCGCCCACAGTTTAATTTTCAAATGTCCTTGGCTATTCACCGGTTAATATAAGCAAGCTAGTTTACTGCAAAAAAGGGCCTCTACGGAATGAGAAGGTAAATTGCGATAGATCGCATTTCAAGTGTTTCATAGATTGGTAGAGCTGTTGTCTCTGCATACTAGAGTAGTACTGTGATATCATGTGCGCGGTAGAATCTTTGAAAGATGGTCAGTAACCTTTCCGTGGCTGATCATTGGATTGATTAAAATAAGAATTATGTGCAAATTGTGTAACATTCTACCGGAATGTCTATATTTAGGTGGCAAGTTTGAATGACCTTGAAACAACTGTTTCTAATCAATTGTTTTGCAATCTAACTGGAGTAACCGAAGAGAGTAACTTTATTTTATTTCAAATAATTCGCAACATAATTTTAAACATAATGAAAAATCGTTTCACTTTGAAGTACGATCAAAATGTGTTACTTCAAGTGTAGTTGACTAAATTATAATTCTATTCAACTGGACTTTAATACTATTTATGATGGCTACGGTATCACGTCATATCCATGACGCATCATCAGGCCGACTGATCTTGAATTGGCTTTGTATTCTTGACCTGTGACGTCACGATGGTAGAAGTGACGTCACACGAGAGTCGTCGTAACTCTTGGACAAGTTGTGGCGTAGTTCCCCTCCGCGATTCAAAGTTGGCTCCTCCCTGCGAATATATATAGCTTCTTTCACCCATCTTTCATACCACTTATGTTCTTTATCAAGCACAATAACGTCCTTGTCCTCAAAGTTGTGTTTGGCTGCTACACCACTCCACGCCATACATAAATTCTCCCAGTCACATTTCCCCAATATGAAATTTAAAAAAGTAAAATTTAAATTTTGCTTCTTTTAAAATTTGGCAGAGGCGGGTTCGAACTCACGGCGCCGCTTATAATGCTCTATGAGCCTAGCGCCTTAGACCACTCGACCACTTGTCTTCATGGAATTCATTTGAAACTTATTTGAAGATATAATCGCAACTTCAATATAGGCATACCACGTGACAAGCAAAAGCAGAAAACGTACCATATTTTGGAATTTTATTTGCCTAAATACATTAATGTGTATTAATAGCGCTCAATTGTTGTTAATCCGACCATAAACATGATAAATGCGCGTCTATATGGACAATACATGATATCGATTTTGACACGTGCTCTCACGGTGTCAGTACATTTCCATGGTCAGTAAAATACTATAGAGGAACCTACCATTTTTTCTTGTATACACGTTCGATGTTTTTATCAATTACATAAAAATTCCATTTTAGACCCCAAATGTTTTTTCAGGAAATAAAAGATTAGATTACCATAAAAACGAAACAGTAATCTTTTGCCGGGTCTAATGTAATATTCACATAGGATTTTCAACGTTTTTCTATCCTTATTCTTGCTCAATTAAAAACATTTTTTGGCGTATATAAAATTGAAATAAAATTCTCTGCCTCTTAAACGGCATCAAATGCGCCATAATTGGGTATCACGAATCGTTATATATGATGTGCAGTTATTCTTCTTATTTTCTTTTATACAGAGGATGCTTCAGTTTTGACAGGAAAAATTTTTCTTGAAAACCCTCTCACTCGGTTATTTTAAAAAGGTAACCACGCTTCCCTAGAATGTGCAATAAATTAGCATTAAAATTTTTCTTATTCTAACAGCAAGCGTTTCTAGAATGTATTTTGGCGAAATGTGGTGTGTTTGGCTGCTTTGAGGTGCGTGTATACCGCGGAGTCGTTGAGCCCTGTTGAACTGGGGCGACGATGTTGGTACATGCGCTTGTGGAGAGTTACGAACCGACCATCAGGAAGATCCCTCGACGACTCTCGTGTGACGTCACTTCTACCATCGTGACGTCACAGGTCAAGAATACAGAGCCAATTCAAGATCAGTCGGCCTGATGATGCGTCATGGATATGACGTGATACCGTAGCCATCATAAATAGTATTAAAGTCCAGTTGAATAGATTTATAATTTAGTCAACTATTTGATCTACCTGGATGATTGATAATATTCATAAATACTTCAAGTGTACTGCACGTTATGTTTGGTAACACACACCCTACAGTACCTTTGAAACACCCAGGTAGTTTTATGGGAACTTGTTCGGTAACTAACTTATCAGTAGAGTGCTACATCATGGTAATTGTCAGTTCAGTGGCATAAACATTGGAAGTGTTGGGTACTTAATTAGAACCATAGTGCAGTTTTGTCCACGGCAAATTCACCGTGACCCTTTCAGCCATAAACCCGCTTGGTGAAGATTAAACCAAAATATGCAGTACTAAACCATTATAGTAATCGATTGTCCAATGCACATTTCTTACCACGTGATAATATTAATCCAATGAGCGATCGAATTGTCCGCTACGGTCGACTAATCCAATCGATAATGACGCTATTGACATGTACGGGTTGAGCTCCACTGAGTTTTGGGGATTTTTCACTGGTTTGCTATCATTTACTCATCAAAGCACTCCATCGTTATTATAAGGACTATGCTAATAATTTGAAGATTGACATGTAGAAAATAAACCATACGAGATGGACAGAAAGTACTAAATTTGTACCTATTACGGTTTGGTGGCACTCCTCTTCAAAACGCGACCAAGTCAGGGCGGCCCGGTGAAGCAAAATGTGCATTGGATTAACACGGGAGTTTGGATGAGATGGTAGATTTCCTTTCTCATACAAATGCATGCTCCCCCGTTATTAAAGCTTGTACCGGATTAAAAATTCGAATATTTTGAAAAAAATAAGTAATTGAAACATAGAGCAAGTACTAAAATCAGAGCTTATATACTTTTTGATATATGACGCTAACAAGTTCATCTCCTATACCCACAGCACAGCGCTACTAGTACGGGACAATTACCTATGTGAGTGCCCCTGTGTTGTGTGCATACATGTAGTTAACAATAACTGCATGATGCATCTGTCAAGGTGTGCCAAAGTTGAACATGTTGAGCTTGTTTAAGAGTAAATGTGACCCGGCAGCACAAATGAGCCGTAAATTCCTTAAATTGTATTCTGAGTTACGGTGTAAAATGTGTACGAAGGTCGTATTCATCGGTAACTTAAGCTGGCCCGACATCTGTCTCATTTTGATAGTCAAAAACTAATCAATAATCCTATTTTTGAAGTGGATAATAAGCTTCTACCTTAGATGGCTATAGAACTTTTAATAGCTCTGGTCTTTGTTTGCTTTTGCTAAATCCTGTTCAAGTGGTGGGTTACCAGGCATTGTATTTTGTACAGGTATGCATAACCAACAATTAACAATGAGAGAACTTTCTTAAACCTCGTTGACTTGGGGATGATTTGAAATGACCCCCAATTATGACTGTTTGATATTTATTGCCAGCAATGTGGAAAAAGAGACACATGTAAAAACGTAAAAAGCTATAATTTTGTTGAAGGAGCAAAGTTTAACAAACCATAACCCCGCTCCTGGATATCGTTTGAAGTCAAATGATATACCATTTTTAAGTTTATGATGTTTATTTTTAAACACGAAATAAAACAAAATTGACCGGGGAGGAATTTACGGCTCATTCGCCGTGAACGGTCACAAATATCAATCTTTACCCAGAGCAGCCAGCGCAATTGAGCAACAGAGACACATTGGAGAAGAGAGGAAGATTTTAATCTATAGGTATTAGCTAATCTATAGGTATTAGGTTCGAATCTATCCTATAGATTAAAATCGTCCGCTCTTCTCCAGTGTGCTTGATATTATGTCGGGATATTTGTCATCTTTTAAGGTTTGCCAAATTATAAGAAAACAAAAAAAGATCCAGTCTTAAAATAAATATACTCACATATTTTGTGCAGGACATCCCTGTATCATGTATGGAGGATATAGAAACGCTGCAACAATAGAGTTCTCTAGAGGGCATTTTCTTTGTAGTTATATAGATTGATATATAGAGAATCCATTATACTTTGATAACACTATTACCTTCCATCCCTACTCCATTAAAGCATAGACTGCTTCAGAGTCTATGATTAAAGACAGTTGCTGGGCTAAAACAAGTTTATGTATAGCTTATGCCGTCTACAACAATTGCCGACACTGTAATCGTTTTCCTTTCTGACGTAAAAGCGGAGGTAATTATCTTGTGCTATTACAGCACGTGTTGTCTATGCAGCAATAGAAATTGTGAAGCACACAGCCTTTTTATTTTAAATTCAACTTGTCTATACCTCCTAGTTCCTCGACCACAATTTATATTGGTGTCAATGTCGGGTGCGATTTCAATATAAAATTATCGCCTAAAATAGAAGCTACGATACTAGAGATTATATAAAGAACATAGAGAGAGAAATAGGCAGTAGGAAAATATTAAACAAACACATCGTTCCTATGTTATACATGGTTTGCGCTAAAGTATAAGCTCTTATGGGATTTCAGTTGTGAAACCATTGGATAAATACCTATGAATAGTCAGTGTCCTGAGTGTGTATTATTTTTTTAAATGTGCATTTTGAAGTGCCATTTCATATTTATTTTTCTATACGTGTATACTTGTTTGTGGTGTTATTTTTTATACTAATTCTGTTTAATGCGTTTCATCAATTGTTGTAATGCTTTTATTATCTTACAGTTAGTAATTCAATGAATCTAAAATGTCTTATTTTTATATAAATATCAATCTAAAGCTGAGTTCCAAAACAAAATATTCTTTCGAAATTTCCCACCTGACACCAAGGTTCCTTGATAAAAAAAATTGAAGAAAATTTAATTTGTAGCGTGAAATTGGAACCAGAGATTATAGCTTTTAGCCTTTGCCGCAAGAACTGACACTTTGATTTGGTTAAATATTGGTTGTCTAATATCTAAATGTACCTATCTAAACTACCTTGCCGTTTTACATTACATATTAAAATACACTTGATCTTAAAATAATGGTTTGAAACAAGACATTGCTCGACTTATATAGCGTTGAATGAAATCTAACCTAATCGTTCATGAACGATTAGGTTAGATTTCATTCAACGCTATATAAGTCGAGCAATATGTAATGTAAAACGGCAAAGTGTGTTGTTTTGTTGTAGCATGTGGATACGCTCTTGACCACTATCCACAGGTTGTTCACTTGTATAATTCAGATAATATCTGCAACGGGGAGCAGGGGCTAATCAATCTAGCCGGGTATAGGAATGCAACTTGGTCAATGGGAAACAAGACAAATATAATTGGTATACGGGTCGGTGAAGTCATGATCAATGACAATTAGATGGAAGGTGGCGCGATTGCTTTATTACCTCAGAATAAAATATTCTCATAGTTGAGTACCACGTACCTCTATTATACGCCTCAAACTATGTGTAAATTGAGAAACATGAACTCGAATATAGCAGGCACAAATACCAATTAATGTATTTGGGCATAATCAAGTAGAGCTTCGGTCTTAAAACGGTATGTAATTATGTTGAAATGCGCGCGAAGCGCGGTAAAATTTTTGACATTGGAGGGGAACAGAATCAATTAAATGCTGAATTGGCTGATTAGATGGCTAATTTTGGGAGATTCGCAGAGAGGGATATTTAGTGCCTATGGCGAGTGGAACATCGCTCACTAGAAATCGAGCTTGGGTGAGCGGTGGCGAGCGAGAGCAATCGCTCACCTCAAACGGCAAGGCCTGAGTATAGCAATATTACATGTACGCCAACGTAGTTTAAAATAAATTTTCTTCCGAAGGGCTTGCAACATGTATGATTTCAGCAAAATTAAATCATAACTAAAAATTAAATCAAGACAAATTAGTTGAATTAAGTCAAATACTGAAAATTATAAGGTATATGGTAATATTCCAATCTGCATATCTCTATATTGCACCTCAATATAATCATGATTTGAAATTCAGTGCCACATCTCTCTACATGACATTTTTATGCTATAGCACGATGTTTTTTGAAGCAAGATTTGGCACTAAACATACCATTAATCACATGAATCCAGTTACAAAAGGGAATCATTGTATTTATAATGTTACCCATACGGATTTAAAGGCACTGGTTTCGGTTATACCTCACTATTAGCAAGTGCAGAAAGGGTCGAATAATGTATAGGCTAATTAAGAAAGTAATACATGTACTAGTTTAAATTGTAAGAAAGAATAGTATAATTTATTAGTATCGCAGAAAGGGGTAAATTGACATCGCTGAGAATCTCACAATATTCATGGTATTTGCAAATTTGTTAAGTGTGTATGCTCGTTTGTATGTTTGATTGTTGGCATGCGCTATGCATTTGGGAGTATGTGTGGGTATTGTGTTGGGTTATGGGCGGGTGTGGATGTTGGGTTGTTTGTCTGTCTGTCTAATTGCATATTGGTTTTTTTATATTTGTGCTGAACTATTTTTGTAATTTGTGCCTAAAATCAATCGATCAATCTCAATAGTAACTGCACATTTTGGATTTTATGGTAATATCTTAAGGGCTGGGGTATGAGCGACCTTGAAGTTCCGGTATCTGGAGAGGGGAAGCAATGAGTTACCCCAAATCACAGCGGCAGGTAGTGACTGGGCCGCCGAGTGCTAATATATATTTATTTTGGAAGGTTCGTGTTTGTTTTAAATTTTGGGGCGTTTTTCCCAAATTTGATATTTTTGTTCATATTTCAAAAAGCGACATGCCAAAGACAACTCATTGGGCACATAGTTTGTTATTGTTATTGCAGTTCTTTTCCACATACCTACGTTAACATTCGATTTCGTGATTTACTAATATTATATATTTTATGACTGCAATTTGGCGTTTTCAATGCGTTTTACACGTATCATGAAATTAACGCAAATATCTAGTCACGCTGCTTTTAGAATTTTTACCTGATCGTCGGCTTTTGCAGGCAACAGAATGCAGATTGGCTCACGATAGATGTCGTATTCCTCTATGTGGTTCACTCATTGATAAAATGAGTTTGCATTCCTTGTAACAACACACACATTGCCGTCTGGAAACCGGGTCTGGTACTGATTTTGGGACAGCCAATAGACTTCAGCGCCGTATCAAATCTCATAAAAACCACACGACTGACGACTATGTGTTTATGTTTCCCGCACGAAAGCTTGTGTCTACATCTATTATTATACTTCTTTGGAAACGTTGACCTTTGACCATTCTTTGTATAACCATGGAAGAAAGAGATAAGAAGGAACCACAACGAACACATTCACTTTGTCCACTCCCTTTACCGACATTTAATTGACATTGTTATTCATGAGGATTTACTTTGATCAATACCCCGCGTTAAATAGGTGATTGGTATTGTACTCTATGTATTTGCATGTCTTCTGGAGCGTGTCTGAAGGATGATTTGAACTAATGACCTTCCGTGCAAGCACTCTATAGGATTTTCTCTGGTGACGTGATCATCGGTCATTGATGGCCTACATCTTTTTCTTCCATTTCGCCCAATTTTCCCGAACTTTGATGACTTTTTTCTCAGAGTTGGCAGTCTTTGGCACTGAAACGAGTTAGCTAGTTACGATTATACACATATAAACTATTAAATTAAACATGTTTCATGTACCGGACTCAACCGGAACATTGTGCATTATTTAAGAACATTTTGCATCTATTTTTCATCGAAAAAGTCACCAAAATCTTACCTTATTTGCTAAAGATGAAACTCAGCAAATAAACGGCCGATTTTGATGACCTTTTCGATGTGTTAAGGACATTTTCTACACAACACGATCAAGAAATCAGTTTGAATGTAGATCCCAAAACAAAGCTACTATACATGTTCAGAGCATCAGTGAAATTCCATAATCTTACTTCTGGGTAGCGTTTGTTTGTTCTTGGATGGGTTTGTTATAGTTTTTTCCCAGTAATGATTTCGCCAAGCATCGATCGCGGTAAATGGATCATACATGAAAGTAAGTACCATTGATAGCTTTTCTTTTCATGCGTCAATGGATAAGCGGATTAAAACTTGGCCGATCGAAGTCGTTGTGGTTCCTTCTCATCTCTTTCTTCCATGGTATAACGCCCTGATATGACCTTGATATGTTCGCTTGATTGGGTACGTTATAGCATCCATTTCATTGAGGTGTTAGGACTTGGTCAGTATAATACTTGCAGGGATACAATAGTTTAACATGGTGTGTGAGCATGGTGAAAGACTCATTATTGATTAGGCGCGGACATATTAAAGGCACAGGTCCTTTGCGTGTATAGCAGAAAATTATAATAGAATGTGTGAATAGAATGTTTGAATTTTACAACTAAAATACTAACTGCATTCTGCATTATGTATTTATTTATTTATTTAGGCCTATGCCTATTTATTTATTTACTGACTTATTTATTTATTTTATTTATTTGGAATATTAGTTAGTAGGCCTAGTTAGTAATATTCCATGATAGGCCTACGTCGGTTTATTATTGATTGTTGATAACTTGACAACTTGATTGATTGATCGATTGATAGTCATTTCACATTATATTCCTAGTTTATAGGCCAATTTGAATAGCATCGTACATTAGATAAATAGACCTATCAGTATTGATTTATTCTATTCAGCAATATCAAGGATTACTATCAAACTTCTCATAGCTGATTGTCAGTTGGCTCAGTGGTAACGCAGTAGGTTTTACAACACCGAGGTCCCGGGTTCGATTCCCAGCTCTGCCTATTGTTTGCAAGGCTGAGAAAAAAATGAAATTTCTGGACTGCAAACTTATTTGGCGCGCGATCTGAGCTGGTCCTTTTCTGGTGGCTGTGTCTGTTACAGGCACACTCCCTCTGCATCCAAACCAGGATCACGCTCATTACACCTCCCTTAAAAATGATCTTTAAATATTCGTGATGTGCTTATACTCCTCATGTCACGAAAACATTGACTCTCATTTTGTTGGCAGGAAATGGCTTTTAATATCATTATTTTACACAGATAATTTTTTCAAATGTGTAGCGGACCATGGGATCCATTGAAATCCATGTCACAGTCTTCCTCAGCCTCAGTGTGAATGTGCATATTGCTTCTATAATTTGGTTCATCTCAAGTTTGGTAGTGACGTGTGTTCGTATTTCGATCGCCGCAGTATCATATCGCGCGCGTAAAGTTAAACACCCTACGTGGACACGCACGCGTACATGTGCGGTTTTTTGGCACGCTTGCAGCGCAACCGCGAAGTAGCATTGACGTCAGTACCAAACTTGAGGTTAACCAAATTACATTATATGCCCCCTCACTCCTCTACACTGAAGCTGTATATTCAACTTCTTCATTTTTTAGGTTTTATTAAATGTTGGACTGTAAGGTTGAATGCCTGATCTCATAACCTTGTTACATAATAAGTAAGACAAAAGCATCGATCCTGCTGGTTACATCTCCTTTGTTTGAGCAGACTTTTACATGCATTAAGTTTGTACCATTATCGAACATCAGGCCCCGAGGTGCAACATTTTTAGGTTTACCGAGACTCTATTCCAGCAAATTGGCAGAGTGAAGCCATCGATTTTATAACACAAGTAATATATTTGAACAAATCCTTGTATGTTTTGAAAAACAGGTGAGGATAACGCTTCGGCGTTTGTAGTTGATGTTGTAAGCCTTGTGTATTTATTGAATGGTATTTGTTACCTTATCATGTTAGCTACAACACTTGTATGGATGTTGACGTGTGTCTGTTTCTATCTGTGTCCATATGTTGATTTGCTTCTGTGTATGCCTGTATGCTATACGTTTGTTATTATTCTACTGGCTGAAGAAACAAATTAAAGATCAATAACAACTACAATTTCATCACTACATGTCCAAATCACGTCTATTCAAATTATATTCATCTCTTTAAGGGGTGGGGTATGAACGTTTGGACAGTATTTATTGTGGGACATTAGAGCACATCATACATATCGATTTGCATTCTGAATACGAAGAATGTCCTCCTGATATCAAATAATTTTGATTTTTTGAAATTCGCAATGTAATACACATTTTATGGCAAATGATTAAAAATTGATATTATTGATATTTAACAGTACTCGAAGTAAACTTTATAAATCTGATGATTTATACTTAAAATGTATGGGATGGTGGGATGAAAAGCCGACGATCAATTGAAAATTTTGACCTTTCGTATTGAAGATATCGATTTTTTCTTTTTGGGAAAAAATCCATATCTTTAATATGAAAGGTCAACATTTTCAATTGATCGTCGGCTTTTCCTCCCAGCTACATATAAGAATATATCATTAGATTCATAAAATTTACTTTGAGGACTGTTATATATCAAAAATGTGAAAAACATCAAATTTTAATAATTTGTCATAAAATTTGTATTATATCGTGAATTTCAAAAATTGGAAATTATTTGATATCAGAAAGACATTCTTCGTATTCAGAATGCGATTCGATATGTCTGATGTGCTCTCATGTCCCACTGTCGAAACGCTCAAAACGCTTATTCCAGATCCCTTTTTAAAAATTTACTAAAATTATATAGCACTACTGGATTGGAGCATCACAGTCAATCTATACACCTTACTCCCATTGTGGCACTTACAGGATTATTCAATGATCCCAGTTAGAAAAAGTGTGCATAAATTGCCTAAAACTGAAGGATAATTTTAGGTATTTTTTTAAAATGAAAATTGGGCAAAAAACGAGGAAAAGTATTGACAAAGTTGAAGCCCTATTGAAATACATGTAGCTAATTTATATACTGAAGTAGAGAAATTACAGATTCATGGAAAATATCTTATTTTGTCTTTAATACGCGGCTTTCTGTTTATCCACTTGCAAACTATGTTAGCACATCTATGACCAGCTACCTTCGACTATATTTATAAATACGCATGTGACTCATGGGCGCGACATACCAAGAGCATCAAGCGTGACCAAATGCTCATACAACTGACTACTATACAGAAAAGGATACGAATAAATATCATCAAATTTAGCAAATTTATTACACATGGAGGAATTCTGAATTTGTTTTATGTTATCAAAAACAACATTTTGAAAGTATTTGCGACGTAGAAACATTTGCAAAAGACTTGCAATATAAAGTTGAATAATATAGAGAATTTTGCTGCAAAGTATCGCGTTGTTTACCGCCTTTGCATTTAAATGTACAGGAAGACCACCCGCTGTGTAGAAGGTCACTTCCAGACTTGCTGTCTACAAGCTGTTATGGCAGCGCGGAGGTGGTCACGTGCGTATTTGTAAATATAGTCGAAGCATACTGGTGACACTAACAAAGTGCCAAAATCTGAATTTTGATGATTTTTTACGATCCTCCGTATGCGCAAATCACTTACTGAATAGGCATATAATCCCGTTCCGTTGCTTCAGTCCACTCAGGTGTACAATGGGGAGCTGTTAGGGACAGTTGTTGATTACAGCCCCTTGGTGTGTTATATCATAGTGACAAAACTGTAAAGCCCTTTGAACAAATTGAAAAAGTCGCTATATAAATACTGACATTCATTTTATATACATTTGGATATACACTGGTTAATAAGCTCGTTTACTTAAAAATGCCTCTACGGTATGTCAGGGTATATTGCAATAAATCGCATTTCAAGCGAATCACGGATTGGTAGAAACGTTTTTTCTGTATTCTAGACAAGCACGTGATATCATGTGCCAAGTAGAATCTGTTTTAAGATGGTCACTAACCTCTCTAAGTTGATCATTAGATTTAATAAAGTACGAAATGTGTGCAACATTCCGCCTCAATGTCTGCCTTAGATTGGAACAGCTTTGTAAGTAACCTTGAAACGACTGTATTACTTGTTTGCCAATCTAACAGGAGTAAACAGATTTAAATCCCAGAACATAATTTGAAACTTCAAATTTATTTTACTTCAAAGATTGCGTACAGAATCAACCAAATTTCCCAGTAAAATGTGCGGTTGGTAGCTACAATTGTGATTTGATTTATCAAAGGAATGCACTGAATGAAGTTCATGTACTTCACATGAACAATGTTTTAGCAGTCCTGTTTAGTTCAATGGCCATGATCAGTAAAGTGCAATATTACAGTGGCGTCAATTTCTTTTTCATATGGGAGTGGAATGGGGTTGGGAAAAATGTCTCGAAGTATATAGTGAATTCAACACTTTTTGGCGACAGAATAAGTTTATGGTACAAATGCACGCGAAGCGCTCGACAATATGCTGCCATATTAAAGCTAAATTGGTGAATTATTGTGCAAAAGTGGACTAAATTAGCACGAAGCGTACCCAAATTGGCACTTTTTAGTCTAAAATGGCCAAATATGAGGTTCATTTCGTCAAAAACCCACATATAAGCGTCAACATGGGGATGATTGTGTGGACCATCCCCCTATTAAAATATTGGGTGTGGATTTATCCGCCATCCCCCATGTTCTCGTAGACAAATTGAGCTCGCTTGAAATTTCCCAGGATAAGGACCTTAGTGCTTATTGCCGCGGTCTACCCATTGGGAACTCAGGGAAATGATGCAGGTTGTGATGGTTATTCTATATCTAGGCGGATTAGAGTACTGTGCATAGGCCTGTGGGATGACATTGTACACTATAAATTTATTTATTTATTTATTTATTTATTTATTTATTTATTTATTTATTTATTTATTTATTTATTTATTTATTTATTTATTTATTTATTTATTTATTTATTTACTTATTTATTTATTTATTTTTTATTTTATTTTTTTTTTTGATTGATTGTATAAGAATATTCGTTATACTTTAATATTACCTTCCATCTCTGCTCCATTAAAGACACTTGCTGTGTTGAAAGAGGTTTATGTAATGCCGTCTACAACAATTATCGACACTCTAATCGTTTTTCTTACGTAAAGGCAGGGGTTGCCTTGTGACATCACCGTTATCTTGTGACATAACATACATAGTCTGTATTCAGCATATAGAAATTGGTTACCGTGCAACATTTTTTCTTTTACATTAACTTCTCTAACCAAATGTAAGTTGACGTTAGCTGTAACTAAAATATAATATGATTTAGTAAAATAAATGTGCAACATACAGGGTGTCCCGGAAAGAACTGTATCGTCAGAAACGTAATTGTTTAACGCCACAACTAAAAATAACTAAATACTTGGTGTGGTTGAGGAATAAATCACCTATTGCATAATTTTTAAATTTTGACAATTAACCATACCGTTCTTGAAATATAAGAATCTTACGATTCCTAATGACCTAATCACTGCGCATCATCAGCGCATGATGCGTCTGGTGTTATTGATAGATATTGACTCCGTGGAAAGGCTTGAAAATGAGGGAGTTTCGTAAAATTCTTTTATTTCAGAAACCGAGCGGTCAATTGATAATGATCCTCAACATCACCAGTTGGTTTAAAAAAAATAAAAATAAATGTTGGTATTTATACAGCGCCTTTCACATGTGTACATGTACCAAAGCGCTTTACATTTATTCCGCTGTCGTTAGAATATGTCAGCTGCCATATAATGCCCAAGGCATGCTCATACCTTTGGGCGGCGCTCAATGGACAATATTCATAACAGCTCCCCATTTCACACGTACACCTGGGTAGAGAGAGGCAGGTAAGGTAAATCGCCTTGCCCAAGAGCACAACACGATGGCGCCGCCGGGGCTCGAACTCGCAATCCACCGATTACAAGGCAGAGCCCGTACCACTGCGCCAACGTGCCCCTACACGTTAAAGTACCCAATAAATCAGTTCCTGACGATATAGATCTTTCAGAGACACCCTGTACAAGTGAACCAACAATACCGAAATAATACACAACACGAGAAGGAGCGGGAAATGTTCATGTGGTTCATAGTTTGCGTTTTAATTATTAGCTCGTATGAAATTAGTGGATAAATGCCGATGAGTTGGTAGTGTCATAGGTGTAACGGGGGTACGTGTGTACTTTAATATATTATTTTTATATGTATTTATTGGTTGGTTTTATCTGGTTTTATGTGGTATGTACTCTATTCTATCTGGTTTAGTTGATCTATTTCACAGCGATATTTCTGGATGAGCTATAAGCTATTCGTGACTCTAATGTATCGTTTGTAAAGTATTTACCGTCGCTTTAGACAAGTATAAATATTTCAACACTCATGATAACACGTCGAGTAATTTTCATCTTCAAAACGTCTTCTTGTCGATCTAGATATCAGTATGTATTCTAGTTACAGAACCAAAAAAAATCTACGAAGATTTCCACCTGAGACCAAGGTTGGCATGTCATAATATAGAGGATAATTTAATTTGTAGTGCGGAGCCAGCCCAGGAGCCAGTGATTGTAGCCTTTAGAGTATACCTCACGAACTGATACTTTGATTTGGTTAAACTTCGTTTGACGAATATCTGAACTTATGAAAACTACCAAGTAATGTTGCAGCGAAGGTCCATGCAGTTTTACATTACATGCCAAAATACAATTGATCTTAAAATAATGTTTAGACAATGTTCGAATTTTACGCGGCGTAATGAAATCTAACCTAATTATTCCTCGCTCGTGTTGTTTTGTTTAAACGTATGAATACGCTCTTGACCACTATCTACAGGTTGTTCACTTGTATAATTCAGATAATATCTGCAACGGGGCGCAGGACCTAATCAATCCAGCCGGGTATAGGAATGCAACTTGGTCAATGGAAAACAAGACAACGAAAATATGTATACGGGTCAGTGAAGTCATGATCAATGACAATTAGATGGAAGGTGAAGCGATCGCTGTATTATCTCTAAATAAAATACTCGCATAGCTAAGAGCCAAGTTCGCCCATTGTATGTATCAATCAATGTGTGAATTAAGAAACAAGAAATAAGGTATTGTTAAATATTAACCTTTCATATCAAAAGGTCGCAATAACGAACACAGAGACATAGAAATAGTGAAAAATATAACAGATACACTAACGATGCTTATATAATTGAAAGAAAAGGCCTTGGAACATCTGTGATTGAAATGTTGATTAAACTAGATTTAAAGAGGTTAACTATTCTCTGGGTTTTTTTTAATGTTAATGCTTTTAATTTTGTTACCGCCCGAAATTTGAGAGGTACTAATTAAATGCTTCAATGTGCAAATATGGTATTTGCACATTGAATCAATTAATTTACTAAATTATTCAGGTAACATGAAAGAATGTGATAATTTTCACATCTCAATATTCCTACGTTGTAACTCTATATTAATCATGATTCGATATTCAGTGCCACCTTGTACGTGAGGTTGCAAATTGTAACTCTCTATATAATGTAGTTTTATGTTATAGCACGATTTTCTGGGAACCAAGATTTGGTACTAAAAACCGTTAATCACATTAACTTCGAAATGTCCCTGTAACGAAAGGAATAATTTTTATGATTTTACCAATACGAATGTTGCGTGAATGGCCCATGTTTAGATTATAGATTAGAAAATTCATATTGTATAATACAGAAAGTAAGATTCGAATTCAACTCTAAAAAAGAATAGTATGAATTAGCTTCGCAGACAGTGGTGTAATTGTATTGCTGAATTTCTCATAATTTTTCATGGTGTTTTGCATTGTTAGTGTGTATAGTTTGAATGTCTGATTGTGGGTATGCAAAATGAATTAAAGACCCATTCAGTGATCCCAGCGCAAGTGTAAACAAAAATTGTATATAAATTGCTTTAAAGTGAAGGATAAGTCATTTAAATTGTCCTTTGATATTTTTGAAATGACAAAATTGGTAGAAAATGAAGAAAACAGCAGTATTGACAAAGTTGGAGCCAAATACATGTAGCTAATTATACTGTCAGTATATAAATTACAGATTCATGTAAAATGTCTTGTTTTTCTTAAATACACGGTTTTCGGCTGCACTGCTAGCAGGCTATGTTAGCACATCTATGCCAAAATCTGAATGTTGATGATTTTTACGATCGCCCGAATGAGCAAATCACTGAATGTGCCTTTATAGGGTACGTACTACACCCTTTTATATGTTAAGAAATGAGGTACATTCTAGCGGTATCTGTTTTCTTATCATAAATAACGTACCGCTTGTCTTGAGTCACTGAAATTCCAGTGTAGGAAATGGATTCCTTGCCCCTAATATACATAACCGTTGTTACCAGTGTGTTATTATTTTTTGAGAAAAGTGCAAAATTAGTCACACATTTATCAAGGGGTGTAGTACCCCCTTAACACGTTGGTATTTTCCTGCAACCGTTGGCTAAGATACACTTCGTATAAATGCAGACACATTCCAACCGAGGATGTCCTCACTTGCCGGACGCCACCACGAGGAATAAGCATGTTAAAAGCCATTTAAGGCCATGACTGTATTTGCCGGTAGTTTGCTCGTTTGAATAGTAAAACGTCTATGATTTCCACGGTAAGTGGATTATTTCAGTACATCGTTTACTGGTGAATATAAGTAGGGGCAGAGGAGGCTTAAAGGCATTCCTACAATGCACTATGATTGGGAAATTTGATCAATATAACCTAATTTTAAAGGCAAAGTCCCCATTGCCACACACACAAAATGGTAATTTTAAAACTGCAGCCAACGAGCTAATAGTTGAGACTTATAACTTATATTTGAATTTCTTACAGGAAACATTCATATTGTCCCACTGCATTAATTTTATTCATAAGTCTCAATGTTTTGAATGTTAAATAAAAGGATGAAAACACCAGATATTTGCACACAATCCCAATGCAAAGTATGGTCAACTGGCCACATGTGTACAAAAGCCAGACATACCAAGGTCAGAAACCCCATTGGGTTATGGGAATGCCTTTAAACATCCTATGAAGTAGGAGTGAGTGCGTGTTGTAAGCTGTGAAGAAGGCATCTGTTTGTATGCCTGATCCCCGGTATTAATATCCATCCAAAATGTGTGTGTTTTTGGCAACTGAATAAAAACTGATCGCAGTGAACTAAATCGAGCACTCTCACTCGTGGTAGTCTGTATTGACCTTTAAGCCTTTGCGAGTACACCTGAGATCTCGTCATTTGACGTCACGCACATCGTTTATCGAACATCGTTACTGCGCATTGCAATTCGGCGTGACGTCAAATGACGAGTTCTCAGGTGTACTCGCAAAGGCTTATGGGATTTACCGAAAAGGTCAATACAGACTACCACGAGTGAGAGTGCTCGATTTAGTTCACTGCGATCAGTTTTTATTCAGTTGCCAAAAACACACACATTTTGGATGGATAATACCGGGGATCAGGCATACAAACAGATGCCTTCTTCACAGCTTATGGGATTTACCGAAAAGGTGAATTGGATTGTAAGGTTAACGTCTTTCAAATCATTTTCAAATATTCGTGTTCACTCCTCATGTTACGAAACATTGACCCTTATGATGTAGGCAGGAAGTGGCTTTCAATGTCATTGATCGGGTCTCAAATAGGAACTCGCACATTAGTTTATAACAAATCGACGTCTTGCATCCACATGTACACCCAAGGTGAACCCGCTGTATTATCTTGTTATGCTCTATCAGAGGTACAAATGTGTGAATGTGTATATTGCTTCTAAGCCCACGCACTCCTCTATGATCTGTATGTTCAACTACTTCACTGTCTAGATTTCAATCAATGTTGGAGTGGGTAAATATGTTATATCTGACTGTAAGTTAGATGCTTGATCTCATAACCTTATTGCATAATAGGTAAGACAAGGGTATATCGATCTTGCCCCTTTCAACTCCCTTGTTTTATCAGACCTTTACATTCTTAAAGTTAGCAACATGATCACGTATCAGGCCATGTACGTTGGTGGTGTAATATTTTAAGTCTACCGGGATGCCTATACCAGTAAATGGGCACAGTGTAGGCATTAATTATATAATACATGTACGTAATATGTTTAAAGAATACCTTGCTTGTTTTGCAAAACAGGTAAGCATAATTACTGAACATGTTCTTCAGGACTGTTATGAAACATAAAATCGGATTATTTCTTACTTCTAGTCCAATAAATAGTACTCACTGTGGACGTTTCGATGTCTACCAGACATCTTTTTCTACACTATTGATGTTGTGACGAACTTCTGTGTACCACTGATGCTGATGGTTGCTTAGCAACGTGGTTGCCAGTTCTCTTTCCAAGAAGATCGTCAAACACGTGACTGAGAATGTATTGCCCCTCGTCCCTGTTCATGATGGTCTCCTGTTTTCTGATTTGTATCGCCGCCTTAATCCAATTGTCAATAAATCGGCCATCACAGACCATGTGCAGGAGAACGATCATATTATAGACTGGGAAGAGGCTAAGGTAGTAGGTAAAGAGGCTGATAGATACAAGCGGTGGATTAAGGAGGCGATACAAATCAGAAAACAGGAGACCATCATGAACAGGGACGAGGGGCAATACATTCTCAGTCACGTGTTTGACGATCTTCTTGAAAGAGAACTGGCAACCACGTTGCTAAGCAACCATCAGCATCAGTGGTACACAGAAGTTCGTCACAACATCAATAGTGTAGAAAAAGATGTCTGGTAGACATCGAAACGTCCACAGTGAGTACTGTTTATTGGACTAGAAGTAAGAAATAATCCGATTTTAGGTAAGCATAATGCTTCTGCGTTTGCGCCCAAAATATATTCTTGCGTATTACCATATGACATTTCATTTGCTGTCTTACCATTTTGGCAACAATTAACAGTTGTAGTGCCAAACAAGGACACATACCTGTTTTTTAACTATTAAGCATTGGGGGCTTGTCCTCGCTCTTTATAGCTGCAATGGATTGCTGTTAGCGTGAAAATGCATTCAACATGATGTATTCCATAGACGACTGGCTAGATGAATGGTTCACTGCAGTATGACCAGGTGTGTCCGCGGTCAGATAGTAAAGGTTGTGCAAATGTCCTTAAAAAAGGTGAGTGCGTGTTGTAAGCTGTGAAGAAGGCATCTGTTTGTATGCCTGTTCCCCGGTATTATCCATCCAAAATGTGGGTGTTTTGGGCAACTAAAGAAAAACTGATCGCAGTGAACTAAATCGAGCACTCTCACCCGTACCAGTCTGTATTGGATTGTAAGGTTAACGTCTTTCAAATCATTTTCAAATATTCGTGTTCACTCCTCATGTTACGAAACATTGACCCTTATGATGTAGGCAGGAAGTGGTTTTCAATGTCATTGATCGCGTCTCAAAAAGGAATACGCACATTAGTTTACAACAAATCGACGTCTTGCATCAACATGTACACCCAAGGTGAACCCGCTCTATTATCTTGTTATGCTCTGTCAGAGGTACAAATGTTTTCAAGGTCCATTGAAATCCATGTTTATCAATGACAACAGTTTGCCTTGGGAGTTTGAATGTACATATTGCTTCTAAGCCCACACACTCCTCTATAAGCTGTAGTATAAACTACTTCACTGTCTAGATTTCAATCAATGTTGGATTGGCAAATATGTTGTATCTGTATGGAAGTTAGAGGCTTGACCTCATAACCTTATTGCATAATAGGTAAGACAAGGGTAGCGATCTTGCCCCTTTCAACTCCTTTGTTTTAGGCCCGGGGGGCACTCCCACTTTGGAGGTGACGCGTATGTAGGGCTGTTAAGACCCCCTTTTCAGCGTCGTTGTCACCCAAAGACGCCATTTTTTTTGCGAAAACATGTCCTGTCACCCGAAGACCCCCTATTTTTCCATTTGATCTGTCACCCAAAGACCCTTATTTTTCAATTTGAACAGCAACTTTCATTTATCACTGATTTTGTTACTTATTTTGAAAAGAAAAAAAAAACTAATTTGAAGCCATTTATCGATGTTCGAGGTTTCTGTGGCGCAGTTTCGGCTCTCACCGAAAGGTTCCATTTTTTTTAAAAAAAGGTCATTTTCTCACCCATTGACCCAATATGTTTTACATTTTGCTCTCACCGAATGCCCCTTACTGTGAAAGTGCTAGCCCTACTATATCCATTTCATATTGAAGTACCCCCTCCTCGGGGTTTAAGCAGACTTTTACATTCTTAAAGTTAGCAACATGATAGCGTATCAGGCCATGTACATTGGTGGTGCAATATTGTAAGTCTACCGGGATGCCTACACCTGGGCACAGTGAAGCCATTAATGATATAATACATGTACGTAATATGAAAAAAAATTCCTTGCTTGTTTTGCAAAACAGGTAAACACAATTCTTCCGCGTTTGCACCCAAAGTTTTGAGTAGATTATTGGGCATTTACAGTATGACATTTGCTGTCTTACCATTTTGGCAACAACAGTTATAGTGCCAAACGAGGACACACACCTGCTGCTCGTATTATCCATATGTTTGAGCCCGACCCCCCCCCCCCACGCCACTGCAGACACAACACAAAACAATGATCCACAAGGACAATGGCAACAGAAGGTTTTTAGAAATTACAGTAAACAGCTATGGAGTTGATGGTGTTTTTATGGCGTGTAGTCCCATTAGGTATGTCCTGTGGAGCCAATTATGGGTTCAGGTACAGCCTTTTGGATATATTTTTGCTCTATAAGGAAAAAAGACAATTTTCACAAGTATGTGATTTACAATGTGAGGTATGGAGTTAGCATATATAATGGGTATCTGTATGTGGCTGTTTGTGCGCAGATATCACGTAGCGATGGAACATTTGCTATTGTTATCCGTGACTTCTCTCTAGTCCGAAGGGTCGCTAGTCCAAAGGTTATCTTGTCCGAAGGGTTGCTAGTCCGAAAACCAAATTAAGTTTGCTAATCCGAAGGTTCTCTAGCCCGAATATAGAATAAGGGTTAGGGTTATGGTTAGGGTTTAGGGTTATGGTTAGGTTTAGGGTTAGGGTTAGGTTTTAGGGCTATGGTTATGGTTTAGGGTTAGGTTTAGGGTTATCGAGCCTTATTCTATATTCGGACTAGAAAACCTTCGGACTAGAGAACCCAATATTCAGACTAGCGAACCTTTTTCAGAATTCGGACTAGCGAATGGTAAATTACGTGTTCGAACTAGCAAACCTTCGGACTAAGGAGCTTTCGGACTTGGGAGTTGTCACCTTTTTATCATGGTTATTGTGCTGATGAAAATTCTTTTTTCAAGATCACTAACAGCCTTTTCAGTTTTGTGGCTATTATATCGAGTATATCCACCGTGGCATTAAATGGCAGCTACATCTTCAAAACTACATATCACATTCACGTCTAATATAATTGCATCCATCACTTAAAATTTACTAATATTATGGCACTTAGAGATTGGAGCGTCACAGTACATTTAATGTTCCGAGCTATAAGCCTTACGCACATTGGGCTATTCCACACTCCCCCTATGGAAGATTTTGGGAATACCTTCCACAGGGGGAGTATGAATTTCAAATGGAATTAGCACGATAGGTAGCTCCATTTAAAACTCATCATCGCTCCGTGGAAGATTCAGGTTGAATCCCCGGGTTTAATCTTTCTCAGAGGGTGTATGAAATTCAAATGGAACTGCCCTATGTGCTACTTCTATCTGATATTCATACTCCCCCTGTGGAAGGTATTTCCAAAATCTTCCACAAGGGGAGTGTGGATTTTAAGTGGAATAGCTCATTGTGTCTGAATCAAAACACTGACAATCATACTCGCCCCACAGTTTAATTTTCAAATTATCCTTAGGGCACACGTACTCAGAAATGGCGAACATAACAACACAATATTGACGACAAGACTACTGTTAAGGGGGTACTACACCCATTGATTTTTTTTTGCATTTTTTTGCATTTTGTGAAGAAATTACAAAAAAAAATTGGACAAAGTGGTATGCAAAATGAAGGGGCAAATCTTCTCGTTTTATTGGTGGTATCGGTATCAATGTAGCTTACATGCTTTTACAGATAGAAGCCAAAAGGAGGTACATCACTGATGATTTAAATTCACTTCATTTTGGAAAGCTTACTATCAACGGATTTCGTTAAAATTTTGGATATGTGTTGCTAACACATTAGGGAAATAAAGTTGATATGTAAAATGGGAATAAGTGGTTCCTGATTTCTTTTATGACTTCATGAACTTGGTGCTCCACAACTATCAAAAAGGAACTGGTTAAAATGCTTCTATTTTCAATGTTGAGCTATATTTTGCATTTTTAACTTGCGACATTATTGCACTGAAACTTAATTAAGCCATAGGTAACAGGTTACAACAACCATACTACAGCAATGATGAAAAAATTGTATTTCTTGTCACCTATACAACCATATTGGGTAGTTTTCCGTAAGCTTAAGTTTTGTGATTTTGGTAACTATTTTATATTTATTTGTGAAATCCGTCTCAACTAGGCATTCTAAATTGTACTCACCATTTACATCCCAAGGTATATTAGTATATCCACCATGCACTTCTCGATATATATCCAGTTAAAGACAGAATATCAAAATTATGCCTCATATGATATCACAGACTCTCACATGTGTATTCAAAATTGATGCTTAAATTTGACCTGAACCAATTGACCTATAACCTGACATACGGTGACCTAATAGCCTTTTCTTCTCCTAACAACTAATGACTATGCATCCATTGTATAAGTGTTTATTTAATTTATTCAGTGTTATATCATGGTAGGTATTTTGCATGCACCACTATAGATTTTCTATAGAGAGTATAACAAAGGATTTAATGTATTCTATCCTTGTACCCTACTTGAACATTTTCAAAAGAATAAATTATGGTTTGTTATGAAACACAGATCTGAGTTACTAGGTTACAGTAAACAAAAAAAATATATAGGGCTAAATGACTTACTAAAATTGTTGAAATTCACTTTATATGTAGATATATTTTATAAGTTCAGGACATGAGGTGATAAACATATATATGTACTTAATAAATTTGCAAGAAAAAAAAGAAGAGGGGTACTGATGAAAATCGGGGTATTATATCGCCTTAAAGGGATTTCAAACATTTTGATATGAAAAAAAAATATGCCTATGTACATTTGACTATACAGCGTATCCAAAACCGGGTCCAAAACAAAACGCACCATTGAGGATCATAATCGTCAAATGAAACCGCGTGTTGTCCTAAGCTTTAGATATATGCTAAAGCTATGTCTTTGACATAACACAGTCGATTCAACCAAAATTGGAAATAAATTGGCTGAAAATTGTATTAAAACAAATTACATTATAATACCCAGGCTCAACCCTCAATTTGCAGCATTGGAGTGTTTTTTATCGTGTCCGTACTTAATTTCGATATTTGGGAGACGACTCTAGTTATGTTTATAACTAAATGTACAGATCAGCTTGTACTTTTAGCCGCACGTCAGTATTATTAGAATCCTATATTTTCTGTTAATAAATAAAGGAAGGTGAACGACAATATCATTTCAAGAATTACTATAAGAAAAAACAAAACAATAACTGCATTACTTAATTAAGATATACTTAAGTAATACCACTGTTTTACATATACACACACCCACAACCGCAACCACAACCACAACATTGACTTTAAAAAAACAAAGCTATCTGAATTAATCCCAACGAGTTATTTGTTTATTTTAATAACTGAATTTGGCGCTGCATCGAATCATGGATAAAGAAGTACTAATTTATATAATAGAGAGCTTGCGATTTCCAAACGTACGTATCATACGCCCGTGCATCTTTTCAAAATCCCGTTACATGAGAGTGATTTTGAAAAGATGGACGGGTGCAAGCTCTCTATTATGTAAATTAATAATTTATCCCTGATTTGAATTATCTATTTATTGAGGTACTTTTGTGCAGAATTGGGTAAGCGCAATAGCAGCCATGTGTAGCTGCCATGTGTAGATGAGTACAATATACTGGGTGTAAATTGCCAAATGTTCACAGGGCCGCTATATATTGCACTTACCCACTTCTGGCACTGAGCAGTCGTTGTGTACGTTTATGTGAAAAAGTGAGCTGCTTCTTGCGAAAGTACATACACTTATTGTACCTATTTATTGAGGTACTTTTGTGCAGAATTGGGTAAGCGCAATAGCAGCCATGTGTAGCTGCCATGTGTAGATGAGTACAATATACTGGGTGTAAATTGCCAAATGTTCACAGGGCCGCTATATATTGCACTTACCCACTTCTGGCACTGAGCAGTCGTTGTGTACTTTTATGTGAAAAAGTGAGCTGCTTCTTGCGAAAATACATACACCAACATACACCAAGTTGTAATTGTACTGGGTTGGAGAATTGTACAGATAAAAAAATGCGAGTCGTCCTTTTTTGTGATCCAAATCATATTGCGAAATGAAGACATGAGCGCAAGAAGACCGCTTGGCCCCTCAACATGTATACACTAAAATTCCGTATAGTTTCGTATAGTTTGGTAATGTTTTATACAGGGGCCAAAACAAATCTTTCACAACCTTTCAGGATGTTTTCACCCTGGAACATGTATTAAACAATATAAAACCCCAAGAAACTATATGTAACTTAATGTATACATGTTGAGGGGCCAAGTGGTCTTCTTGCGCTCAGGTCTTCAAATGTTATAACATATACGTAAAGCGTAGGATTGCAGACGATTTCTTTTAAACGTATCGTAGGTATTCAATGTGAAGAGTTTTTATTGGGATACACTATACACCTGTTAATATGAGCAAGCTCGTTTACTTCCAGAAAGCCTCTGTGGAATGTGAAGGTAAATTGCGATAGATCGCATTTCAAGTGATTCACGGATTGGTAGAACTGTTTTCACTCCATTCTAGACGAACCACCGTGATATAAAGTGCCAGGCAGAATCTGTTTTGAGATGGTCACTTACCTTTTTTTTTTTTTTTTTTTTTTTTATTATTTTTTTTTTTTTTTTGACAGCCATGGTGTTACTGTCTATGGTTTATTCCCTGTACTTGAGTCCGGTGGGGGAAGAAAACATACAAAATAACCACCGGACCCTTCACAAAACTTTCCTGACAGCAAAGACTATAATTGTTATATATTATTATATAGTTATACATATAAAACCTTTAAATAGGGCCTATACTATAATTATTACACATATTTTACTTAAATGATTAACAAAAAAAGATTAACAAAGGATTTTTTAAAACCAATTAACCAGTGCAGAGACTTCGCCATAGTTGCCATTTTTTTTTTTTTTTTTTACGCTCTAAATTACATGTTGCTTGATATTTCAGGATATTATAATAATGTTTAATTTCTTGTTTAAAAGCTTTTAAATCTGGGTATTGTTCCATCATCTTTGCTCTATAGATGTGGAATTTTGCCATTGTCATTATAAGGGTTAAAGTCAAATCAAATTTAGAACCAAATAGAATTGTCAAAGTAGACATTTCCAATTCCACATTAGTTTGTTCTTTTATCCATAATTTAATGGTATTCCAAAATATTTGGGAGACCTGACAATTTACAAAAAGATGTTTAATTGTTTCCGGGTTCCCCTTACAAAATGTACATAAATCCTCCTGCCTTACATTAAATTTTAGCAACAGACTATTTGTTCCTAAAATCCTTTGGTTAATTCTATATTGGAACCATCTATACTTCGAATCAACAGAAAACTTGAAATTTAAAAGACATAATTGTTTCCACTCCTCATTTTCTATATCAACATCTATTTTCCACTTATTACCCGATTGTTTCATTCTCTTAGCCCCTACAAAGACATCGTAGAATAACTTACAACCTTTACGATATTTAAACAATAAGTCCATATTACTCGATCTAAAAGGTGAAACTAATTTTGTCCCTTTTAACTTGTTAATATTGAAATTTGACTGAATTGCTCTTATAATACCATTGTTTCAAAGAAGTTTGTTTTCACATTATACATTTCTTCAAAGTCATCTTTTGACATAAAAGTCCCATTTTCTGACAGTAAATCATTTATAAAAAGAACCCCCTTTTCCTTCCAATGAACATAATGAATTGAATTACCACCAATTTTGATTTTATCATTCCACCACAGGTACTGCTTTGCAATACGATTGAAATCTAATTCACCATAATTAACAATATTTATCAAAGAGAACCAAGAAAAAAATGCGTCATACCAGAACTTATTGTCTACCTTATTTTTCGTTGCATTAAATCGGAGTAGACCTGTACAGCAAATATCGTTAGTCTTCACATTCAAACATAACTTTGACACTTTTATCCATTTTTTGTCTTCTTTATTAACCCTGCGAATCCAATTTATTTTTAGTGCATTTATATGAGATTCGACATCTGGCATTTTAACTCCTCCATTCTCATAATCTTGTACAAACTGAGATCTTTTTATTTTGTCCGGTTTCCCATTCCAAACATATTTAAAAATGATGTCATTAACTGTTTTGATAAAATCTTTGCTCGGATTTGGAAGCATCTGCGCAATATAACTGATCTTAGGAAGAACCAACGATTTTACCACTACAACTCGACCCAATACAGTAAGATTCCTTTTTTCCAATTGGAAATCATCTTTTCATCAGTACAAGTGATTTTTCATAGTTCTGTTTAACCATTTGCACCAAATCAGTATTGAAAGAAATTCCTAAAAATCAAAATTGCCCTCAAAATTCCAAGTTAGTTTTTTATTTTCACAAATTTTGTGATTCTATTTTTATATGATCCTATCCATACTGCCACTGTTTTATCAGTATTAATTTTCAAACCAGAAATTTCACGAAAAATATTCAAAGTATCAAATGCGCTTTTTAGCGACTTTTCTGTGCCATCTAATATCAAGGTTGTGTCGTCTGCGTATTGTGTAATTTTAAAATTCATGTCCTTTACTTTTATTCCTTTTATATTCTTATTTTCTTTTATCATTAAAGCTAAAATTTCCGCACATAAAACAAAAATATATGGCGAAAGCGGATCGCCCTGTCTACAACTACGCTGAATTTGAAACGGTTTTGAAATATTCCCATTTATTATTACTGACGAAGAAGCATTCTTATATAGGGTTTCAAACCATCTACAAATATCTGTCCCAAAATTAAAAGCTTTTAGAGTTTTAAATATAAAATCATGTGATACCGTGTCAAATGCTTTTTCAAAATCTATGAGTAATAGCAGGCCAGGTATTTTATGAATATCTGTATAATTTAACAAGTCATAGAGAAGGCGAATATTTTCGCCTATAAATCTGTTTGGAACAAAACCATTCTGGTCTTCCGAAATTAGATGGTTTAAAACTGATTTTACGCGGTTAGCAATACAAGCAGATGCTAACTTATAGGAAACATTTAAGAGTGATATAGGCCTCCAGTTCTTTACCTTTTTATGGTTGAACATTAGATTGAGTGAAATATGAAATATGTGCAACATTCCCTCTGGATGACTTTAATTGGAATTGGGGTCAGATTTTTTGAATAACCTTGAAATGGCTGTTCTTCAATAACGTTTTTAAAAATCTGAATTCTAACAGAGGAACAGATGTAAATGTCACAACATGCTATTTCACAAGATTTAAAATATGCACACATTTATTACATAAGCGAGAAACTGGAAGACAATTTTTATTACATCGCGCAATTTTCCATCTTTCACACAGCTTGAGTTAATTTATAAACAAGTAACATTTTGTACAGGACTTTTCTCTATCATGTATCATGGATATAGAAAACCTGCAACAATAGAGTTCTCCCGAGGGCAAGTTCTCCTAAGGGCATTCTCTTTGTAGTTAGATAGCTTAATAGAGAATCCATTGTACTTTGATAACACTAGCTAACACTATTTATTACCATCCATCCCTACTCCATAAAGACATTCTGGGCTAAAGCAAGTCGAGTATAGCTTATATCATCTACGACAATCGACACTTAAAGCTTTTTGCTTTCTGACGTTAATACGAAAAAAGGTTTGTTCCATAGTACAATTATCTTGTGACCTTACAGAATTATATTATGCAAGCAGCAATAGAATTTGTCTTGAGACACAACATTTTTGTTCTAAAGTCTGCACAAAAAGTAACGCAGCTGTTATAAATACACCTATAGCTTCAGAACTAATAATTGTTTTCACAATATTTCAACATAAAAAGAAGTATGATTTATTTACGCGCATATCCAATTTGTCCAATTTTGTTTAATATTAACAATACAGCAGTGTTTTGAAAGACAAATACCCGAATTTAAAAGTTGCGGCTATTTGTATTGATTTGAAGTAAGCGTAAAGATAATGGAGGGCTTTACATGTTACAGTGCTTTTGATCGCTGTAAACTGCAACTTTTAAATTCATGTATTTTTCTGTATAAAAAACACTACTGTGTTGTTAATATTGAACGATATTTGATGAATGGGTTATCAAAATGCGTGTAAATCATCCTTCTCTCTATGTTGAAATATTGTGAAAACAATTATTAGTTCTGAATCTATAAGCGTATTTATAACAGCTGCGTTACTTTTTGTGCAGACTTAAATTCACCTCGACAGTACCTCCTAGATCCTTGACCCATTGGTGATTTCAATATAATAAGATACAGGGTGTCCCATAAAAAAGTGTATCCTAACGAAGGTGGTGATATTTTAAAATGTTTACTCTTGTGAAAGCCATATCGTTCAGATGTAATTTGCAGGCGCTCATTTGAGTTGTAACTAGCAGGGCTGGATTTACCATTGGGCCAGATGGGCCAGGGCTCCCAAATTTTTGGGGCCCCAAATTTGCCCTGTGCATCTTCCTTTTTAGCCCCAAAACACCATGATTTTGGCCAAAATAGGGTAAAATTGCCACTGGTCAGTTATATACCAAAATTTACCTTAATTTTGGCTAAAATAGTCTGGAATTGGAATTTTTTAGCGCACTTCACGAGAAAATGTAATAGCTAAATCTCCTCTTAAGATTATAATGCTCCCGCCGACACCATTGATCTATACCTAAACCAAAACTTGGCCACTTAAGTGCACATGCCTTCCTCACGGTGAGTTGGGGCCTCCAAATTTTGGCCTAACCCAGGGCCCCCAGCCAGGTAAATCCGGCCCTGGTAACTAGCATGGAAGTTCATTTCTTAAGGTTCAAAGATATTGTGACCTTGAATGTAGAATTGGTTGCAGGAAAAATTTTGCCATTTTCGTGCAGGCGCAAGCCACGTACGTCTATCCTAGACAGACATTTTTGTAAAAAAAAGTGATATATGCAATGTATAGGACAAAAGTGACCTTCAATTTTTGAATTGGTCTGTAATTATTGGTCAAAATATAGAGAACTTACATATTTTTAATTTTTCACCCATCTACATGTATATACCTCAAGAACCTTACAGGTTTGTTGGATACACTATTTTTATGAGGTATTAAATGATCCAAATTTTCAAAGGGTTCGACGGCGAAGCATAAATCTTTCAACACTCAATGATGTCATGAATAACTTCATCTTTAAGATATCTCATTTCTGATTCAAATATCTATATGAATTCTTTTCTCTAAACAAAACATTCCTTCGAAATTTCCCACCTGAGACCAAAGTTACTTGTCATAAGATAATTTAATTTGTAGCGTGTAATTGAAGCAACTGACGGTAGCCTTTAGCCTTTGCCGCAAGAACTTACACTTTTATTTGGTTATAAAATTGCTTGACCAGTATGTAAACGTAAGAAAACTATAGTTTGATCAGCTCGTAATCGGTGGAAATTGTTAGGCTTTTACCACTACGCCGAAAAGTAGACTCATGAAATAAGAGTGACATAGTTGACCTGTCTGGTCTATATTGTGTGTGTCAAAGAAAATAGGCAACGTAGAGGACCTTACATGAATAATTTGTGATGCTTCTGGCGAGATGTCACAAGACAATTCTCGAAATACAAAATATGAATTTTAATCCGCGATGTTATATGGCCCGCCGATTACGAGCTGATCAAACAATACCCGTTAATATTTGCAGCGATGAACCATGCAGTTTAATATTTCATGCTAAGATACAATTGATCTTAAAATAATGTTTGTAAACAAGACATTGTTCGACTTACATGGTGTTAATGAAATCTAACCTAGCCATTCCTCGCTCGGGTTGTTTTTTTGTAGCGTGTAGATACGCTCTTGACCACTATCCACAGGTTGTTCACTTGTATAATTCAGATAATGTTTGCAACAGGGAGCAGGGGCTAATCAATCTAGCCGGGTATAGGAATGTAACTTGGTCAACGGGAAACAAGACATATAATTATAATTGCCAATAAGAACTCCCCCCTCTGCACCCGGTGTGAAATAGGGGAAATATCAAGCGATTTCTTTCTTAAACTAGTGCCATATTGTCATCAACTATATCTATAATTTAGGTTAAATATTCTATTTCTGTTGCTGGTTGCTGGTCTTTTGTTTTTATATTTGACACAAATAAAAGAATTTGGAAACCACTATTACACCTGACGGAATTGTGCATTAACTAAATTAAATTTGGTACAATTTGGTACAATTATGTTAATTATTGTTAATTATTGTTTTTTAAATTTGGTACAATTATGTTAATTATCCAATCTGCATATCTGTATGTTGCAAGTTAATATTAATCCTGATTTGAATTCAGTGCCACCTTTGCACGTGATTTTGCAAAGGGTAACTTTTTCTCTCTACATGCGAATTTTATGCTATAGCACGAATTTCCGGCACCCCCAGATCTGATACTGAAAATACCATTAATCACATTGTATTCCGATATGTCTCCCTGTTACTAATAAAATGATTATTTATTCATGATGTTACCCATAGCAATATACGCTACATCATGGATCTTTAGGTTATGCTTCAATGCTAACAGGTGCGTAAAGGAAAGGCATTCTATCAACAATAAGAAAGAATACTAATAATTGGCAATGATTGGTATTGCAGAATGTTAAATTACATAGCATGAATTCCGGAAGTATATTTAGGTGTATTTAGGTGTATAATGATCATTTTGTGAGTTCTTGCGCGCGGGCTCGTGTATGTGGTGGGCGCATACCGTGAAAACATGGCATGTTGCCCATGGGGATCGACGCTAAGTCAGGTACCGCGTGCGTGACAAAAATAGCGCAAATAGCGCTAGCGTGCACAAAAGAAACTTCGCGCGATGTCGCCATGTCTGAACGCTGTACCGGCGTCAGCTGAATTCGAGTACGCTTAGAGGGCACAGGGATGGATAATTCCAATATGTTTATTTATTAATCTGTGGGTGGGCTATATTAGAGAGAGTTAAAATTTCTCAATTGTTATCAACCTCTCTTAACCAATCAGCATTCTTGAGTCACATCAATTTGACTTCACACATTCACGTACCGCACAACATCTAGCCCGAGATGGGTGCACATCATTCGTTTTTGGTGGGTATGCTCCCCTGGAATTTGGAGGTGGTGGGTCTTTGGGAGCTGACGACGTACCGGTTAAAAGGGGGTCGTTTTGGAGCTGCGAACAGTCAAAATTAAGGGTCCTTCTTGGAAATGTGAGGAATGAGCAATTTAGGAGTCCTTTAGAGCTGCGTAATCCAAAAATCCGTATGGTCATTTTGTGTTACTTCCCCCGGGCATCTAACACTGTCTATTGTGTGCGGGTGTAATAGGGTACATATCACCTGGGGCTGTGACGACATCATATGCATTACATGTTGAATCCACACCATATGCACAATTAAAAAAGGAAAGGCTTTTTTATTTTAGAGCCGTTTTTCTAAACAGAGTTCTATGGGAAGCGTGCCCGATGAGGGCGCTATAACCTCAATTCTGGATAGTATAAGTAGGTATGTCACAGTGGCTGCACAATAATTCTGCTACACTGTGCATGCAAGCATAACAGTGAATTGAAAAGGGCGCGCTTCAAATTTGGCCAATTTTAGAAAACATCCATGTCGATAAATGAATTTCTTCATATGCTTCATTTATCCAAATTGTTTAAATTTTTAATATATGGTGTGTGAAGCCTTTCCAAGGCTAACTTCGGGTCCTTAAATAAAAATATTGTTTTGTTTAAGAGCTACTGCCTGTTTTTATGGATTTTAGAAGATCGCTCATAAATCAGTAAATATAGGCCTATTGAAGTAAAGGAACTACCACCATTTAGCTGAAATACTAATCTTTCTTAGCATGTAAATTAATTCCGTCGACAACGAATGAAACACTTCCCTAAAACTAGTTGAAGCAAAACATTAATCAATGATATTTTTAGGGAGTAATTTTCCAAACCACAATAGCTCTAAGCCATTGTGTGTGTCCAAGGCCATACTATTTTTGTATACGCGGTACAGTAAAATAGCTTTTGCTTTTACCGATTATCCTCCCATGTTAATCCAGATGACAAAATGTTAATTTAAAGTCTCATTGCAACTGAATTTTAATTTTTACTTTTCGGACTTGGCTTTGAGTAATGGTGACACATACCATGTTTACAGTAAAAATGAAAATTATATTCCAGACACCGTCAAAATGTCAAACTTTTTATTTTTTGTATTGTTTTAAATAATTAACTGCAGTTCATTTATTCAACCTCATAACAGGATCATACTTAAAAATTTATGATGAATGAACAGACGTTCATTAAATATTGAAAAAAACCTAAAATTACTCATGCCTAATTTGCATAATAATATCATAAATACATAATTAGCTGTAATTACCTAATTTGCATAATTAATTACTTTTTGTGTATTTTTTGTTATCAATTGAAAGAACTTTGTATACATATGTGTGCAAAAAAAACCGCACCTTTATATCATGTACGGTTTTCTATTGGCATCAATTTTGCATATTAATTAGCTGAACTTAGTCATTTTTTGAGATTTAATTTGTCTGCAGATTGGCCGAAATTGCTAAAATAGTATATTTGGTTAATTTATTATAATTATTCAATGATAGATTTTTAAATTTTGTTTTCTGTAACGAAGTCAGGAAAGATATGCATTTAACATGTGATATTTAAATTAACACTGCTTTTTCAAGCAAGCGTCCAAATATACCTTCAAAATCTTAAAATGTGCCAATTTTGTCATTACAGCCATTTGTGGCAGGATTTCATTCCATCTACGAGCATCTTTAAATTGACACTACGTCACAATGCATTGACCGATTTCAATTCTGTTTTTTGATTTTTGATGCTTTAATAAAGCTCAATAATGTAGGAACATTAAATAACATGTTTCTGCTGCGATTATTTTTGAGGTGATATGCCTAGTATAAGGTAAATTCCTTTAAAATGCCCCTTCCTATTTATCTGAACTTTTTACAGTATGCAGTATAGTCAAATATTTGCCTTACTCTGCTCTTTTTCAAAAAACCTAGGGTGGTTTTTATACATGGGCTTGATTTTTTGTGGTTGTGGATGTAGATACGGTTTGTATAGGAATATGTTGTCTGTCTGTCTGTTTGTCTGTCTTTTTTTCCTGCCGGTTTTTTCAACCTCATGTTTATTTTGTGTGGTTCAATTATTTATCCATTATTTTGGTTTTGACTCACTAAAGATTGGATGCAATATCATCAAACCATATTGAATTTGTAGGTAAACGGCTTTAAGATTTACCTTCAAATATTTGTTTTACTCCTCATGTTACAAAACATTGACCCGTATGGTGTTGGCAGGAAATGTCATCGATCAGATCTCAAATATGGACACGCACATTATTTTAAGCCTTGAATCCACATTTTCACCCAAGGTGAATCATCTTTATCTGTTTATGCTCTGTCAGAGGTACAAATGATCTCAAATGTATAGCAGACCACTATGTCCATTGAATTCCATGTTTATCAATGATATCAGTCTGTCTAGTGAGTGTGAATGCGCATATTGCTTATATGCCCTTTCACTCCTCTACAAGCTGTATTCAGCTACTTCACTGTCTAGATTTCGATAAATTTTAGATTGGCAAAGCATGTTGTATGTGACTGTAGGTTGAATGCTTGATCTTATAACCTTATTACATAATAGGTTATCGATTCTGCTCCCTTCATCGTAAGCTTTTTGTGAGTGGTTTTAACATATGTGACCGTCCACGTCGAAACGCTCGTAAAGTCGGGCCCTGGTCAATTCCGTGTTTAGAAAATATATATCATAAGCTTTACAATGATATATCATTTGACTTCAAACAATATCCAGAAGCGGAGTTATGGCTTGTTAAACTTTGCTCCTTCAGTAAAAGGGTACATATTTTGGTGCTACAATATTTCTCTTTTTCCACATCGCTGGTATTACGGTATCAAATTGTCATAATTGGCGGCCACTTCAAATCATCCCCAAGTCAACGAAGTTCAGGAATGTCCTCTCATTGTTGATTGTTAGTTAACCCACCACTTGAACAGGATTTGGCCAAAGCAAACAAAGACTAGTGCTATTTACTAACTCTATACATAAGTATAAGCTTATTATCCTCTTCAACAATAGGATTGCAGATTGGCGTTTGACTGACACTAAAATGAGAAACATGTAGGACAAACATATGAATACAACCTTATGCCCAATTTGCACTGTAACTCGAAATACAATTTGCCCGACTTTACGAGCGGTTTGAGATGGATGGTCACATATATTAAGATGTACCATGATCGAATGTCCGGCCTTGTTATGAGTAGCCGTTTTTATGTTTACCAAGATGTCTGCGCTTCTACTTCAAACACTGAAACCACTTCATTTTCCCTTATAGTGTCTTTTCAAGTGTTATTCTTACAGTTATCTAGTTGAATTTTATTTGCTTTAGTTCGCCCAAGTACTTGAGTCTTTTCGAAGTAGTGACCAGCCCTGAATTCTTTGCTAAAGGTATTGTTTGTTAACTCGTTTAACCGCTGTCAAAACTCAAACATATGTTTGTCTTTTCTTATTTTCTTGAGATTCATTGGCGTGTTCAGGTGTGAGTGTAAATGATGAACTTTTTCATGGTTCTGTCTCTCAACCTCTTATATTGAAATGCATGTTCACCACAAAATGTGAACTAAACAGTATTGTCTGCATCTTTTGGAATAATTTATGATTTAGGCACTGTCTTTTTCTTCTTTTCTTGATGTATCCAGGTGTGAGCGTAAATGATGTACTTACGTTATTGTCTGAGGGGTTTGATCTTCTAATCTCATAAATTGAAATGCATGCTTACAACCAAACAAAATGAACTAAATAAATAGTAGTATCTCCGTCTTTAAGACTCATTTCTTCTTAAAGATGGAGATCTTTGCCAAATCTGATGACTTCAAATGTTAGCTTTCCTACCCTTTTTTTTTCTAATAGGAAGGGTGTTTTTAAGCTTCCGAAACGTCGGTTGTTTTTTTTCTTTTTTAACCTACATTTTGGATATCTTTTACTCCTCGTTTTACAAAAACAATGACCATGTTGGCAGAAAATGGCTGTCAATGTCATCGATCGCATCACAAATAGGGACACGCACATTAGTTTTAAAAAGTCGACGCCTAGCTGCATCCAAATCCTTGGTTGTGTACTCTAATCTTCTTGACTTAACCACACAAAGTACATCTGCTAGTCAGTTGGTATAGAACTAATTATCAACTTTTTTGATATAACATTATTTTTCCAAGAAACAACACAAAATGAATTCAAACAAAAGTCTTGTATCAGGTTTTAATATATTCATAAAACTGTTTATTATACAGATACAATACAGGTTGATAAGAGGTAATTGTTTTTCTTTATAATACATGTATTTATAGTTTGATCAGCTCGTAATCGGCGGGCCTTATAACATCGCGGATTAATATCAATATAGTTTATTTTCAGAATTGCCTTGTGACACCTCGAAGAAGTATCACAAATTATCAATTAAATTCCTACTCTTTGTCTACTTCATTTAACACGCACATTATAGACCAGACAGGTGAACTATATCACTCTTAACGTGGGTCTACTTTTCGGCGTAGTGGTAAAAGGCTAACAATTCCCGTCGATTACGAGCTGATCAAAGTATAGTTTTAAATATGTTCATGCATACCGCAATTACTGTACTATACATCTTGCTTTAGGTAGTTCGTTCTACGCACAATTATTATCCTTGAAAAAAAAAGCATGTGTTATACATTCTACAGTTATACAAAATCATGAAATAAAACCAACCAAATCATGTGAATAAGCATTCCGCTGGGAGGAAAATTTACGTTCACTGGGCTATTCCAGTTGAATTCCATACACCCCGAAGGAAGATATCTCCCTCGGGTGTAGATTGCAAATGGAGACACCATTCAGTAACCCCATTTAAAATTCACACTCCCTCTGTGGAAGATGTGGATAATATCTTTCATAGAGATGTACCATTTTCAACTGGAATAGTCCACTTTTAATGTTATGTTTAGGAAAATAGTAACAGTGACAATTAGGGCACTCTAAACTACCGAACTGTTCAAAGATAGTGTTTTTGTAAGTTAAGTTTGGTTTATGTCACCAGCAAAAGTCAAATCTGATATTTTGTTACTGTTACATTTTTCCAAATAGGTAATAGCCAAAATGCACATTGAAGGTTTTTCCTGCCCAGCGACGTCATCCACTGATATACTTTTGGCAAACTTATTTTTGAATTGAAGTACACCTATATACGACACAATGAAAACATTAGGAAACGAATTTGGAGAAAACCTTCTGTTAATAAAATACTATGCTGAGCCACCAGCCTGGGTGGCTCACGCTCAAGTAATTTCAGATGATTGAGCTCAGTAATACATCAAAGAATGTCTTCCAATTCATGAAAACAAATAGATAATCAGCTTATCGGATTTAAAGCTTAGAGGGAAGGTCTTGCTGCTCAGCGAGTGTTTGTAATTATCAGAAGGTTTTCTCCAAATTCATTCTCTAATGATGTATTATGGTAAACGTTGTTAATAAAATGAAGAAAGCGCATGCTAACGATAACCCTGATGGTTGGTGAATTTATGTTGTCATTTTCCGCGCAATATGATTTACTGCACACATTAACCTTTCACATGTCTTACCCTTCTCATGTATTTCTAATAAAATTGAATTTTAATGTTTTTTAAGATCCCCAAAATCCTTTAAAAATATGGTCTTTGTACATTTTCTGCAATACGGTGCCATTTTAGGTGCTTATTTCCAACGATTTTGAGGTTTTACACTCTTAAAACAGCGTGGTCATATTGACCCCGTAAGTAATATAATAATAATATAATAATAAGTAAATAAATGTTGATCCTTTTGTGGTTAAAATTTTACCAGAAAATAGGTGTAAGGTAATTTTATGGGGTCAATTTAAGAGAGTATACAATAATATCGGTAAAAAAAAGCCCGGGGATAACAAGTATCACAGGTATACATGTATATAGTAGAAATGGTGACCCCCGGTTGCCTGATCAGGTCATTTTGTGACGTCAATCAGGCGAGCGGGCCAATTACAGGGCTAGAAAAATTTAACCCAATAAGAACTCTCTCAAATCTCTATGTTGAATTGCATGTATATTGTATAATTTTCACGAAGAATAAACATGCAACATTGCGCAAATCGCAGGATCTTGCACTTATGACTTGTACAGTACAACATACAGTTTTGGATATGGATTACGGTGTCTTATTATTAAATAATACAGTGTGGACATTCTTTAGTCTGTTCGTGATAACAATGTACAAAGTGATGCAAAAATACACACATACATGAAGAGACATTTGTCTGTTTTGTCCTTAAACGTGACTAGTTTGGTATAAACGACCAATAAAACCGCATAAAAACCCGCGGATCCAAATGACTTTGCATCACTGAGTGTATAAATTTATTTAAAATACAAATCTCGTAGTGACAGAAAGAGATGTGCTCACGTTTCAAACCGTAAATAAACTCACAAATATCAGCCATGATATGTAAATCCGAAACGTACAAATATAATAAAGGCAGTTTACTATTTATTGAAAATACCATTTTATTTATACTTTCATTGATTTCGACAAAAGTATTAGTTTCTTCGTCTTCTAAAATATTGGAAAAATAAAATAAAACGTACCATGATGAACAGGCTCTAATGACCTGTAGAGGTTACTGAACCTCCCAAGTTTATTGTTTCTTACGTAATGCTAGTTTCATACTATCATGCCGCTTGTCGCTGAGCGACGCGGCGCACGCGCATTGCAGACAAACGGACACAATCAAAGCTTGCCATTTGCTGATACGTCATGCCGCTTGCCGCAGCGGCATGGAAGTATGACAGCGGCGTAAGCAAATCTAAAAGGCAACAAATAGGGATACTATATCTTGCGTTCAGTTTCATGTTACGACCAGCTGCTGTTACGATGTTGCATTCTAATGTAAAAGTGGTTGAAATTCAACACCTAAGAACATAGAAAATGCTTGCGCTTGTTCATACGCTATCGACATACTCTACTGCACTAACTATGATCAAGCTATTAACAGGAAGTCATTTAATATATATACACACATTGTTATACATAAATATGTTACAGATTTTTGTATGAATAATGTTTTAATCTGCATTGGAAGTTTAAATATATACCATATACATGAGCACGCCAACGGTTTTTTTTTACAGCATTTGTTTGTTGTGGGCTTCAAAAAATATTCTGACACACTTTGTTTTCGTCAGTAGATGTAATAACCATATTGTTGATAGTATTATATAGAGTTTTGTATATATGCGGGTCACTCAATCCGTTTTTATACTAATAATAACCAGTCTAATCAACAGCGAGGTTGTCTCAAATATTGCTATTAAGATCATGTATATTCTACTTTTTATTGTTTTACTGACCTTTTTGAGATTTGTTAGATTGAATAACATTTTAGCGCAGAAACTGGTTTCCATGGACATTTTGCCAAAAATATGCAAATTACTAGATACAACTTATGACTGGTTATTAAAGCAACAGCAAAACTGAGCTATTATGCCTGTTTATGTATGTATTACCTTTACCTATTATGTGATACTAGAATTGTGTACGCTGCACTACCACATCAAAAGGGTGCAAGTGATTCACCTTTCTAGATAATGACCAGCTTGCATTGAGTTTTACATGCGCGTCAAACTTCAAGTGTTAGACTTAGTATTTGGTGTTTGAACGTGTGTATGTTTCAGATAATATGTTGGCTGGTAGATACCAAAACCTGAGGTCAATGAAGGTGAAATTAGAAAATACAATTTTCGCGACTCATAATACGATGCGCCGCCAACGGTTGCTCTTGTCAGTCCATTTTTTGACCTCCAAGGTCGACATAGCCGTTTTAGCTACCATTGGATTTTCACGCGAGTGTGATAATTATGATGTTGAAAACAGCTTCATGAAGGTTTTCAGGTAATATATAGATAGAAAATGGATCTACTATAACTGTAAATCGCTATGTTAGTGTGCTTTCACGTGTAACATGATCATTATATTCCCATTTAATCGCACAATCGACGTTATGTTTCTATTCGTATTACGCGGGCTTTGGATGTCGACTTTTCTATGATGCACTGCGTATTTTGGCTTCTCCCCAGCAAGTGCTGGAGGGGTATTGTATTGTGAATCGACCGAATTCCAACATAATTGTCAATTGTGCACTTTTGTCGTGGTATAATGATAGCAAGCAACGAGGATGAAATCCATGATATATAAGTTTTAACTCATTAAACTGACATTTCGAAAATAGCATTAGGTTATATCCACAACATGTTTTTACATTCCCCGAAAATCAATTAAAATGCATTAATTTTAATACATTAACGAAAAAAATTGCATAGATGTGCCGAATGGCCACAAGATAAACTATTCTCTTCTTTTATTTTACAGTCATGTAAAAACACAAGACTACTCCGGATTCCAGAAAAATTCAGCACTTTTTTTTGATTAAAATTATACCAAATGATATACATCATCATCCTTCGGCTGCGGAGCAGACGACCACAAGATGTCTCCGTGAAAAGCGATCTTTGGCAAGAACACATCACAATGCTAATCCTTTGGGGTTAACTAGCAATAAAATTTCAAATTTTGATATTTGGCAACCTTTTTGAGGAAAGGGCAAATACCTGCAAATTTGAATGTTTTCATGCAATCGCAGTCACCATGGTCGCACAATTCCCAAGTCTAAGCATTCAGCAAATCTAAGCATTCATAATCTTGAGTATAAGCTACGGTATTGCTCTCAATCTTACTATTTTTATGTTAATTTTAACAATGGGTTGGAAATATAATAGAAAATTTGTTTCCTAAAAATAGAATGCATAGACTGATACTGTCTTAAGAAGCAAAAAAAAACCCAAACACATGTTTTTGGCAAAATAGGATATTAATAATTTTTAATCTCAAAAATTTACCACTGTATTTTTCTGGAATCGGAAATAGTTCAAAAATGCCATAACTTTGTGCGAAATATTGTCATATTATATAGCATAATGAAAAGGTAATAATTGTAAAGTGCTTTCTGAATTTTAAAATATAAAATAAGAACGATGATATGAAGAACAAGAAATGCACAGTGTTCGTTTTCTTTTCATTCACTTTTAATATATGTTAAAAAACAGATTACCAATCGTGTTCATATCACTGGTATAGAATAATATATACCTCCGTCCTTCCATCGAGCAAACTTTGGTCAAGAGATTTCTTTTAATGCATTTAGAGTTTCTTATCTCCAGGATCGTCTGGTGTGTCTTTAAAGAAGAGCTGGCAGTCAATCGGATCACTTCGTGATGGTGTATAGCCGTCCAAAAGTAGCAGGTACCCGGTATGTCTTCAGGGAAACCAGCAGGAAGATGTTCACGTGATCTTGCTGTGTATGTGAATCGCTCACAAGACTTGACGAGGAGACTACATAAATAGAACATAATAGAATTTTATTAATATCATTCTGGGTATAATCATCAAATGTAAAGTTGAATTTATTCAGTCATTAGAGCGACGAGTGATTGACACAATTCACCAAAGCAACATTTATTTAGAGTTAGAGTTTAGTGTTAGAGTTAGAGTTTAGAGTTAGAGTTTAGAGTTAGAGTTTAGAGTTAGAGTTTAGAGTTAGAGTTTAGAGTTAATGTTTAGAGTTAGAGTTTAGAGCTAGAGTTAGAGTTAGAGTTAGAGTTTAGAGTTTAGAATTTGGAGTTAGAGTCTAGAGTTAGAGTTTAGAGTTAGAGTTTAGAGTTAATGTTTAGAGTTAGAGTTTAGAGTTTAGAGCTAGAGTTAGAGTTAGAGTTAGAGTTAGAGTTTATAGTTAGAGTTAGAGTTTAGAATTAGAATTTAGAGTTATTTAAAAATGTTAACACAACATTAACCAATTACTCTACTATTATGCTCTGTGCGCTAGCCATAGGCTTCACATAAAAAGTCCAAGTTTTGAGACATGTTCTCGAAATATCAAGAGCTATCTTAAAAACTACTGAACCAATACTAGTTTGTTCTCATTTAAATGCATTATACATGCTGATTCCAATTATGGTCATGAAAATTTACAATTAGGACATTTTAATATTAAAAAAATTGCATCCGCGTGGAGAGAGTTAAAGAAAAAAAATTGCACAATAGAAAAATAGCATGTTCAAATGCAGATGACATACAAAAATGGATAGATTGATGGAAACATGTTGGATTACAGAAACATTATACTCAAAATTATCTCTAAATGATTGTATTCTACTCACATGTGCATTGTAGGACTGATATTGATTTTGAGCGGTTCACTGTGTGATTCAAACTTGTTAGCCAGAGTGACGTCATTCCCAAAGAGACAATAGCGAGGCATCTTCCTACCCACCACACCTGATACCACAGAGCCAGCATGGAGTCCAATTCTCATCTGGGGATAATAATATATAATATAGTTTGTCAAGTCATTCACATCGAGGGATAATAACATATAATATAGTTTGTCAAGTCATATTAGAGTTTAAATTAAATTCCTCCCAACACATTTTCACGAGGACATATAATGCAAATATATTCGAACGCCTCATTATGTTGACTTTAATGAACATTATGATCCCTGTGAAATTACAGATGCGTTTGTTTATATTATAATACATGAACTCACTTTAGTCCTTTTTTTTAGAACACAACACGGTCATATTGGGCTATTCCAGAAATTAAAGGCACCCCCTTAAGAAAACATGGGATTCCCAAAAATGCTCCGGGAATCCCCCCCCCCAAAATGGTCATTATTTTCACAACCCTAATGAAGACATGGGAATTCCCAAGAAAAAGACACCTCTTTATTTTAGGCTTGGGAGATCCCACATTGCCTGTCTTCTTTAGGGACACTGGGAATTCTCAATTTTGTAATCAGTTTATTTTCAAAATGGGAATTCCCATTTTGAGATAAAAATTCGGTCTGGGAATTCCCAACAATTTATGGTACAATATATGTCTTCTTTAGGGGGTGTCATTAATTTCTGGAATAGCCCAATTCGATATCAAGCCTGAAGATGGAATCTGTATCATATTTACTTTAGTTAGCAAACATTTTCTGACGCCAATTAATTATTCGAAGAAGAATCAGTGTTTCTATTTAATAATATTATAATGGTATTTGACATGCATTAAAATAACACTGCTCCTTTCAAAATGATATTACTTTAAATGTTTGCACAATATGCACATGAAGCAATCTTTTGGTGCCACATTATTTTATTGACTTTTTTGTAACGTTCAATTGCTGTTTTTATCGAAAGATATACATTCCTATATCAACATGAATGGTCAACATGTTACCTCCGTCTAAATGGAAATATAACAGAATGTTAAAAATTAAATTATATCTTTATATAAAATATATAAATTATATATAGAAACACATGAGTTAAATTGCATAATATGACCAGTACCAACAGTATGTTCAAATTTTAAGAATTTAAAGGAATTAAAATAAATGACCTCGCGTGTTTTCTTAATTTAGAGTTAATTATACATAAAAAAAAAGTATTCATAGTAATAAGCTAAACAAAATAATACTGGCAAAATAATTCCTCATGGCCCATGATTGGTTAGTACGTACCGCCCTAGCATCACCCAGTACTAACCAATCACGGACTCTGCTGAAGTTTGACTGACAGAATCGTCAGACGCGAACTTGTTTGTTTTTATCCGACTTGACTATAAGTTTACTGCTGTAGCAGAGCGCGGGAAATGGTCGTCTGCTCATTACACGGTTGAAAATTCGTTTCCTAATTTGGTTTGTCATTTTTTGCCTGTTGGGTATCTATCTATATTAACGGACTCCTATCTATAAGTGTATATCAGTGACAAATTACTTTGAGAAATCAATAGTGATTTTATTACACCGCTAACCAGCGGTTACTATTTTACTTAATATAGTGGTTTCTACTTCTGAGATTGGTATGGGAAAGACGTCTCAAAATCATTCAATTTATCATCGTTGAAAGGCACTTTCTTCATTAAAAGAGCTCAACATCAAATTTAACCGACCTTTAGTTATAAAACCGATCGTACATTTATTTATTGAGACCAATTTTGCCCAAAACCTTTTTTCTTACATCGGGTGATGTACTTTAGGATGGTTCGATGATACCAGTAGATTTGAATGACTTACTTCACATGTCATCACATTAATTTATAGAAAAAGATAGAGGAAAAAGTTTCTAGCAACATGGTTTAAAACGCAAGCAGTAGCAGCTGTAGAGGAGAGTTGGTAATTTGATCAAGGAGCATGAGCTTGGAGGAGGTAAACAGTTGAAGCTCAATGAAGGAGTCAAAACCCATGGTGAAAAAGCTTGAGGAAATCAAAAATTAGAACACGATATGCAAGGGCGGGAAAGTGCGCTTCAGGGCCACGTGATTTGAAAACAAAAGTCAGGGTACTATTCATGGCTAAAACGCGCCAAATAATCGCATTGCCCAAGCAAATTACGATGATCTCGTCCGACTCTCAAAGCTAAAATCTTATTTGATGCTACTGCCTAGTCAGAATGCATTCTTTTAAGTGTTCTTTTGAGATATCTTTATTTAATTAAAGTAGCTCTTTCTTGTACTCCTACGTAGAGGAAGGAAAAAATAAACATCTGATTAAATTAACGCGACGTCGAAAGATGATACCGAAAAAACATGTTCGCTTTATTGAAACGGTACAAGTTATAAAAAGTCTTAATTTGATCACAAGAACGAGGTCCATCTCTTCAACTTCCATCAAAACACGGTCAAACTGTCAAACTTATTACTACTTCTGTTTTCCATATGAAATGTAAATTTATATAACGTAACTCCGGGATGTAAATGTGTAAAAGAAGGTGGCTTAATTTAATCACGAGCAGTTACCTGCTCAATTCGAGATACGATACTTTAAAGTCCATATGGCGAGGCTTTGTCCATATAAATATTGACATAATTTTATTTATTATATACCTGAAACATTTACGTGATATGACTGTGGGTTATTGAGCATTATATGTAAATCCGGTGCATGTATCACTAAACTATATTATACAATAGTTCAGCCATGTTGACATATTTACTTTTTATTATATTTTATTATTTTATATAATACATACATTTTATATATGATATAACTGTGGGTTATAGAGCATTATATGTTAAATCCGGTGCATAAATCATTAACTATATTTCTCATCATATACTTTTCAGCCACAATAATCTGCATAAAAACAAATAACAATGAGCCTCTTTCAGTGCTGATATACTTTTTTGCTTCGGAAGAGGCAGGGATATTTTCCTCTTTCCACAGGAATCTTTCCCTTCTGAAGTTTGACACAAACCGTACATATAATTCCTTCACTTACTTTGATTGGCGTTCCGTCGGCCTGTGATTGGACAGTTTTAGCAGCTGACATCATTTTGAGGGCCATTTTAGCTATTCTCTCAGCATGTGTATCCCTGGTTTGATGCGCTGTATGAAGCCCTCCTGCCACGCAATATGCATCCCCGATCGTCTCAACCTAAGTGAATGCAAAGGAAATGATAACAACTTATTGATTGAGTTTTAGGTGACAACTCCGTTTTTCAAATTAACCAAATCCGAGATCTTGCTCATGACAACTGCAAGTTTAGGTTTGACGTCACACAGTCATGTCATTCCAAGATGCGAAATAAAACACATGAATAAACAGAATATTTACACTCGTGTACCCGATTTTGGAGAGCACAGGCTGGAATAAATTTAAAGATCATGCAGGTATGCAGAGTCTAACCATTCTTGTACTTCAATAGTGAATTTATATCCATGAACAAATTCAAAGCCTAAGAATTTCATGCTTGACATTTCAGGTTTTTAAGCAAGCTTAAATGTAATCAAATTGCCGGGATAAATGATCAAAACGGACGAAACCAGCGCAGCTCATTTAGTTGTTATACTTAATTTAAGTATGGGTAAGTGTTGACATTTAGAATGTCTCCATAAACTGCTATCCTCATTAACAGATACCTATTTGTTCATTCATTTTCGTTTAATCTATTTGCTACGGAAGAAGCAGGAATATATTTCTCTCTTTTCAACAGGATCTTTCCCTTTTGAAGTTTGACCCAAACCGTACATATACAAGAAACCTATATAAATGTTGTACTATTTACAGTTACAATGCCGTTTCGTCATAAATTGCTAAGAAGAAATGTAATAAGTCAACGAACCTAAAAGAGACACTATAATTATAATTACTATCCTACATATCATTCTCTGGCAAAATCCATAATTCATTTTTCAGGATCATATTAGCAACACATACTCAAATATAATGTTACACATTTTCAAAAATGTTCCTGTCTAGACCAAAGGCATAAATAGCATCGAATAAATTGAACAAATAATACCAAAGAAAATATAAAGACAACCCATGTCAGTGAAGCTGTAATAGTATACCGCTAAAACTCTAATCCTAAGAAGTCACAATCGTCTCGATGGCAAAGTCTTCGTTACATTTTTTTTGTAATGATAGTACTACAATATCCTATTGCTTATATATTAAATAGTAGGCTAATTTACTCTACATTATAAAAGGCTTGTTAAGAAGCAGACTTGCATCGCCGATATGTATAAGTTAACAAAACATCAGTTATGTCAACATACGTAGTAAGCCATACGAATGTAAAAGCTTATAAAAGCTTAACAACAAAACCTAATGTAAGCGATACTCATAATCTTGAACGCTTCAATTCACGTTACCGGATTCTGATAGTTTGTTCTTAACAAACACAACGTATGAGTCAATGGTATTTCATTTCTAGTGTTGGTATGAGTGAGAGAATCAATAAACCGGTTTTAAAAGAAGTTTCATATTTTGCAATGAAAAAAAGTAATGATCTTTAAATATATTATTTTCGTAATTCTTCCATTTTTCGAAAAGGTTCATTGCTCTATACTTGAAGAACCGTTATCATCTACAAACTTTGTCAATGAAACTGTTGGCTACTAAATTTATATCCTTTAACGTATTCAAGAAAGTTCATGTTCTTATCGCTGTTAAACATGATTTGGTGTTGGTGATCCTTTAAGCAAAATAGTCTACGTATTTTACGCAATCTCGTTTTCATTCAATCGGAAAAGTGATGAAACTTTGTTTGCTACCCACGTGTTGTATCTGAACTGAATGGCAAAATTAATATCCCACAGGAGTCGGTGCATCCTGAACAAATTGATCTACTGTGTCTGTATTGAACTGAAATAGTTCGGGATAAATTCCTTGAAGCTTTATTGTTTGTCCGCTTCCCCCTGTACTTGTAATTTGTCTTGTCTATAATAAAGGTGTGCCAGTCGTTTTAGCTTTAAGCTCAGACGCGAATTATTGAGTTTTAATTTTGTACTGACCCGACTGGGCTGTAACTTGAGCTTTAGCGATTTTATCTTGTTTCCTAACGCCTAAGAGGGCATATACATATATAAAAGATGCAATTGGAGTAAGCGACCGGAAAACATGACAAGCTAACATCATTTGTGTGCCGGTTGGCAAACTGTACATCGAGGTCACCAATGATTTGAATTCAGGTTATATATAACAGGTTAGTATATATGAAAATGTACTCATCTCCAGTGGCAAAGTTCGTCGACAGCCGTTTGCCACTCATATCTCCAAACTTGAACTCAAGTTGTGGAGTACGAGTTTTTATTCCCAACACAATCGAGATCATGTAAGCTTTTAAATTTTTTCTCCATATAAGAGAAATGTCATGGTCAATCCACAAAGATAGTGCAAAGACGGGCAGAATGTTGTATTTTCCACACAATTCACCGTAGAAGTAGTTACTTAACAGGATTAATTACCATAGCAATGGGTGCACACTATCTTTGAATGTTTCTCCGTGTACTATAAGCAGATTGCACTCATGACCTGTGTTTGTCTGCAATCATCATTGATCATAGATTGAATACAATACAGCTCTTTTCAAAGACACTAATATTACAGCTGCGAGTGATCAGCATGATATGAATATTCTATAGAATTACAATCCAGATCTTTATCCCTGGTCTTTGATAATCTATATGCAATGCAGTGAAACGGCGTAACGTCAAGTGCAGGGCGATACATTCAAAGATAGTATGTACCCATTGCTATGGTAATTAAACCGATTACGTAACTATTTTTCTATACGGCGAACAGAAATGTACCTAGAATACATGGTACTATCGAGGTTTATAGATCTGTAAATTGTACTTTGAATCGCACTGTTCATCATAGAACAGAATATGGTTTTAACCCACCTCTTCGGTAAATGTAAGTTTCACACATTAAGCTGACATAATTGATATAGCCTAATAAGAAATAGGCTATTCCTGATCATTTTTAATTGTTTCTGCTAGTCATTGTTTAGCGGCGACATATTTAAAGTCTTCGCTATTCATTTTCATTCCAACCATAATAACATCAACAATATTGCAGAATGCTATCCAGGTCTGTTCTAAATATTTAGACAACTTGCCAAACTGACAACATTTTATAGCGCCCATCAATCTCACTGTCTCTTTGTTACTCTTACTTATCACCAAATGATATTAATCATAATATTTTACACACCGACACCAGTATCTTAAACATGCGCATCTGTCAGGAGAAAGTTCTGTAACCCCAGTATACTTGTACATTTATATATAGAATGACATGAGCTGTTGGGTACGATTACTCATACCCAAAATCCTAAAGATGAACTTGTTGGTGTATATTTTGATGAACAGTTTGTTGAGCTGTGTCAACATATATGAGTAGATTTTGGTTGATAGCGACAGCTAAGCAAAGCACTTGGTTTACTACTTTTATAATAAATGGGACGCAGATAAATATACAAACAAAGAAATCAATCGTCGACCATGTTTATTTCCCTCTCGCATCGGCAGTTATTACATCACTATACGCTCTGAGTTTTTAGATCTCACTTTTAGATCACACTGTACAATTACAGCTTTTTGTGAACTTACTTAAAGCGTTGTCACTTTGTACTTCAGAGTGGACAGACTGTAATGCCCATGCATGTTACTCTCGCGGTTGTAATACGGTACGATCCTCGGGGTGTGTGTGTATGTGTATCCCGCATGCCGTGTACGTACTGTGCATACGTGTTCGACTAATATTTCCATCGTAATAATAAAACGCCGGTTCCATCGTTTTATTCAAAATCTCGGTTTTTGATCAAACTACAGCACCTAACGTCTTGATTTTTGCAGAGTATCTTTATTGACTAAAGTACATTACAATCGTGTAAAAACCAGAATTTAAAACTTTTTTGAGGGCGTTCTCCTCAGCAAATGTTATAATATGGCTTTAAGTTGCAAGCTTTTTGTCGATTTGTAAGCACAGGTACATTAAAAATCAAATCCAAAGTTGATTACTAAATACTTCAAGGGACGAACTTAATTTGGATATGTAGTTCAGTTCATGGTATTGTTATCGTAACGTGTCAGCTTTGGTAACGACAAGACGTGACAAAGCCAGGTTTTATTCATAGACAATAGATTTATCTATCAACTGTTTCGGACTTGGATTTGAAAGCAATCAAGAAGCACTGGATAATTGATCAACGTTGAGGCAACTGTGATCAGATCAACCCGTTTCAGGTTGGGTTTTTCATCAAAGTTTTTTGTTAACTATATTAGATTAAAGGAATTTGAGCGCAAGTAACATATCCACTGCCTGGAAATAGAGACACTTTAATGTCGCTAACTCTTGTGGTCTGTAAACCCGACTTAGACTTAAAATGCAAATGTCGGAGAGTTTCATAGTCTGACCTATATTTCAGAAATCACGACACCTTTTTCAACTACATTCCTAGGGACCCCGATATTTTACCATTTGTATTCTGTGCATTCAATAGAAGAGTATCGGATCCGTAACCGCGTGTCTGAAAGGGACAACCTTCTGTTTTGTATTGCTTCTCAAACAAGTGACCAACAAGCAAAAGCTTATGCTAATTTCACAAAACTTTGTTTATAAGTCGTCCATAAGTTTCATGGCTGTCGTGATTTGTTATCCATGGTTTCCGAATTTATGTTTGCTTCACTTTTACGTGAATAAAATGAACATTTATCACAACACCATTTTAACAATTATGGTTTGTCCCTAAAAGAACTGTATCGTCGGAAACTTAATTGTTTGGAAATTTTAACACCACAAGTAAACATAACTAAATTAAATAACTAGTGTGGATGAGGAATAAATCAGCTATCACATACTTTTTGAATTTTGACAATTGACCACACCGTTCTTGAAATATAAGAATATTACGAAACTCCGTCATTTTCAAACTTTACCTCGGATTCAAACATCAATCGATGATCTGTATTCGGAGTGCTAATCACTGAGCATTATCAGCGCAAGATGCATCTATTGTCAAATTGTCATTGATAGATATTTGACTCTTTGACACGGATTAAAAAGGAGGAAGTTTCATAAAAAAATTTTATTTCATAGATGGAGCGGTCAATTGTAAAAAATCAGTTTCTGACGATAAGGTCTTTCAGGGATACACTGTATAACTTTCACGTTTGTCATTTGTACGGTTTATTAGCAAAACATTTTCTTCAAAGATGCCATATTATTATGACATTTTAGGTGTTCTGGTTTTAACGATTCACTGGTTGCGTCCTTAATAAATCTACGCCATTTATTCGTACCTACCTTGTAAAGGTCCAAAGTGTTGCAATATGTATCAAACTTGGTGTAGAGCGTATTCAGCATACTAATCACCATGAACGGCGTACAACTGGAACAAATGGCGGTAAATCCAACGATATCAGAAAACAGCATACTAACAGATTCCGTTGTGCTTGCTTCAACGGGTTCCCCTAACCACAACTTCTTGGCAATATCGGCAGGAAAGATCATATTTAAGAGTTCCACATTCTTTTTCTTTTCCTCTCCCAAAGCGCCGCTTGCTTCTTCAATTTGTGATTTAAGTTTGTCCATTTGTTTCTTCATTGTATCTTGAGCTCTGCTTTCCTCGCCAACAAGGATAAGGTCTCGCGTGGCATCGTGGATTGGAATATCAGCTAAGTAGAGGCCTTTGCTGGTAAGATCATCTAGATTGCCAACCTTTGGTGAGCCAAGGAACAGGATGGAATCACTTTCCTCTAGAAATACCATCTGTCCTTTGATTTCAATTGCCTGCGAAAAAAAGAGAACATTTTAAATAATTTATCAACTTCATAACTTTTTTACAACTTGTTTATGATAAACACATTAATGCTATATTACACCAATAAATGGCTGTATAACAGGTTACGGGTTAAAAGTTTTATGGGCTGACCAAAGTAGATGACTTTCATAAGTAACATTTGTAGACGCTTTTTAAAAGATACCATTACAAGTTGGAACTTATTTGATTGTTTTTAAGATAATTTCCAGCCACATATATGCCATCTATCTGATACAATATTTTGGTTAAATTTACTTCACAGAGACACCTAATCGGTGCTTTATATGTAGGTATTAGAATGAATTGCATGCCATGATGTACTCATGAATGTATTTTTCAAGATTTAGGAATCAGGGTTTAAACACGAGACCGATGCAATCATTTCTATTTATATGTTGCCAATGAAAGTCATTTTTTGCAGCAAATTGCCTCACAAACCTTTTCACCTGTACCCTATTGGACAAGAAAAACAAATCTAAAGGGCACTAGACTATCGCAAATCCTTATCCTAACCTACGTGGTGTATCTGGTAAGACAAAAACATATTAACAAATGATTGTGCTTGAACATGTGTAATATGATCCATCATATACCCATTTCAAGCATCACATAATTGGTTCATAGAGTGAAGCCTTGATAGATTCTTCAATTCACAATACTTTTTAGTATATTGCTTTCACAGAGACCCATATCATCGCTTTATATGTATATATTAGAATAAATTCACCTTTCCTTGACCAACCCATAGCATGCCATGTTGTACTTGTGAATGTGTTTTATCAAGATTTAGGAATCAGGATTTAAAACACGAGACCAATACAATCATGTCTATTTTAAATGTTACCAATGAAAGTCATCTATTTTTCCCAGCAAATGGCCCAACAAAACTTTTAACCCAACCCTAACTAATACAATAAGAACACATATAGAGCACTAAGGCTCTCGCAATTCCTTATCCCAACAATGCGTGGTGTATCTGGTAAGAGTAATCCGGCAAGATTATAATAATCACGTAGCATTACTTTACATGTCAATATTCAACATGAAAAAACATGTTAACAAATGATTGTGCCTGTAATACGATCCATCATACCTATTTCTTCCATAACGTAATTGGTTCATGAAGTGCAGTCCTCATAGATACATACAATATCACAAAGACACATATCATCGCTTTATGTGTATATATTAGAATATATGGTATACCATGTTGTACTCGTGAATGTGTTTTTCAAGATTTAGGAGTTGGGATTTAAAACACAAGACCAATACAATCATATCTATTTTAAATGTTACCAATGAAAGCATCTATTTTTCCCAGCAAATGGCCCCACAAAACTTTTAACCCAACCCTAACTATGAACTAATACAATAAAAACAAATATAGAGCACTAAGGCTCTCGCAATTCCATATCCCAACAATGCGTGGTGTATCTGGTAAGAGTAATCCGGCAAGATTATAATAATCACGTAGCATTACTTTACATGTCAATATTCAACATGAAAAAACATGTTAACAAATGATTGTGCCTGTAATACGATCCATCATACCCATTTCTTCCATAATGAATTGGTTCATAAAGTGCAGTCTTCATAGATACATACAATATCACAAAGACACATATCATCGCTTTATATGTATATATTAGAATATATGGTATACCATGTTGTACTCGTGAATGTGTTTATTAAGATTTAGGAGTCGAGATTTAAAACACGAGACCGATGCAATCATATCTATTTTTAATGTTACCAATGAAAGTCATCTATTTTTTTAAGCAAGTGCCCCACAAAACTTTTAAGCCGTAACCTATTAGACAAGAAAAACAACTCTATAGAGCACTAGACTCTCGCAATTCCTTATCCCAACAATATGTGGTGTGTCTGGTAAGAGTAATTCGATAATAATCATGCAATGCAGAGTTTGTACTTAACATGTCAATATTCAACATGAAAAAACATGTTAACAAATGATAGTGCCTGTAATACGATCCATCATACCCATTTCTTCCATAATGTAATTGGTTCATAAACCGAAATCGTGATGTAATAGTTCACCCACATATTTTTATGACAAAGCTCTTGATCCCCCATGAACGATGACTATTAGTATTACTGTCGAAATACGTTTGATACACATAGAAATTGCGACTATACACTATGGACCACAATAGCCTCATCCCAATAGCATAGTTCAATAACCTCAATTAACAATAATAGTGCAAAATTTGATCTCAAGTTGCAGAGGATGAGTTTTTGTACCCACATTTTCAAAGGTCGTTCAATATATGGACAAATGTATTGGGGTTAAAGAACTGTGCACTAATAGATGAGAATCCTAGTGATAGTCGAGAACTAGATTATTGTATAAAGTATCCAACCCTCGCCCTTCGGCAACCTCGCTAGCTACTAATGCCATTTGAAAGACAGTTCAGCCCTTTTTAATAAATATGCTGATAAAGCAAATCTAGTTATGTAGTTATTTTCAATCAAAATTCTTATTCATTTAGTCTTGCATTGTGTTGCGTTATTTGTTTTGCCTTTTTGTTTTAAATTGTAGAAAACATCCAGAAAAAAGTACTTTACACGTGAAAACAATCGCACGATGTGTGTTTTTCAATAGATGCAAAATGTTATTCAGCATATTCTAAAACCCCTTTAGATATGACGTGACCTCTATAAGCAAAGTTACAAACATTTGAGTAAGCAAAGGGTGAGTTTTGTAAATGACAAACTGCCCAGCAAACACAAAAACGTTTTTAAAACGTTTTAAATAAGTTATATTTTGGTTTTGGTTTAGGTAAAAACGTTTTAATAACATTAAAATGTCGGGTATATAAAGGTCATGAAATCGTTTTAAAACGTTTTGTATGAAAACACACTACAACAATATTTTTAAAATGTTTTCGAAATGTCATTGTAAACTATTTTTGCAAACTTTTTGGCCAAATATTTTGTCAACACTTAAATAACATTATGTTAAAATATTTGCACCCAGTAAACACAGAAATGTTCTTAAAATGTTACAAAACATTTTAATAACATTTAAATGTCGGGTTATATAAAGGTCGTGAAAACATTTTAAAAACGTTATTGTAAATATTTTGGGCAAACATTTTTGCAAAATATTTTTCAACCCCAAAATAACATTTTGTTTAGAATGATTTGTACCAACTTTTCAGAAATGTTTTTGGAATGTTATTAAAACGTTTTTATACCCTTTATATAACCCGACATTTTAATATGTTCTGTAAAACATTTGTGTTTGCTGTGCAGTATATTACCAACAAATGTTATTTAATGTTATGAAAACGTTTTATACCATAAATGTACCCTTTATATAACCCGACATTTAAACGTTTTCTGACAACCTTTTATAACCTTTTGCGAATGATGTCGAAAACGTTTTGTGTTTGCTGGGTGGCCTATACCAAGATAAAAAAAAAACGATTCCAAACAGCGGAACAGAAAGACAGTAGACGCATGTTGCTTAAGTCAATCTTTATTGAAGCAGTATACAATGTATTTTCTCTTGTGTATGATGCTGCTGGCAGCTGCTAGATTGGTCTTCAATGAGCCCATATCACAACTTAACTGGCATCTCAAGAGGAAGCTCAATAAGCGAATAAAGCCCGAGTATAAAACCTTCTTAGGTTTGTGCCACATTCGTTTCAGACAGCGGAAGCAGATTGAATATGAACATATCCAGGAGCATGTGATAAACAGCAGTTGTAAATGTGAAAAATAATTGTTGCCACAAAACAAAGGATGCAAATGAATTGAAACAAAGGAATAAAAAAAAAAAAAAAAGAAAGATTTTTGACCTTCGCTCATTGGCTGCTATGTGATTTTTAATAAATATACAATACAATACAAAATTCAAATGCTGCTAACTTTGCTTGTAGATGTCGCAGCAGTGTCAAAAAGAGGTGTCAAAATGTGCAAAACTAGATAATGCATCTACTAAAAGAAAATACTTAGATTAATGTTAAAAGTATGCCCTCTTTTACAAGTGTATTGTACTTTTTGTGGGCAGTATAATAAGGACAATCTTCCCTCACCCAATGATACATAAAATACGTTTATTACCCGGGTCTATTACAGTTCTTTCCTGTATGATATATTTGATCTTGCATTCTAGTACACAGACCAGGCGGTGTATTATGTGGGCCTTCAGGGCATACACAATTTACTCTAGAGATGTGCTTACTTGCACACAATCTTAAGTGTCGTTGACTTTGACACTAATGCGATTCTTATACGGGCGGTACAACTTAACACAAACATATTACGCTTATATCAGATTTACAAACACAAGAACAAGTATTGCCAATATTTTCTTAAAAAGATACAACTGAACTGCGTGTGATTATTAATTGTTATTGGTAAATTTGGAAGGAAAGTAGGATTTCCACGCCAATAAAGAAGGGGTTAAATCAAAAATGGAATCCCCCGTTGAGTTTCACTCTTCTTCCATAAACACACACCTAAGTGTAGATGATATTCTGAAATTGAATACCTCAATAAAGATGCGACTCAAGTCCATGATACACGTTTTTGCGAAAATATAAATGGACACCCGGGTCTGCATTACTTCACAGTGGGTCTTTAAAGATGCTAGATTTTCTGAGTCATTCTTAAGTGTTATCTTACCTAAGCTCCGCCAAACGCCCCCCTCCACACATACACACCCCTACCACACACTCACCCCACTACCTCACACATCCACAAATCACCACATATACTATACATGCACATGGACAAGGTGAGAAACTTGTCTGGTCATTCTTACATACGCATGGGTTTTACACCATATGCATATCATACTTGGGTTTTCTCATACCAAATAGCAGCACTTCCAGATTGAAATTGAGCCTGTCTTTCACACATATGATAGCCTTGTATGACTATGAAAGCAACATTTGTCTATCTCTAACCATAGACCGGCTCTCTACTGTCTATGGTCTAACTCAATTTGGCCAAAATATGGACTTGGGTCGTTTCTTTATTCAGGTATTCAATTGAAAGTGACAACAAGGTATTTCAGGAAATCCAATCCCTCTTGTATATGCATAATAATATCATGACTTACTCTTCACAAACAGGAGATCGTATACTGCTCTTTTGCGTATTGCCTCATTCAACGACATTCGAAAGGTATATATTTACAGCCTGTCTCAAAAAAAATTGTGCAAGTAAAAAGCGCCCTCTGTGGCAATTAGAAAATACCGTTGTGACAAAATGCTTACATCCACGTCAAGGGCATAGTCTTAGCTCTCAAATGCCGTTTAGTCTGTTCAATTTGCTTGTTTTAATCTCGAGATATGTTTACTTAATAACGAAAGGGTAAAATCACAATTGTGCCACTTTTACTAGGGAAGAGAGCTGTACATGTAAATCAATGATAGCATCAAGTTTATCAAGAGTATATTCGTGAAATCAAAAAATGCATCAATTACACAACAATACAAAATTGTTTTTGGTGTTTTATCATGATAAAGGTATAATGATTCTCTTTTTCCAATTACGACAAATTAAACGATAAATAAGTATTTCGCATTCTGCTGTAAAATTAAATATCTGTACATGTCAATGATTTTATCATGGTAAATACTGTTCTCTTTGTCATTCAAGACATGTTAAAAGACAAACAAATATTGCACACTTATAGGTTAATGAACTTTGGCAAATAATGCACGCACGTTGGTGTTGATGCGTCTAATGCACGAGCCCCGAAGAAGGAGGTGGGAGTGCATTAGACGCATCAACATCAGCTATCATTGATTTACATGTACAGCCCTATTCCCTAGTAAAAGTGGCACAATTGTGATTTTACCCTTTCGTTGTTAACTAAACATATCTCGAGATTAAAAAGAGCAAATTGAACAGAACAAACGGTATTTGAGAGCTAAGACTGTGCCCCTGACGTTGATGTAAGCATCATGTCACGATGGAATTTTCTAATTGCCAAAGAGGGCGCTTTTCACTTGCACAATTTTTTTTGAGACAGGCTGTATATTGCTGTTGTTTTCTATCCATACCCCAGTTTTATAAAATTGTTCTCTTCCGGGTGTTCAAGATTTATTTTGGGACAGCGTGTAGGTAAAACAAGCTGCACACTAATATTAATCAAAGTAAGATCAATTCCATGGTGTAATAATAATTGTAGGAATTTAATTTATTTTCAACTACAAACTGGTTTTAAAATTTTGCATGAACAAAGATGTAAGGCTGTATGGAACATATGGTCAAATCTACGCCAACGTACTGTATTTCCAAGTACAGAATGCTATACATTTTATAAAAGGGCATATCAATAATATGTTGTTTATTGTAAATGGATAAAATAACGAAATTGAATATCTCATACATGACAAATATTATCATCACTAACATCTACCAAAAACAAAAATAACTTTATCTTTGTTTTTATTACACAATGAAAAACATACTTCCTTTTTTACAATTGTCTGTTCACCCCTGTGCTCAGCTAGCCTTGACGTGTCCGCATTCAATAAGCTTATAGAACTAAAACAAAATGGCAATTGTATTTTGACGCACAATGATAAATAGTTAATATTTATTATAAATATGATATCCACCCCTGGAGTAATACTTATGTTATGGTATACATTGAATGGAAGTCATATGAGCGCTATATTTTATTTCAGAAATATTGATTACTACCAAAGAAGATTTTTTTCTACAGCACCACATTGCACATGCTCTTTCAAAACACATTAAAACTACTGTCTGTTCAATTAGCTTAGATTCTTGAATTTTTAAGATATTTGAAAAAATAAAAAAATGCTGCCAAAGTCATCAAAGAAAAGTGTTAGCACAGCCTTAGACCCAACGTGATTTATACTTTTCAAATTCCCAAGTTCAATTTAAAACACGATTTCTTTTCAATTTTGCCTAATTTTAGGCAGTTACTTGGGTCCACCCAAAGGGTTCGCGACCTTTTTACAAATCGAGTGGGACGGTCCATTCTCAACTTAGGGCATAGACCCTATCCAATATAGCAAAACAACCTGTTCACCAATCTGTCCTGTCATTTCAATAGAGGCCTTGCATGTGACGTATCATCCCCTAAATATGGCGGACTACTCAAATGCATTCAACAAAAGCATGATTGCAATCTACCGTGACAGTTCGTCTCACATACATAACCCTGCACTACGATCAAATAGGTTGATGACAACATTTGATTGAATGAACTGCACTCCGCCATAACCACGGTAAAGGACACCGGTTCAAATCATTTGTTTGGAGCCAGTCGATAAAATGATGCAGGGCCTCTATTGTTATACCGTTCCGGTTATTGGATAGGTTCTATAGGTGATGATGGTCCACCGGTTTTTGTTACACGAAATTATATGGCGCGATTACGTTTTATGCATAACATTATTCTGAGCATTATTTTTTCCTAAACATTTTTTTTCATCTTATTTCAACTGGTTTACAATGTAAATTGAGTTTTGTTTAATACCATCATTCCTTCCCAAGAATATCAGCATTCGCTTGACATTTTCAGATACAGTGACTTTTCATAAATTGCTTTCTGTAACCTGATTATTTTGAATAATATTTTCTTGCACAAAAGTTCTTTTGTCCTTCTCATAGTTTGTATTCAACAAACAAAACGAAATAACTAATTGAAAATAAATGTGTAGTTTTATAATAGGCCTAAATGCCTACACCTTCTCAGATCCATTCGCAAAATAAATTCGCAAAGTAAATAAATAAATAAATAAATAAATAAATAAATAAATAAATAAATAAATAAATAAATAAATAAATAAATAAATAAATAAATAAATAAATACGCAAGGCATGTATTTATATAAGCTGAGTCTATTTTAGAAAACTTACATGTAGTTCATAAATAATAAGGTAATGTTTCAACAGTAGGATTTCAACACAAATCTGAAATAGGCCTACTGACATAGCTATTTTGCTGAACAATTCTTGATGCGGATGGTCGAATAAATACTATCTCAGCGCATTGTGACATATCGTCCGGCGTCCCCATTGCTCTAAATGGATTGATTCAAAAAAGTTTATGGTACCCGACGTTCTACGGCTTGTTTTGAAAATATCGCGGGAAAAGACCAAAATTGAAAAGAAATGGGGTTTTAAATTGAACTTTAGAATTTAAAAAGTATAAATCACGTTAGGTCTAAGGCTGTACTAACACTTTTCTTTGATGACTTTGACCGCAATTTTGTATTTTTTCAAATATCTTAAAAATTCAAGAATCTAAGCTAATTGAACAGACAGTAGTTCCTGATGCATTGCAAGTGTTTGAAGAAAGGCTTTACAGTCACAATGTCACTCAGCTCTCATGGTATGTTTAAGTAGCTAGTGGTCTCATGTACTAATTACAAGTATTCAATAGTTGGCTTTTTCACCCGGGCTCTTTCATTGGCAAAATGCCGAACTATTACAAATCATATTAATCCTATTTTATCTATTCTTCTACGCGTTGTTACCCTCCTGTGTGTCACATAAATAAACCATTTTCTAGCAGCTAACACTTCTGTCTCTCTAGAGGTTCCTGAGCTGCGTTTACTCTGTTACTCTGTGTTGTCCATATCTTATCTAGCAACGTGATAACCTTTGGGTAGATTTAGTTCCATGAATAAGTCCTTATGCTTTTCTTTCTAAAAAAACACGGAGGTGAATAAGGACCATGTATATATTCGACTATACAGGGTGTAACAATAAAATTTGTACAATTTTGAAAATAAAATGAAACACGTATGTCGCTTAATTTTTGGTTTTATATTTATATGCCTATCAAGATAATTTCTTTAGCCACCAGATAAACTTTGTGCCAACAAAATCGATGGTATACAAGTGAAGATATGGCCAATTATGTAACCTAGTCTTAAAACCGCTTGGGCCACTTTTGTCTAAGTGTTACAAAAGTGACTGAATAGAGTTGAACCATGGACCATTTGGACGATGCTCTTATGATAGGTAGTTTTAAACAATGGGGTATTCGAACTGGTAGAAATGATTACATAATAGAATATCTCCTTGAGTTTTTGAAAGTCACAACTTAAATAAGCACTGACATAACAGCCTCATTTACTAGAAATCGTGGTTGCAGCCCAACAACTTCAACCCCAATTCACGTTGGAAGAGCGTATTTTTATGGTTGTGACATTCTGTAGCACAAGGAGTCAAGCAGAAATCATGCGATTGTTTATAGTTCATTTTCCAAACTCATTTCTCCATCAAGGCATACAATTACATATACCTATGAGAAGTATCTAGAATTTGTTAACAGAAATGCTGGCAATAGTGCGCCCCAGAACAGCTAGAAGCCCAGCTGAACTTAATTTATAAAAAAAATGTTATTGTTTTGTACTTATGGATGCAAAAACTGTTCTCAGTTTTACCAATGATATCTAAGAGATATGAGAAATTACTTTATTTATAAGATAATTTGAAAGAAATTTCATGACTTCATTTATAGATTTTAAAGAAATATCATATTATTATTAAGGTTATATTAATTATATGAAGAAACACCACTTGTAATTCTTTTGTATCCGTTCTTTGATGTTTAATGCACGATGAGCATATCTAGGCGGTTCAAACTTGATATGCGCAAACATGGCAAAAGTGGCCCAACACGTTTTCTGGACGATTTAATTAATCGCACGTAACTTTTAAACCCAAGCTAGTAAAGACACCAGCTAAACGTCTTATTCTAGCCAAGATATTACTAATTGTATTGCATATAACATTTGTGCCATAACTCTGTTAGTTTTTTTCCTGAGAAGTCAAAATGCAATTGTATAATTTTTATTGTTACACCCTGTATTTGAAATTTAAATGACTACAAATGTACGCATTTTGGGTCACTGATCTCGAAATAACTCTTGAGAGTTAAAGTAGGAACTGAAACTGCTATTGGTTTTGGTATGTATAAACTTCTGGATCTTTTATAAGTCAAGTGATGATATTATTACCGTGACCACGTGTGTTTCTTAAATTTCAATATAAATAATGAAATATTCTTGTGTTGTTTCTTGATTTGAAGAAACAATAAGCTACGTTGTCATATAAAATATCAATGTAATTACTGAGCTCGAATAGATTAAACAGACTTGTTTAAGGGATGAAATCAAAACTTGACCGCCGGTTGACCGGCGGTTACAGGCGGTAGAATAGCGTTCCATTGCTAATTAGAAAGCGGCGGTCGACCACTGGTCGAGTTTTGATTTCATCCATTGCAATAGAATGGTTGGATATGCGTTTAATAATTTAATAACCCATAATAAGTTATCGTCGACTCGCACATCGTTATTGCGCAGTGTAATATACTGCGCAGTGTTATTTGCACAGTAATATTGTTCACATCGATAGACTTACTTTGCAAAGCATTTTGGGAATTACCGGAACGGGATTTTCGGTAAATCCCATAAGCATTTGCGAGTACACCTGTGATGTCGTCATTTGACATCACGCCGATCTGCGCACATCGTTTATAGAAAATAGTTACTGCGCATTGCTATTCGGCGTGACGTCAAATGACGACATCTCTGGTGCACTCGCAAAGGCTTATGGGATTTACCAAAAAGGTCAATTGAAAGGGTTCAAACATGAATCTCTCCATATAAAACATCCTAGTCAAGCGACTAATTACCAATTGATCAACATAAATGAGACACAATTTTAATTTGTATATTTTTCAACAACATGTTTATGACCGGACCCCAAAACAGCGCCACCAGTGTCAACTCAAATACGGAGAAGACGAGGAGGAGTGGGAGAATCGGTCATTCAATTTGAAAAGATGCTACAATGTAGCACGAAACGTCGATTTCCCCAATATTTCTTTCGATTTGCTCACAATAACTTTTGCAAATTATATTTATTGACAACCCTGATGAACTTATTTACGAAACAATGAGATTCTTTAACCCATCTTGATGATTTATAATGAATAATTATATGTGCTTTTCCAAGTATATACAAGCATATAAAAACCAACAGATATATTTGATCTTCTTTACCATTGAAGAAAATATTTGTGCTTTTTTTATGAAGAATAAAGATGGCTACCTGACATCGAAAAACCCTAAAACCAGATACTGCCTTTTAACTATGGAGAAATATTTGCAAGTAAAGAACATAGAAGATACTGACTTTTTACCATGGGGCAAATAATTTGAATCATTCTGCTTCCAAAGTGAAAGGAAGTATCATCATGTATTTTGCAACGTATATACTGCGTTTACACTTGTGGAGACATATATCGACGAGTGAGGTACTTGTGCACTAAGTCATGTATTGACATTTAAAGAAACCTTGAAGAGGCTCTTGACTTTTCCATATTTAAAATGTCATCAAGGGCTATTAAATTTTATATGAAAGTAAACGAATTACTGATCTTATGATCGATTATTTCGAAAGTGGTTACATTTTACAGCTTAAATGATGTGATAATGACTATGAGACACGAGTCATTCGAGGTCTTTGTATTTGTAAAACCTTGCGTTTTGCTGTCATTAAATACTTTTAGAGGTCTTGAAGATATTTATAACAATCTAATATATAGTCAAATATTACATACGGTCTCTTGCTTCCAACTAGACACAGGAATAAGCCATAACTGATAACGTCATAGTCTACCCTAGATGTATAGACATAATCAAAGCAGGTCTCAAGTGACAAATTGTCATAATCGTCTTAGATGAGACAAAACTATTTCTATTTTTGAACGGGATTTATCATAAAAGTACCCAGCAAGGTCAATGATGCTACATTCAATAGCAGTGCCTCGGGAAGTGTGAGGTAGATGTGTACTGATTTTTGCATTGGCAATTCATTTGGCAACTGCTTAACGAGCTCAAATGGCCTTTAACAAATGCTTTCAAAATGTCCATCTTTATGTCATGGTGTGATATTCGACGATAAAAACCGCCAAACCCCTTCATATTTCATTTGTTTTTCAATCAAATTTCTTCCCAATATTTTTTTGGTATTATAGCTCAATGTTTTTGAAATAAATGTAACTGTGTCTGAAATATCTCCTAATGGGCTAATTCATTTAAAATCCACACTACCCCTGTGGAAGATTGAACTAAAGTCTTCCACAGAGGGAGTATGAATGTCAACTAGAATATACAGTTGGGCAACTTTCATTTGAAACACTCACTCCAGTTGTGGAAGATATACGTAAAACCATAATACAGAGGGAGCATTGTTTTCAAAATGATTAACCTTGACCAGTTACATTTGAACAACATGCTCCCCCTGTGGAAGATATTTTCAAAATCTTCCACAGGAGTAGTGTGGATTTCAAGTCAATATGCCCATGCCAAGATGGGTAAGTCGGACGTTATTGGTTGGTAATAGCTGGTAATATTGACTACATAAATATGGGACAGCATATCCCAAAATAGATAAGGTAGCTCAATAACTATTTTACGGCTGAACTAGGGTCACTGTACACCGCATATCGTCCCATACACATGACGTCATACTGTATACTAGCTTCCATCCATCAAAGTATATTACAATGTTCATAATGATGGTGTCAAAAGAATATTTGTTTGGAATTTTAAGTATTCCGAGATCTGTCATATATATTTGAATCCAATCAATTGTACCACAGGCGCGGTTGTCAGTGTAACGTCACATATACCGAATAAAGTTATTAAAGTATACTAGTTGGTAAAGATATATAAACACTGCTCTATGCTAGTATATTGATGCTACAAAGTTACAAGTTACAAACAAAAGACATCTACGAAGAATACGAGGAACATTAAGAATAACATGAAACTAGAGACTTGTACAAAACATTTATTGTTACATTATTTGAGAGGCGATACAGGAGGGCATTTTTATTCCATCTCATGGAAGGCTCCATGCCATTGAGTAACACTATCATGAATTGTGTCTAATCGAAAAATGCAATCCTTTACAATTTACATTTTGTCAATAAGTTTTAGGTTTCAGTTATTTATTGATTATGAGATGCGATAGTGGCTGTTAGCAACTTTATTTCCTCGTATCTTTGCGCATTATTTTCCTCAACTGTCGAGCTTGCCTTTTTCTTATAAAGCATCCGCGTTTCAAAATGAGAGAAACTTGTTCCGACAAGGTGAAACAGGTTATACACAAGCCTGAAAGTGACACGCAGTGACAAATCATTGTTATTGACAATTTGACGAAATATCGCATCTTTATTTCAGTTAAATCCCATTTGGTGAACTTTGGTAACCTCTAAAGAAATCTAGCGAACATGTAAGGTTATCACCGCTCTTCATGTTTTCCTATTTGAATAGATTTGTACCGAAGCGTCTCAATAAATCCGCCTTCAAGCTGTCACCTATTGTAAATCGAAATTAAATGCTGCATATTCCTGACTCTGGATGAGTGCGCATAATATAATTATTAATTCAAAAAATGGTAAAGGAATTGCCATACGATTCAATGTGGGAATGTTGAGTTGCAACATTTGTGTTTTCATTGGATGGCTTACAATAAACAACCCTTTAGGATATTCAAATGAAAACCGAGTTATCGCTATGGAAGGGGTTGAGTTGGTTGTAACCTAAGGGATCCGTGAAGTACCTAATTTCTACAATGAGCTCTCGTCAACTGAAATCGATGTGTAAATTAGAAGGATGTGACTAAACAACATAGAATCTAGTTCTTTCTTTAGAATGATTTGGTCGTACAGGATCGTGGTTTGTTTGGAGAAGCGTATCTTATTAGTACTCAGTTATGCGTCAGCACATTCCCAATTTGCAGTTTCATTTCTCCTGAGTAAAACTCACTTCCAAACCTTGAAGGAAGATTTAGGTTGCCCATTGTTAAGACGAATTTGAATTCATTTTAAATCCATTGGAATAGATGGAGCAGCTCCTAAGTGGCATCAACCTTAAAAATTGACATTGCAAACGAACGATAAAGCTACGCGTTTGCATAAAGCAGATGTATGGTCATGTCCCACTGTTGCCATTTTTGCAGTTCAATGAACAGTTTTCATTTCCACTTGAGTACAAATTAAGAAGAATACCCTTCCTGTCATTCTTATTTTACAAAAACTATTGACTTGATTTTAATCACGCACACCCCTTTAAGACATTAGCCCGGTAAAGTTGACGCATCATGTTTATACGAGTTTTATAGTAATTCAACTGAACTCGAATTACCTATACATGCTCTCAAAACCTTATGCCCTCCTTCCTTCTCGTTCTGTATGACATTATCCTCAATTCGCATTATGTTGTATATGTCCCTTTGAAACTATTCCTTTTAATTTCTCACTGTCTTTATCGTTCTCGTTCTCAATATTCTTCTTGTCTGCTTTTCTTCCAGCCCCTGATCCTCTCACCTCTCTCTCCTCCCCTCTATTTGATATCTCCTACCTCTCTGTGCATATATGTTCAATATTATTTAATGTATTTAGCACTTACAAAGGAAACACGGCAATCAAGGTAAATTTTCCTTGTTAGGGACCTCCTTGCTAAAATAGTTTCTTTTATGCTTAGCACACATATTTCAATATTACTTAGAGCACTTAGCACGCATAAAGGAAATGTTGCGATCAACGTAGACTTTTCTTATTGCGTAATAAAAATAACTTTCCTTAATGCTACACGGATATAGCAGTAAATTGCTATCAGTAAAGCCTGATATACAATGTTTACTTATTTTTTTCTTTGTTCTTTCGCGTTCGTCTATCTGTCACCCATTTCTCTTTCCCTATTTATCCTCTTTCTTTCCCTCCCTCTTACCTAACAATATATCATTATAAATAGCTCGTTTGTTACCTTTTTATTTTGTCATTTCAACAAAACCAGGAAGTCTTTAAAATATTATTCAGCAAAGATAGTAAATCTCTAAATAAGTACAGTAATGATCCACTACTGTTTTTGACATTGACTTTCAAAATCGCATTCCATTTTCAAGCACAATTTTTATATTTTGGCACATAATGTGACCGATCACTTATACTTGGCTTAGAATACCAACTCAGCAAGTAATATTTTAATCATTATTATTTAAGTCAAAGCCAAGATTCCACTTATGTTTGCACGTAAAGAGGACAGCTGCTTTACTGACCGTAAGCAATCACGCAATATGTTCCTGTCTAGCCAAATTGTTTAATACCTTTAACTCAAAATGATCTAATGCCGTAGTTCAATGACCTGAATTCGACAATTATAGCTCAAAATTTGATCTTACATTAGGAAGTATGAATCCTTGTACCCAACACCCTAGTACTCGGCTCATTCAGTTAATGTACAATTATATCGAGTAAAAAACTTTGTACTGACAGATCCTGATGTGTATTACCGTTCATAAGGTCAGTTCAAAGTACAAGAGCTGCGGCAGGTGAACAAATCGGGAAAGTCTCCAGAATGTCCAATATGACCGCTAGCTGCGCTTGGTGATTCAGCTGTCTGCGACCAGTGACCACAAATCACCGGGTTGTTATCCCAATTACAGAATAGAAGGTGATAGAATAATTGCCTCCTTGAGGCAGATTATGACAATGTACGTTACACTATATCTGGAAGCGATAATGACCAGAAATGAACGTTAGATTTGGTTTAGAGGATGTTTTTAAGTTTGACAAATTGTGTAGGGAAAACGAGTTACATCATAGGATGTCATGATAATAAGCTTTTAGTTGTCAAATATGGTTATGTTTCTTGTGATGTCATACAGCGCATTTGACATCATGCAGTCAACAGTGCGTAAAGAAGTTATAACACGCAAACACAAAGTGATGGGACCATTACAGATAACCTCAATTGGAGAGCAGCGAATTCAACACACAGTAATTTTATTCAAAATAAACCGAAATAATTGATCTGTTTGGATTGTTGAAACCATGATTGTGATCTATTCTAGGCTTGGGAATTTACACAACTAAGTCCAGACGTTTTTACAACCAGAAGACGTAATTCATACTAATAGAAGCGAGTTTGATCAAAATGTGCCGTAGGACACAAGAAGCTTCATCGATCACGTGATCTACGTGATAAAGTGTAAGCCATACAAAGTCCTACACAAGAGCATTCTTATAATTTACCTCCCATAATGAGTGCTTTTACTGCTGTCTACCAAGTGTACCGGGAGCTAGCTCATTATGCATCAGCTTCTTTTGCCTTTTATCATCTTCCTAAGTAAGAACCTTCCTTAAGAAATCATGAATTTTCAATACTTGATTTTGTCGTCTTTATTTTAGTATTGTCTGAGGTTGGTTTAATTTTTCTTGTCTTTTTTTCACCTTTATTTACAAAATCGTTATTAAATTTTTGATTCCCACCAACTATACTCTTTTGTGTATATCAACTATACTCTATTGCCTTTCTAAATATGCAAATTCCGAATAACAGATGCTGTGCCGTTTTTTTACCTTGGACGGAATATTTTGAATCATTCTGCTTTTAAACAAACGTTTCTGCTGGTAAATACCCAATTAGATATGGTGTTTTTACTTTGGCGGGCGAGGCAATTGTGCACATGTATTTGACATTTAAAAAAACCTTGAAGAGGCTCTTGACTTTTATTTATTTATGATGGCATCAAAGGCTATTGATATTCATTTTCAAATAAACAAATTACTGATCTTTGATTGATCATTTAAAAAAAAGACATTTTCAGAAGAAGACAATAGTATGACTATAGTCCGGTTTGGCTTTCTCGAGGCAGTTGCGTAGTAACATAGCGGGCGTTGACTCAAAGCCAAATAGACTATAGACATTCTAGGTCCTTGTATTGTTAAACCTTCGTTATGTTGTCAATAAATATTTTATATGTCCTGAAGATATTTATAAGAATTTAATCATAAACATAGAAATCGTTATTTTAAGCCCAATGTATTCAATAACATTATTTCACCAAAAGGGAATAAAACATTACTTCCTATAAGTAATATTTACTTGGTATGTTATTACACATTACACAATGCTTTTGGATTCATTCTATACAGACATGCACCTCAACTCATAAAGTCATAATCTACTTTAGATAGACGATGTCATAATCAGTGATTATTAATTATCTTAGTTAATTCAATCATATTTCTATTTTTCTCCGAAATTGAGCATAAATACGCACAAGGATAATGATGAAATACACATTCAATAGTACTCCCTTTGGTAATTCTTCTAGGTGTAAATTTGCATTGAAAATCATTCTGCAAATGGACCCAGAAAATGGATCTAACCAAATTCGGTGTCATAATAGACGATAAAAGACCACCAAACCTCCATCTTCAAATATCATATGTAAGTCGGACGTTATTAGTAACAATATTGACCACATAAATATGGTAAGACATATTCCGCGGAATAGAAACAGGTACCCCATTCGGCGGCAAACAAAAGGTCATTGTAATGCCACATATCGTCCCACACTAAAGACGTCATAATGTATATAAACCAGCTTCCATCAGAGTTGTTACCAGATTCATTATGTTGTCAAAAGAATATTTCTTTAGCATTTTAGGTATTCAGATATCTCTCGCATATATTTTAATCTAATCAATCATACCAGTTAAAATTGTTAAAGCAAAAATTGGTACAGATATATGAACATTGCCCTATGCTAGTATATTGATGTTCAAAGTTTAGTTAAGGTGAAAAGCGTACCCTTAATGATATAATGAAATACAAGAATAATGCTAGTATCATACTGTCATGCCGCTTGCCGCTGAACATTAGTTGAGAGGCGGTACAGGAGGGCATTTTAGTTCAATCTCATGGGAGGCTCCATGCCATTGAGTAACACTATCGTGAATTGTGTCTAATCGAAATATGCAATCCTTTACAATTTACATTTTGTCAATAAGTTTTAGGTTTCAGTTATTTATTGATTATGAGATGCGATAGTGGCTGTTAGCAACTTTATTTCTTCGTATCTTTGTGCATTATTTTCCTCAACTGTCGAGCTTGCCTTTTTCTTATAAAGCATCCGCGTTTCACTTGTTCCGACAAGGTGAAACAGGTTATACACAAGCCTCAAAGTGACACGCAGTGACAAATCATTGTTATTGACAATTTGACGAAATATCGCATCTTTATTTCAGTTAAATCCCAGTTGGTGAACTTTGGTAACCTCTAAAGAAATCTAGCGAACACCTAAGGTTATCACCGCTCTTCATGTTTTCCTATTTGAATACGCTTTGCACCGATGCGTCTCAATAAATCCGCCTTCAAGCTGTCACCTATTGTAAATCTAACTTTCCGAAATTAAATGCTGTATATTCCTTCCTTTGCATGAGTGAGCATAATAAAATTATTAATCCAAAAAATAGTAAAGGAATTGCCATACGATTCAATGTGGGAATGTTGAGTTGCAACATTTGTGTTTTCATTGGATGGCTTTACAATAAACAAGCCTTTAGGATGTTCAAATGAAAACCGAGTTATCGCTATGGAAGGGTTTGAGTTGGTTGTAACCTAAGGGATCCGTGAAGTACCTAATTTCTACAATGAGCTCCCGTCAACTGAAATCGATGTGTAAATTAGAAGGATGTGACTAAACAACATAGAATCTAGTTCTTTCTTTAGAATGATTTGGTCGTACAGGATCGTGGCTTGTTTGGAGAAGCGTATCTTATTAGTACTCAGTTATGCGTCAGCACATTCCCAATTTGTAGTTTCATTTCTCCTGAGTAAAACTCACTTCCAAACCTTGAAGGAAGATTTAGGTTGCCCATTGTTAAGACGAACTTGAATTCATTTTAAATCCATTGGAATAGATGGAACAGCTCCTAAGTGGCATCAACCTTAAAAAGTGACATTGCAAACGAACGATAAAGCTACGCGTTTGCATAAAGCAGATATATGGTCATGTCCCACTGTTGCCATTTTTGCAGTTCAATGAACAGTTTTCATTTCCACTTGAGTACAAATTAAGAAGAATACCCTTCCTGTCATTCTTATTTTACAAAAACTATTGACTTGATTTTAATCACGCACACCCCTATAAGACATTAGCCCGGTAAAGTCCTCCTATCTATTGACGCATCATGTTTATACGAGTTTTATAGTAATTCAACTGAACTCGAATTACCTATACATGCTCTCAAAACCTTATGCCCTCCTTCCTTCTCGTTCTGTATGACATTATCCTCAATTCGCATTATGTTGTATATGTCCCTTTGAAACTATTCCTTTTAATTTCTCACTGTCTTTATCGTTCTCGTTCTCAATATTCTTCTTGTCTGCTTTTCTTCCAGCCCCTGATCCTCTCACTCTCTCTCTCCCTCTCCTCTATTTGATATCTCCTACCTCTCTGTGCATATATGTTCAATATTATTTAATGTATTTAGCACTTACAAAGGAAACACTGCAATCAAGGTAAATTTTCCTTGTTAGGGACCTCCTTGCTAAAATAGTTTCTTTTATGCTTAGCACACATATTTCAATATTACTTAGCACTTAGCACGCATAAAGGAAATGTTGCGATCAACGTAGACTTTTCTTATTGCGTAATAAAAATAACTTTCCTTAATGCTACACGGATATAGCAGTAAATTGCTATCAGTAAAGCCTGATATACAATGTTTAGTTATTTTTTCTTTCTTTTTTCGCGTTCGTCTATCTGTCACCCATTTCTCTTTCCCTATTTATCCTCTTTCTTTCCTCCCTCTTACCTAACAATATATCATTATAAATAGCTCGTTTGTTACCTTTTTATTTTGTCATTTCAACAAAACCAGGAAGTCTTTAAAATATTATTCAGCAAAGATAGTAAATCTCTAAATAAGTACAGTAATGATCCACTACTGTTTTTGACATTCCAATGATTTTCAAAATCGCATTCCATTTTCAAGCACAATTTTTATATTTTGGCACATAATGTGACGTCAAAGCCAAGATTCCACTTATGTTTGCACGTAAAGAGGACAGCTGCTTTACTGACCGTAAGCAATCACGCAATATGTTCCTGTCTAGCCAAATTGTTTAATACATTTAACTCAAAATGATCTAATGCCGTAGTTCAATGACCTGAATTCGACAATTATAGCTCAAAATTTGATCTTACATTAGGAAGTATGAATCCTTGTACCCAACACCCTAGTACTCGGCTCATTCAGTTAATGTACAATTATATCGAGTAAAAAATTTTGTACTGACAGATCCTGATGTGTATTACCGTTCATAAGGTCAGCTCAAAGTACAAGAGCTACGGCAGGTGAACAAATCGGGAAAGTCTCCAGAATGTCCAATATAACCGCTAGCTGCGCTTGTTGAATCAGCTGTCTGCGACCAGTGACCACAAATCACCGGGTTGTTATCCCAATTACAGAATAGAAGGTGACAGGATAATTGCCTCCTTGAGGCAGATTATGACAATGTACGTTACACTATATCTGGAAGCGATAATGACCAGAAATTAAACCGTAGATTTGGTCTTGAGGATGTTTTTAAGTTTGACAAATTGTGTAGGGAAAATGAGTTACATCATAGGATGTCATGATATAAGCTTTTAGTTGTCAAACATGGTTATGTTTCTTGTGATGTCATACAGCGCATTTGACATCATGCAGTCAACAGTGCGTAAAGAAGTTATAACACGCAAACACAAAGTGATGGGACCATTACAGATAACCTCAATTGGAGAGCAGCGAATTCAACACACAGTAATTTTATTCAATATAAACCGAAATGATTGATCTATTTGGATTGTTGAAACCATGATTGTGATCTATTCTAGTTTTGGGAATTTACGTAACTAAGTCAAGACGTTTTTACAACCAGGATGCATAATTCATACTAAGCGAGTTTGATCAAAATGTGCCGTAGGACACAAGAAGCTTCATCGATCACGTGATCTACGTGATAAAGTGTAAGCCATATATTACAAAGTCCTACACAATTCTTATAATTTACCTCCCATAATGAGTGCTTTTACTGCTGTCTACCAAGAGTACCAGGAGCTAGCTCATTATGCATCAGCTTATTTTGCCTTTTACAATCTCCACAAGTAAGAACCCTCCTTAAGAAACCGTGTATTTTCAATACTTGATTTTGTTGTTTTTACTTTAGTATTGTCTGAGGTTGGTTTAATTTTTTTCTTCTTTTTTTTTCACCTTTTTTTACAAAATAATCGTTATTAAATTTTTGATTTTCGACTTTATAGATAACATTGTATGGTGTAACTTTACGTTGCCTTTCTCAAATATGCAAATTCCGAATAACAGATGCTGTACCATTTTTTTTAACCCTGGACAGAATATTTTGAATAATTCTGCTTTTAAACAAACGTTTCTGCTGGTAAATAACCAATAAGATACGGCGTTTTTACTTTGGCGGGCGAGGCAATTGTGCACATGTATTTGACATTTAAAGAAACCTTGAAGAGGTTCTTGACTTTTATTTATTTATGATGGCATCAAAGGCTATTGATATTCATTTTCAAATAAACAAATTACTGATCTTTGATTGATCATTTAAAAAGAAGACATTTTCAGAAGAAGACTATAGTCCGGTTTAGCTTTCTCGAGGCAGTTGCGTAGTAACATTGCGGGCATTGACTCAAAGCCAAATAGACTATAGGTATTCTAGGTCCTTGTATATTGTTAAACCTTCATTATGTTGTCAATAAATATTTTTATATGTCCTGAAGATACTTATAACAATCCAATCATAAACATATAAATCGTTATTTTAAGCCCAATGTATTCAATAACATTATTTCACCAAAAGGGAATAAAACATTACTTCCTATAAGTAATATTTACTTGGTATGTTATTACACATTACACAATGCTTTTGGACTCATCCTATACAGACACGAACCTCAACTCATTCAGGTATTCAGATATCTGTCAAATATATATTTTAATCTAATCAATCGTACCAGTTAAAATTGTTAAAGCAGAAGTTGGTAAAGATATATTATGAACATTGCTCTATACTTCTATATTGATGTTCAAAGTTTAGTTAAGGTGAAACGCGTAACCTTAATGATATAATGAAATGAAATAATGAAAAGTTATAAACAAAAGAATAAGCGTTAACGTGACGCTAGAGCCCTGCATAAAACCTTTATTGTTACATTATTTGAGAGGCGGTACAGGAGGGCATTTTAGTTCAATCTCATGGGAGGCTCCATGCCATTGAATAACACTATCGTGAATTGTGTCGAATCGAAAAATGCACTTCTTTACAATTTGTATTGTCAATAAGTTTTAGGTTTCAGTTATTTATTGATTATGAGATGCGATAGTGGCTGTTAGCAACTTTATTTCCTCGTATCTTTGCGCATTATTTTCCTCAACTGTCGAGCTTGCTTTCTCTTTTAAAAGCATCCGCGTTTCAAAATGAGAGAAACTTGCTCCGACAAGTTGAAATAGGTTATACACAAGCCTCAAAGTAACATGCAGTGACAAATCATTGTTATTGACAATTTGACGAAATATCGCATCTTTATTTCAGTTAAATCCCATTTGGTGAACTTTGGTAACCTCTTAAGAAATCTAGCGAACACTTAAGGTTAAAGAAGGTTATCACCACCCTTAATGTTTTGAAATTTGAATACGCTTTGCACCGAAGCGCTTCAATAAATCCGCCTTCAAGCTGTCACATATTGTAAATCTAACTTTTCGAAATTAAATGCTGCATATCCTTTACCTGGATGAGTGAGCATAATAAACTTATTAATCCAAAAAATAGCAAAGGAATTGCCATACGATTCAATATTGGAATGTTGAGTTGCAACATTTGTGTTTTCATTGGATGGCTTACAATAAACAACCCTTTAGGATATTCAAATGAAAACCGAGTTATCGCTATCGAAAGGGTCGAGTTGGTTGTAACCTAAGGGATCCGTAAAGTACCTAATTTCTACAATGAGCTCCCGTCAACTGAAATCGATGTGTAAATTAGAAGGATGTGACTAAACAACATATAATCTAGCTCCTTCTTTAAGTTGCTTTGGTCGTGCAGGTTCGTGGCTTGTTTGGAGGAAGCGTATCTTATGTGTACTAAAGTATGCGTCAGCACATTCCCAAGTTGCATTTTTATTTCTCCTGAGTAAAATTCACTTCTAAACCTTGAAGGAAGATTTAGGTTGCCCATTGTCAAGCCGAAAATAAATTCATTGTATATCCGTTGGAATAGATGTCCCAACTCCTAAGTAAGCTCACAAAGTGTCATCAACCTAGGTAAATGTGAGTGTCTAGCATGTTTCGTAATTCCTTATTTGTTGAATAACGAAAATTGACATTGCAAACGATAGATGGCCAATATACAGTACGATAAAGCTACGCGGTTGTATAAAGCAGATGTATGGTCATGCCCCCAAAGTTGCCCTTTTTGCAGTTCAATGAACAGTTTCCATTACAAATTAGGAAGAATACCCTTCCCGCCATTCGTATTTGTAAGAAAATCCGTTGACTTGATTTTAATCACGCACACTCCTATAAGACATGTAAAGTCCTCCTATCTTAAGACGCATCATGTTTATACGAGTTTATTTATTATTAAACTAAACTAGAATCACCTTTGCATTCTCTCAAAACCTTATGCCCTCCTTCCTTGTCATTCTATGTGACATTATCCTCAATTGGCATTATGTTGTAAATGTCCCTTTGAGACTATTCCTTTCAATCTCTCCCTGTCTTTATCTCTATCGCTCTCGTTCTCAATCTTCTTCTTGTCTATCTCTCTTCCAGCTATCGATCCTCTTATTCTCTCTCTCCCTCTCTCTCTCTCCCCCCCCCTCCCTCTCTTTTATCATTCTTTATATCTCCTACCTCTCTTTGTAAATACAGTTTCAAAATAAATGCATTTACCACTTCAAAAGGAAACACTGTAATCAAGGTAAATTTTCCTTGTTAGGGACCTCCTTGCTATAGATTCTTTTATGCTTAGCACACATATTTAATATATTTCAGTATTACTTAGAGCACTTAGCACGCATTTAGGATGTAGGATAGTAGTATATTGCTACAAGTAAAACCAGGAATAGAATTATTTCCTCTCTTTCCCTTTTTCTCTCTTCTTCTTTCTGTCACCCATTTCCCTTTCCCTGTTTCTCCTCTTTCTTTTCATCCCCTAACCTAATTAGGTCATACCTTTAACTCAAAATTATCTGATTTCCAATGCCTTATTTCAATGACCCCAATTAATCACTTATAGCTCAAAATATCACCTGATATAATAAAGTATGAATCGTAAAACCCAACACATTCAAAAGTTAAAAACATGTGTGCTGGCAGATCCTAGTGTGTTTTCCCGTTCATAAAAAGTCGGTTAAAACTACAAGAACTACGGCAGATGAACAGCTCGGGAAAATCTCCAGAATGCCCAATATGGCCGCTGGCTGCGCTTGGTGATTCAGCTGTCTGCGACAACTGACCAAAAATCACCAGGTTGTTATACCAATTACAAAATACAAACTGACAGAATAATTGCCTCCTAGAGGCAGATTATGAAAATGTACGTTACACTATATCTGGAAGCGATAATGACCATAAATGAAACGGTAGATTTGGTTTTGAGGATGTTTTTAAGTGGTTTGACAACTTGTGACGGAAAAGAGTTACATCATAGGATGTCATGATATAAGCTTTTAGTTGTCAAACATGGTTATGTTTCTTGTGATGTCATACAGCGCATTTGGCATCAGGCAATCAACAATAAGTTGTTATAACAATTGGAAAGCAGCGAATTCAAGACACAGTAAATTTGTTCAAAATAAACCGAAATAATTGATCTGTTTGGATTGTTGAAACCATGATTGTGATCTATTCAAGGCTTGGGAATTTACGTAACTAAGTCAAGACGTTTTTACAACCGGGATGCATAATTCATACTAAGCGAGTTTGATCAAAATGTGCCGTAGGACACAAGAAGCTTCATCGATCACGTGATCTACGTGATAAAGTGTAAGCTATACAAAGTCCTACATAAGAGCATTCGTATAATTTAGCTCCCATAAAGTGTACCGGGAGCTAGCTCATTATACATCAACTTCATTTGCCTTTTATATCTCCCCAAGTAAGAACCCTCTTTAAGAAATCGTGTATTTTCAACATTTGATTTTGTCTTTACTTTAGTATTGTCTGAGGCTGGTTTACGTTTTTTCTTATTTGTCTTTTTTCCTTCTTTGCAAGATCGTTATTTAATTTAGGACTTTTCTCCTATATGCTCCGAAATCCCCATCAAATATTTCCTTATACTCTGCTGTGACTGTGAACTAACCATTCTATGGTGTAACCTTGCTTAAAGGCGCACATACACATAACAGATGTGGAAATAGGAGTATAAACTGAGCAGCAGATACCAGTTGTAGTCCTTCTAATTCATATCATATTGGATGGCCAGGGAAAGATGACATTCCAATATTCCCCTTTAAACAATGAATTCGCGGTATCGTTTCCCTTTCTCAGGTAGCAACTTCCGTGTTCTTGTTTGTCGTAAATAGTTCTTTAACAATTTATTATTACACGCCTCGTCTTCTTATTTACAAACCCATCGTTTCTATGAAACCAATAAGTAACCCACTAGAAACTGCCTTTGTATCTGTAAGAATACTATTTCAATAACTATTTTGTTGGTTTTATTTTGATTTTGTTTTAAATTTAATCTTTTTTAAACTTGATCTTTTCGAAAATATTTTCATTCGAAGTGCTCGGGATCGACTCTATGTGGGGTTAGGGAGGGTTATTAGTTAATGTTAGCTGTGTATAATCATAAATGTAAATAAATAGGTAAAATGTAAATAGATGCCACAGCTAGAAACAACAGATGTGGAAAGTATGAACTGACCAGTATATACCAGTTGTAATCCTACGAATTTATGACATATTGGATGGCCCAGGGGAAAGTTAGCCTATATTTGCAATACTATCCATGCCTTCAAGTTGAAATAAACCTACTAATGTTACCATCTGGCCGTGGTCTGGTTTTCCCTAGGATACTAGAAATTGCAGCCTGTGATGGTGGCACAGGTCAAATGTTTGATTTACAAATTGTTACTATACAAAGACAAGTCAACCCTATTTGTTACGGTTTTGGTATCAATTAACAACTGATAACAATTGGTGGTCAAAATTATCAATCAATCATAAAGTCGCTAGTATAGTGTTACCCTTTTATCTATCTAATTATTTATTCATATATTCATCTATCTACTTAGGTACTTATATGGTCATTTTATTTTTTATTTATTTATTAATTAATTTAATTAATTAATTAATTAATTAATTAATTAATTAATTAATTAATTAATTAATTAATTAATTAATTAATTAATTAATTAATTAATTAATTAATTAATTAATTAATTTATTTATACATAAAATATTTATTACTAGATCATCAAACACAATACTCACCCTCCGTTTTTCTGCAGCCGTTCTGTTGATTCCAGCTCCGGTGGTTTCCATTGAAAATAGCTTATTGATGTTGGCTAAAATCTTATCAAATGTGGCGGTACCTTCAAAAGGAGCCAGGATTCGAAAGTAGGAATTGAACCCGAGTCCATTGCTGGGTGCACCCATCATTCTTATAACAGTATCTCCAACTTGGACAATTTTCATTTGTCTATTTACCATCAGGTGAAATGGACAAGCTGTGCAAAACGTTGACACACTTATTTTAGAGTCCTCAAACCTATGAGACAGGTAGAGAGGTTTTTCTTCAGGCATTTCGTGCAGATGGATAGATGCTCCTTCTAGTAAGGGCTTGATATCATACAAGTTACTACTGTGTTCTGTACCAGCTTCATGCCTTATGTGTACTTCAACAAAAGAGTCAAACAACAAAATAGATGCCATACGTATTTGTCCAATCATACTTAAGGCCAGACACGTGCTGTCTGTGTAATAGTAAAGCATTGTTTTCCCGTCGTCGTTTGTCGAACATCTATATGAAGGCAACTGGAAAGTAAGAGATAAAAGATTTGATAAGCCCAATCGCCATTGTAACTTCCAGTTTTTGAGAGCAGGTTTGGGACACTTTGACCTCTGATATATCGGGGAAATAACTGTAATTATTATTAATTAATTGACTATTATCTAAATGTTATTAAATAAATTAATTTATGCAATAACAATGGGGTTTTTTTTGCTTTGTTTTCATTCTTGTAAAACATTTTAGATTATATTTTGTACGCACAAAAATCAATTATTCTGAAATTTCCCAAATAGGTCAGAGGGCAAAGTGTCCCAAAACGGCAAAAACTGTCGCACAATGCATTGTAAACTTCCAATGCCGATTTGGCTTAATAGTCATAATTATATTAATTAGCCATTTCAATCATGGGATAAGAAGCTAGCGTACAGGAAATGTTGCAATCAAGGTTTCTTAATGCACTGGTAATATTGGGATATTGTTAATAGCGGCGGCTTAGGGTACAGGAAATGTTGCAATCATGGTAAACTTTCCTGTTTCTGGATCTCCATGAAAAAGTAGTTTCTTAATGCACTGGTACAATGGGATATTGTTAATCAAAGGGGGGTCCAGGTTTTTGGGAGAAAAAAAGGTGCAATTTAAAGATGAAAGGTAATAAAATTAAAGAAGACGTTCAAACTTTTAAGAGTGCACACCTGTAAATAGGAATCTCCTATACCCTTTAGAGGAAAAACCAGTGTTTCGAAAAGTGGCAAAGTGGCATAACACTTAAAGTAAAGGCTTATAAACTAACAATTAAGCCCTGATTCATATTTAATCCTCATTTAGGTTTGGGTATTAGATTTTCTATGAAAAATGAGCAGGATCCGACTTTACATGAAGATTTGGCTGAGCTTTCAAAATGTGTTACATTTCAGAAACACCGGGTAATTTGTGAGCTGGCGTAGGCTGTATGGCCTATAGGGTGATCTAGTTGGCAATTTTATAGTAAAAAGTCACTAGTCTCCGTATGTTTTCTCGGCACTGGTTGTCTCTATCTATCAATTTAACTTGCAGAAAGTGTAAGTTTTGAAGAGCTGAGTTGTTCTCAAGTCATGAAAATTATGTTTTCCTGGACCCTCTTTGTACAGAAAGTCAATGGGGCTCATTTACTAGTGGACATTATTGAAATGTCACCAAAATTTAAAAGCGTTGCAACTCCATTTTATTTTTGAAATGAATTCATTCCAATCTGTTGAAATTTTTTCTAAGCATGTTACAAAATAATAATCTCACCTTTCCACCGACCACAATCCCCAGAGATAAGATATGTCCATAAAGTCCATCCAAATTGCTATAAAAATCCGGAAGAGAACCGCCCAAAGCACTAAGTACGCTGCCATATCTCTCAAAACACAGGCAAAAGAATTCCTCACCAAATCCTTCCATGAGTTTATGGTATTCAACACCTGTGAAAAACAATCCAAACATTATGGTTTAATATTGAGAGCAGTAACACATTTGACTAAAACCTTGAAGTACATTATCCCGTAAATGAATTATTTTGAAATTCAAAAATCTGTGTAGAAAACTTTTTAAAACTTAAAAAAAGAAACCCTCTAATAGTAAAAACTTAACAAGTCAAATAAAGGAAAGTTTGTGGAACATCTGTAATCTATAAAGTTTCAATTTGTGTTTTTACTTATGTTAATAAAACATTGAATAAGAATGCATGACTTCTCATGTATTAATGCTCTATCTCGTGAGCTTTTAAGAACATTATATCGCGAAGGATTTGACGCAATAAGCTGCATGTTGTAAGAGTTGTCTTACGTGCAATTACGGCTAACAATAAGCTTTTAGTTTTGTATCTAATTGGTATTCAACTTAATTTAAATGGATGCAATCTTCATCTTCTTAATACTTTTTATTCCCATATTCAATTTGTATATTTATTTCACGGTAAAATTCAAATTCGTAAGCTTTCATTTTCTTGGATGTGTACCAACTACAAATTAACAGTTATGCATAGTATAATAAATAACAATTATTCTTTTCTAATCACGCAAATCAAAACTTTTCAATTATTAACATTTCAATTATCATTACCCAATTGTTGAAGTATTTTTGGCTTTTGTGATATAGAAATGTTAATACGTAACAAAAGTTGTGGTATTAAAAGCAATTCTATACCTTGTGCATTGTATATGCAGTTTTTCATATAAAAATGGGGAAAAGTTACGAAGCTTCCGGTGCGACTTTCATTGTTCAAGTTGTGTTTTATTCAATATTTCTGCCCCCCCCCCCTCTGATCACTGGAATTATCATTGTTAGACATGATAAAGACAATGTGTGTATCATGTATTTATGATATTTTTCAGTAGATATCCACGAAAAAAGCTTATTCCCAAAATTTCAGTTGATTCTGATTTTGTGTTTGCAAGTTATGCATGATTATGTGTATTACACTGCTCCATAGACAATGTGTTATAATTTCGTTCAGGTATACCAGAACGAAATTAAAATTTCACGATATATTTACTAAACGAATTAATCTGCAACAAATGTTTTGTACATAAACATTATGTAGCCAGAGGTTTCCAGTGATATAAAAATTTCAACTTTTTTTGAGAAAAGTGGGGGATGATGCTGTGGAAGAAATGTTTGGTCTTAAGGCGGGTCGGTGGGGAGCATGACCTGGTGGAGTTTGCACACAAATATTGAGATAAATAAAGTGGATACATAAGAGGAATGGTATGGGTTCTGTAACGGAGATCACAAGACTTATTACAAGGGTGTAATTTTCGCCCCATGAGTATGGTATTTTTGGGAGGGACGTGGGAAACATCCAAAACGTGATATATTTATTGGCCTTAAATCAAGAACCGCGCTGTAGTTATTTAGTTAAACGGCTAAAACCTGCAATATGGCCCGTGCTATACAACTCGCCTTAAATAGGTACAATCGCATAAAAAATATTTAATTGCGTAAAGATCAATCAAATCTACAGCATGAGCAAAATATACGTCAATATAATTCCATATTAATAAATCTCTGTCTATTATATGATGCTAAACATGCGCAACAGTAATGTGCCAATCAATCATTGTAAAATGTCGGTTATTATACAGCGCGCAACCGAATTAAGGTACCAGTTATGTTCACCCTTGTATATCCTAAGCAAAGACAGATATGTCAAAACTAAACCAAACATCCAGTACCTGTATTCTTTAGCTCTGATTTAAGGTCTCAGTTGTTGAAAATAGTTGAGAATTAAAGAAATGTTGATCTAAAACCCAAGAAAGTAACGAAATCAAAAGTTGAATTTTTATGTTCTATTCAATGAAAAGAACGGTGCTAGTGTTAATGTGCTAATCAAACGAAGCATTAGGGAACAAACCAAAAGATCGATGACGTCCTTTAAACGTAACTGGTTTCGTTTCTCAACCGACCCCCTCCCTCCCTGCCAGAAACGTAATAATAAAATGTTGACAATTTTGACATAATAATAATAATGACACATTTTTTCAGACCGATGTTTTTGTACAAACGTAATCGAGTATATTTACCCCCTCCCCTCTAAACGAAACCAGTTACATTTTATAGGACGTCATCGATCTTTTGGTTTGTTCCCTTACGCTAGTTATCTTCCTCGAGAACGCTTTGTGTACAAATCAATAGGGCATGCAATGGAGCAAACTGCAACTTTTGAATTGGCATCTTCCTTGGGTTTTTGGATCATCGTACCTTTATTTTTTGACCGATTTCAACGAATGAGGTCTTCAATCCTAGCTATTGCCTGCTGGTTCTAATTATGACATATCTGTCTTTGTTTATGATATACAGGCGTAAAACCTAACTGGTACTTTAATTGTTTTACCGACTGTATAGCGCTGTTACCGACCATGATATAATTACCCTGGAGTTACCTAAAAGAATTCGACAAGTGTTCTGACCAGCTATCTTGGAGTAGAATATATGCAATAAGTTACCAGAATCGGTTTAAGCATTCATGCAAAGTGCGCATGTGATTGTTGTGCCTGGAGGGATCAAAATCATTATAATGTCAAAAGCAATTTACACGGGGACGCAACACTGTGGAAATATTAAATAAAACATTGGGTGTCTTCACACGGATCAGCATTAAACCCATCAATGCGGGATGATAACACAGAGTGTTTACAGGGCACTCGAATCCGGGAAATGTTGGCGTAGTGAGCGTGTTTTGTAAGTGCGTTGGGGTGCACGCGTGCCAGCATTCTTGTGGGGGTATTGGGTACGTACCACATACCCATTGTGGGGAACTTTCACACTGTGGGGTATAAAACCCCAAAGGGTTAAAGTACATCAACGGACCCATATGGCATGAAAGCCTCAAAAATGACATTTTTAGAGATACACCATAGGGGGTGTATGTAGTCCCTGTGTGAAAATAAGCACAAAAACTGTTCCCCACAAGGAAATTTCGTGCGTGCTTGCTTATAATTATGTACCTCACAAGAATACTATGGTAAGTATATTAGGATCCCACAAGGAAATTTCAGGACCCCACAAGGAGGTTTCCACAAGAGTATCTGGAACGTACACGCACCCCCACACAGTACCCCATATTCAGGTACCGCACATGTATCCTGGTGTGCGTAGGGGGGGGGGGTGTAGGGTGCTCATGGTGCGATGCCGTGTATGAGTAGGGCGCTCTGCGTGCACAAGAAGATATCACGTAGAAACGTATCACATGAATGTGTTTTAATGCGAATTCAGCCTACCGTGTAGATTCATCCATTATCAATTCTCCATGTTCCGTTCAATATATTAAATACAGACTGTCCGCAACCTAACCCCCAAGATAATGTCAAATGCGTTCAATGTAAACTGTTCATTTTTAGGACAGATCATGTTTTGTATAGCGCAATATTTTAGCCTCTCGTATTATGTTGTTTTTGTTGCGCCCAGAATGGGGTTCTTCCTATTAATATATGGACATACACATTTAAATGGACTCTTTATAAACTTTGTAAACCCTCACGACCAATTATTCAAAATCGCGCACTGTGATTTGTTAAAACCCAACAGGAAACCAAGGTCACAGTGTAAAAAATATAAAACAATTCTCGCGATTCACAATGCGATGCGCCGCCAGCGGTTGCTTATGCCAGTCCAATTTTTGACTCCCAGGGTCAACATCGCCATTCTAGCAACCATTGGATTTTCATGCCATGCAAGTGTGTTGATAAAAATGTTGAAAATAGCTCTACCAATGATTCCGTGTGATCAATGGATAGAAAATGCATCTGTATCCGTATTACTCGTGCTTTAAATGTCGATTTTCTCCCATGATGCACTGTGTATTTTGGCCTCTCCCCAGCAACCGCTGGTGGTGCATCGTATTATGAATCAACAAAATTGCAGTTTTACTTTTATTCATATTTTGTTTTATTAATCCAACCTCGTGATTCATTGGTCTGGACCTGAGGTTTTCTCAGGGTATTTTAGTTTACCAAGGTATTTTGTAATCGCGTAAAAACCTAGATTTTGAGAGAAATGATTGTTACAATATAGCTTTTTAAATACCATTTTCTACACCAGAATCACACATGATCGTGTTCAAGACGCTACACTTCTCTGTATATTGGACAACACAAACCTTAAAAACTCAGATAGTATAAATAGATATTATAAAGTTACTAAAATATCTTGAAATATATCCATCAGCATTTAAGCTCAATTGAATTACGAACCGGACCACGGATGGATGACAGTCAAGACAGGTGTGGACATGTTATCATTTTTTGTCACTTGTCCAGTTTGCATTATGTGACCCGTTACCACGAAACCAGGAACCAGGTAAATTTGTACTTTTTGAGATTTTGGAATATATGAGGTTGAAAGTGAAAATGTGTTTATGAACCGCTAGTGGCCAGCTACAAGATTCGTTAATGTTCGCTGGTCCAAAAAAAAATTCACTAACCTCCAGGGATATGTTTAGGGTTAGAGTAAGGATACTAGCAAACTTTCAGACTAGCGATTCTTAGAGTTATATACCAGTTAAAGGCTTGGGCGATTAATGAAAATACGACGAGGAACTATTTGTTTATGTGGCATCTGAAAAGGCTGCTTTAAAATCACCGAAATTGACCATATTATATATCAAAAAGTATATTTTGGGATTTGATGCTTCAAAGTGGTATATTTGCTGTCATTATATGACATTTTGTTGAAGTATTACCAAAATTCACCGCATGGCATCGGTATTTGGTAAATGTGCGCGCTACCTAATTGTAACTTTCAGCTTCGAGGGCGCCCTGCTATTTTAAGGTATTTACGGTTCAGTGCGTTAAAACAAGAGCAAAGTCTCAGGTCAACCTATGTTGAGTTTGTGATCATCTGGCATCTAAATCGTCTAGTTTAATCTGGTCTTGTTGGCGTTCGACTATGAGAATTCTGAATATGAGAAAATTCCACCCGAAATTAACCACTTTTTTATGGAAAACTGTGTAATAGACAATAAGTGGTAGTGAACCTTAGTACAAGCGGACCTTAGGACTAGCGGATATAGATCATATGGTATGTGGCGATTTGCCATGGGTTCTCTAAATATTACTGGCCATGCAGTAGCGATAGAAGAAAGCATTAAATATCTGTATAGAGGCCCTTTAGTGGGAATTTGTTAGCAGCAATCATGACCGAATGTTCGACTTTGCTCACTAGAAGCATAGCATAACTCTAACATATACACCAGTTTATTCCACAGAAAATAGAATCACACAACAGCTGAGTTTGTTGAATAGACTGCATTGCGGCCGGGCGGTGCGCCACTTCAAATCCTTTGTTTAAAGTCAATCGATGAAAGCATACATATTTATTTGATAATCCTACTATTCTTAAATTCTTCTTTTAAGTAATTTGGGTACCACGTTAGAGCACACAATTTTAAAAATGTAATGGTATGCGTTTTTCGACATGTTCTGCGTAGTTGTGTGGGAACGGGCCAGATAATGTCTACCGATATAGCGTTGGTATGTCATCCATTTAGATATACATCCGGATATATTTAGAATATGTGTTACATGTTTATGGTGTTATTCGACATAATTTCAAATCAGTAGGTTGGCGTCAGAGGTCGTTAGGCATTACAGTTTTGTGTTTATTCAGAGATTATAGAAATCAAAAAAGCTACAACATTATTGTGTTAGATATTATGTGGTGATAAAAGGACATCAGCTATCTTCAGTCATGATGTTCAACAACTGGCTAATAGAAAACGTCAGCCAGTGCTGTTGACCTCTCCATGTCACACATCAAACGCAAACCTCTGTTATAACTTTATTATTTACTTTCCAAGATGATTTCTTGAACTTCTGTCATTGAAGTTTGCGCCACAGGCTGAGTAAAGGCGCGGTATTTGATGAAAAGGACCTTGACATTGACTTTAGCTTATATTTCAAGCGCACAAACAGATTTATCAGGTTTTGTGCTTAACTCAACAAGAAACCTGACATGAATCATGTTCAGATATTTGTTTAATGAAATGAACACATCAGTCAACTCAGAGTAAAACGAATGAAAGCTTCGTCGAATGTATGTCATTATTTAGCACGAAGGAGGTTCAATGTAAGCTAGTCAATAGAGGTTAAATCTCGCTGATCACTGCTGATGCATTGTTATTAGATTAGATTCTCGATAAATATCAGTTTCTTTTATACTCGTCTTTTTTGTTTTTATTTATATTCACTTGCTATTTTCTTCAACTTTCTGATACTTTAGTAGTTATGTTCACACGCTGTCTATTCAAACCACATATGGATAGTACAAACATTTCGAAAGATTGCCACATTGGCACCTTTCACAGCATTCATGGAAAAGTATGTCCATTTTCGCTTCTAATAGTCACCAGTAAGTTAATGAACTGGTTTCATTCAACCCTTCTTTCATGCTTTTCAAACTTGTCCACTCAGGCAACGGAAACCAACTCTCGAAATGCAGGAAGTTTAAGAAAACCAAAACAAACACGGAACTAGACCACATCGATGAAACAAATACCGAGGTTAAAATTCTAAAGAACCAGATTCTATCTCATTGTTTTGTTAAGGAGGCGATAAGGATGGAGTATTTCTTTAGTAATATCCGGATTTATTTCAAGTACACGTTCTAGATGGAAACAAAAGTGCCCGTTCGTGAGGGCATAACGTTTAAGCCACTAGTACTCCTTTATTTTATCACCTCAAGTTATCTCAACTCCGCCCAAAGATGAACTCAAACTTGTCTTATCTTGTACACCTTGAAGCTATCTTTATTGTCAACGTGTCAAAACCATCAAAGCTTTTACTACTTTAATAGAAAGGAGGTCAACATATTCCCACGTGTTTTCCGCCTCTGTAATAATGCCAAGGAGCTAAAATCAGAACCGAAACGAAGATGCTTAGAGCCAAACTCTGTAACCCATAACGCACTGAACTAATCATCGATCTTCTTTTTTTTTTTTTTAGAACCTTTGGCTATTCGTCAATTCACATGGTATGCACTGGTCTTTCCGTTGTAATAAGTGAGACATGGATTTCTCGTGCACGGAGTTATCTGTAAGTCACAGCAGGTGTTCGTATCTTCCCTTCATGCATAGCGCATTATTCAAGTGCCTCTATAAAACAGCGAATAACAATAAAAGTTGAACAATTCGGTCGATTCACAATACAATGCGCCACCGGCGGTTGATGAGGAGAGGCCAAAATACGCAGTGCATCATGGGAAAATGTTGACATCCACAGCCCGCGTAATACGAATGTTATCGTGTTCAATATAAACGAATGCACACTAAAACAGCAATTTACAATAATAGTAGATCCATTTCCTATCTATTGATCAGACGGAATCCTTCGTGGAGCTGTTTTTAACATTATTATTATCGCACTTGCGTGAAAATCCAATGATGGCTTAGAACGGTGATGTTGACCCTGGAGGTCAAAAGTTGGACTTGCAAAAGCAACCGCTAGCGGCGCATCGTATTATGAATCGCGAGAATTAGAAAGATAATTGCTTTGAGTGGGATTTAAGATAAATGGTTAGAATCTGCATAATTGAAATGGTTGATGATCTATGATCATGTACAATACAAGAGTGGTAGAATGTCAAATCGTATAATTCTAACCCTAATGTAACTGGTATCCTAACCCTAACCATAACTCTAACCCATTGGTTTACACGTTACATGATCCCGTTGTGATACCATTTAGCAACGGCAGGGGGCTTGTGTGATTTAACACTACTTTCCCGCTGCATCATGGGGTTGTATGATTTCGTATTGTGTCTCTAAGTCATCCAGAGTTACTGAATGATAAAGATAGACTGAACCAGGGTATGCACGCAGGAATTACGTGTCCAAGAGAAATTAATGTGTTAGACAATTTGAAACTTTTATTAATTGGTGTTGTAAAGTTTTTGGTGTATCGTCCTTTAAACAACAGCCTTCATCCCCCGATTGTTGATGAGATTTTGATATCATAAAATAGATCAGATTTGTCTCATTACCATCCTGAGAGTTGACGTTCCAAATCGATGTATTTCCGAAGAAATTGTGAAAAAACAGTCGATCTGTGGTTACCAATGTACGAAATGGCACACGCACCGGTGGGTAATTCTGTGTACAAATGCGGGACCACAATGCAATTCACTAACGTATTGGATAGCTAATTGCGTTAATGATCACATTTACGCTGAAAATTCTAGTTTTTTTTAACATGGATACATAACGTGGACCATATTTGACATTATGTAAGATTGAAGACATTCCATATCCTAAACTAATAGTGTTAGTCCCTTTAAGTCTTGGTAAAAATTAGTACAGGAATTTCAATCGATTTTACTTTGCAAAATTAAGCTAGAAATAGTTACAGAGATTGTTATGACCAGGCCATGTTTATTAAAGACTCAACCGAAATATCTCAATCACAAATTGTCTTCAAAATAGTTCGTAATTTTCTTGAAAGCATTCCAGGCGTGATTTACAATCCATAGTTTCAAGGCGTTTTGCATGAGTTCAATTCTGATAAACACTACCAATAAAGATTGTTGTTTAAAAAATGCCGCTAGCATTGGGTATGATATGTCGGTCGATTGTTCACGCTACTATGCAGGTCGTCAATGCATTATGTTTTAATTTTAGTAACATAAAGCTGATTTTGACAACTATTGAAAGATTAAAATAAACAAAGTCGTGATTGTGGTCCTTGAGTAAGGTAGAAATGTTAAATATTATGTTACATCACCAACAAGCTCATCATTTAATGTGCTTGTCAGGAAGTGACAGTGCATCAAAGCGATCAATAATATCATACAGTACAATTATCCGAAGCATTAATCTGTAATTTAATTTGTTTTATTTTAATCATATTTTATTTCTGTGAAAGCAATATTTGTATGTTAATTTTATTTTAATTAAATTCAAGTTTTTCTTTCCCATAATAGGTCAAAAATAGACATTGGTTTATAAATATATTGGTACTTTATTAGCCACGCAATCTTTTATCCGAGAGAAGTTAAAAATCGGTCTCAATTCCTAAGCAAAGCGGTTATACAAAACATAACATGATAATGTATCTCAAGTATACCCTTACCAAAAATGCAGCCTAATTTAGCATGTAATTAACCTGCATCTAGCCTGCTTTTAAAAAGCAGTCTTATTTTAACCTGTACAAGGCTGTGCTAGCATGGTTTTTATAAACGCAGGTTAAATTTTAGCCTGGTTTTGACCACGATGTTTCTGCAGGTTAACTTTTAGACTGTTATACAAATTTACACACAGGTTAATTTTGTACAGGTTAAATCTTAAGCTGCTTTTAATAATATTTTAACAGCTAAATTGTTGCAGGCTAATAATTTGACAGGTTAAAATTTTAGGGGGATTCTATGCCTATGTCATTAGTCTTTTTTACATAGTGGCATCTATATTGATTTTGTTTGCAGAATAAGTTATGTTTTGATAGTGATTTGTGAATGACATTGAAAATATATATTTGCATTAATTTTAACCAGGTTGTAAACAGTAATTTTTAATCAAGAGTACGCAGCACAGGACACAGCAAATGAAAATTGTTAAATTTTCAAATTTGATTTGCTCAAAATGCGTTTTTTTGCAATATGTCAGTAGTGATACAGCCGACGATTATGAATTCAGCAGCTGAGTGACGAACTACTCAAAATCGCTGTTCTGGGTAAATTTTGGTACCCTATACCATGAAGACAACACACTGATTTTGGTCTATATTTTGTGTACTAGCTCTCACATGGTGGAACCATGCAGTGGGCGAATACTAGCTGCTGATTAATTAACCTATGTACAGGCTAAAAATATGCAGGCTAAATATATACAGGCTAAAATTAACCTGCATATGCAAATTTTGCAGCCTAACTTAGCCTGTCTAATTTACATATTTCGGCTATATTGCAGGTTAAAGGCAGGTTAAAAATTTACCCTGCGTTTTTTGCAGTCCACGCAGGCTAAGCGCAGGCTTAGTGCAGGCCTGCTTTTCTGGTAAGGGTATTTATTTTATGAGCAACGATTCTGACATAAAACCAGTTTTTTTTACACAATCAAGAACCCACACTTGAATTGAAGGCGATTGGAATGACATACTTTGCACATGCAGTGTATAACTATTACGTGGTTCAACTGCAAATGATTCTACAAGAGATCCATCGCATTTCAAAAGGGCATAATTGATCGGTTACCAATCCCAGTGGATATTTACTGTACCGATAGTTGAACTTAGTGCTTCTATAGTGAGATTGAAGATAAAAATAGATATTAAATGAGTGAATTTCACTAAGTACTTTACTCTGACGTTCGGCATGATTGATTAATTCATCTCCTAGTTTCGCAGTCATTCTTTAATATATCTATTGTTTGATAATTCACCAAGAAATCAATTTTTTAGTACAGGGTTATGATAATTGCAATTATTCTAAACATTTATATAGGAAATTGGTTCGTATGTCAAACTGATATCGATTAAATTTGATTTTGTATTGCAATTGAATTACCTACAATAACTTTCAAGATCTGTATCGATCGTAAAAGAAAACGGCATGCATATGATAAAACCATATTTCATATTTGTCTTGCATCGAGCTAAATACAGAGGTTATTGCACACCTGAGTGGGAAGCATGAGCCGATTTATTTGTTTCTTGCAAGAGCAATATTTTAAACTATATTAATATAATTACCTATCTTTAAAAGTTCGACCTTAAAAATCCAGCTAGCTGTCAATACAGCTGGTATTGAAAATCCAGTCTAACCGCCAAAATCTCGAGACACCGATGGAGAGTACCAGACACCTTTTAAAAGCTCCAATATGAAACCCAGGTAAATTCAATATCAATTTGCATGGGCTTACTATTTTAGACAATCAAGAACCCACACTTGAATTGAAGGCGATTGGAATGACATACTTTGCACATGCAATGTATAACTATTACGTGGTTCAACTGCAAATGATTCTACAAGAGATCCATCGCATTTCAAAAGGGCATAATTGATCGGTTACCAATCCCAGTGGATATTTACTGTACCGATAGTTGAACTTAGTGCTTCTATAGTGAGATTGGAGATAAAAATAGATATTAAATGAGTGAATTTCACTAAGTACTTTACTCTGACGTTCGGCATGATTGATTAATTCATCTCCTAGTTTCGCAGTCATTCTTTAATATATCTATTGTTTGATAATTCACCAAGAAATCAATTTTTTAGTACAGGGTTATGATAATTGCAATTATTCTAAACATTTATATAGGAAATTGGTTCGTATGTCAAACTGATATCGATTAAATTTGATTTTGTATTGCAATTGAATTACCTACAATAACTTTCAAGATCTGTATCGATCGTAAAAGAAAACGGCATGCATATGATAAAACCATATTTCATATTTGTCTTGCATCGAGCTAAATACAGAGGTTATTGCACACCTGAGTGGGAAGCATGAGCCGATTTATTTGTTTCTTGCAAGAGCAATATTTTAAACTATATTAATATAATTACCTATCTTTAAAAGTTCGACCTTAAAAATCCAGCTAGCTGTCAATACAGATGGTATTGAAAATCCAGTCTAACCGCCAAAATCTCGAGACACCGATGGAGAGTACCAGACACCTTTTAAAAGCTCCAATATGAAACCCAGGTAAATTCAATATCAATTTGCATGGGCTTACTATTTTAGACAATCAAGAACCCACACTTGAATTGAAGGCGATTGGAATGACACACTTTGCACATGCAATGTATAACTATTACGTGGTTCAACTGCAAATGATTCTACAAGAGGTCCATCGCATTTCAAAAGGGCATAATTGATCGGTTACCAATCCCAGTGGAGATTTACAGTACCGATAGTTGAAACTAGTGCTTCTATAGTGAAATTGGAGATAAAAATAGATATTAAATGAGTTAATTTCACTAAGTACTTTACTCTGACGTACGGCGTGATTGATTAATTCATCTGTTGGTTTCTCAGTCATTCTTTATCACATATTGTGTTAAGGCTAGGTTTTAACAAACAAAAAATTCACTAAGAAATCAATTTTAGTACAGGGTTTTGATAATTGCAATAACTCTTAACATTTTAAATAGAAATTTGATTCATATGTCAAATCGATTATATTTGATTTTCTATTGCACTACCTATAATCACTTTCAAGTTCTGTATCGATCGTTAAGAAAACAAGGCATAAAATGGCATGCATATGAATAGAACCATATTTCTCATTTTTCTTGCATCGCTCTAAATACAGAGGTTATCGCACACCTAAGTGGGAAACATGAGCCGATTTATCTTTTGTTTGTTTCTTAAGGGATCGGATAGCAACGTTTGCACAGTATTTTTTATATCTTTTGTTTGACAACATAGGTTAGATGTAAAAATTTGTATAGGTTTTTGATCATTGCAATTACTCTAAACATTTGAATAGAAAATTGCTTCGTATGTCATACTGATATCGATTATATTAGATTTTTCTATTGCAATTGAATTATCTACAGTCAGTTCCAGGATGTGTATCGATTGTAAAAAAAAAAAAAAAAAAGGCATTTTTCTATTTTAAAAAAATTATTTTTTTACACATTTTTCTTGTTTATCGCTTAATACAGAGGCCTGGCTTATCTTTTGTTTCTTACAAGAGAAGTATTTCAACTCTTTTTAAATCTTTAAAAGTTTGACCTTGAAAATACAGCTAGCCGCCAATAAGCTAGCTAGAAATGGCTCCTAGGAATGTAAGAATCCCAATGTTTTTTACAAGCAATGACAATTAGAAACATTAATTACATTACCACTTTGTGTAATAGTAATAGGTACTATTTAAATAGTTATTGACGATTATCTCAAAGGCTCAAACTTTTAATTATCTTAACGGCTCAACAATTGAAATAGTGACGTTTCAGTAAAAAAACCCAGTATATTGCTTTTACAAAGGATAATTAAAATCTGTATACTGTATATTGTATACTCCCCCTACTTCACGTTTCAAATAGCGGAAATACGTTTAAACGTGATTATCGTGTTCAATCAAGGTCATATTATTCTAATTTTTAATATTTTGACTTTTCACTGTATTCGAATTTTTAAGGTTAGCAACTATTTTAAACTGTTGCGATTTGGTAGTTTACCGCATCTTGCGAATGGTATTGAGCTTTGGCAAAATTGCATTGATCATTTCATAGCGTGCGTGTAGAAGAATTCAAATAACACAGATATACATTTGTAGTTCCTATAGTTCTTGAGTTATGTTGTAAAGAGGACTGAAACAACAACACTTTTGTAAAACATACATAACTCATTAACAACAATAAATCAAGCAAGTATATGATTTGTCATGAGCATAAACTTTTGCAAAACATCAAAGTGTTATTTTTCAATAATATATTGATTTAGATAATGAAAACCGATTACGTGGCTGCTTCGACCAACAATATCTAGTCTACCCTTAAATGCCTCAATGGTCATTACTTTACTAGCTGTATCATGTACATTTTAATGCAATAGAAGTAAATGTTGCTTCACTTATATTGATCATTCGTTTGCGGTCGCAAAAACCCATCGGTATTTAAAATGTAGAATAAATGTAGATATTCATATAGCGCTTTATGCCGTAAACAGCCTCTAAGCGCTTTTCATTTTTTCCGCCGTCTTTAGAATATGTCGGAACCGCGTTTGCTGCCTACAAATGGCGCAGGGTTCATCAGTACAACGACTGTGACTACCCCTAACAGCTTCCCATTGCACCTGGGTGGGGTGAGGCAAGCGAGGCAAAGCGCCTTGCCCAAGGGCGCAACACGGTGGTGGGACGGCGACTCGAACCCATGCACGTCGAGCAAGTCCAAGGCCGAACCACTGAGCCACAGTGTCCTGTTTATATGACATTTATTTATCGCATACGATTACCTTTACTAGAGTAGAATGGATTCATCTTTTCCTCCAGTCATGTGTCGGTCACAGGTCACGGAGAACAACTCAATTTTAATAAGCCTGATTGCAGTTTTTCTCTCAAGAGAAATAAGTGAATTCGATGTCGAAGTGATGTAATTATCGGATTAACTACCATAGCAATAGGTTCAAACAATTTTTGAATATATCGCGCTACACTACAAGCAGTTTGCACTCATCAACTGTGTATGTCTGGAATCATAGATTGTATACAATACCACTCTTTTTTTAAAGATACTAATCTTACAAGTGCGAGTGATCAGCATGATATGAATATTCTATAGAATTACGAGCCCTGCTCTTTGACATCTATGGTTCAATGCAAAGGTACCGCGTGAACGTACTAGTGCAGTGCGATGTATTCCAAACTTGTTTTTAACCTATTGCTATGGTAGTTAATTCGATTACTACGTCACTTTGCCAGCTAATTGCATCGCTAAAGACTCAACACGCTTTTCTTATAATGTCAAATGGAAACTCATAAGACGTACATATCGTGATCGTTATACATTAAAAAAAACCGCGGAATTATTTATTCCCATTGAACTTTTGAATGATGAGGAGCAGGTCTGGGAGTTGTAAACGTCGTCTGGAACCACGCGCATACATTTAACAGGCTGCTTCCACCAAACTACTTTTGTCATTTTGATTCATGTGGGATATCTAAACTTAATGAGCCGATTTGTAAAACGTACTGACGCTATGCAGGTGGTAATATTAATATAGTTTAAAAGAGCCATTTAAGTTGCATTAACTATAAAGTGAACTATCTACACCTACATGGATCAATGCGAATGAAGAATAGGCAACATTCTAAGCATTTGTGACTTGTTACCACGAAATGAGCGTAAAGTCGCAAGTTGGTAGTTTCGAGACGCTCTGGCTACTGCGTTTGTGTTCTTTATTTCACAGCACCTGTTCAACACAGTAGTATGTCTGTACCTTCGTAAATAGGAGCACAATGGACCATTCACAAAGAACATACTACTGGCTTGTAAAGGTGCCCTGTAAACAAATAACATCAACTCAGTAGCCAGGATGCCTCCAAACTACCAACTTGCGACTTAACCCTCATTTCGTGGTAGCAGGTCACATTTTAATGCACTCATATTTTTACATTTTGTCTTGGCCTTGCGATAAACTCGCATACGTTAAGTATATTCAATTTTTTTAAGAAAATGGTGTGTGACTTAACCTACTTCTTATGTTTCAGGTATAAACGTTGCTCAAATTTGTATCAAACTAACTGAACTGATAATGATGATAGCCCTTTAATCTCTTTAATCTGTAGGCTATTATCAGCCCACATAATGCATGACTAACATTAGGAGACTCGACATGGTTCTTTACCAGTCAAGTTAAGCATGACTGTCAAGCATTAACAAAGGAGGGAATCAATCCATGTGATTAATCGTTTATTTAATTGTGCATATAATGAGAAAGCAGTACGCACAGATTAGAGAGCTTCATCGTATAAACGTTTACAAAACATAAGATCTACCATGTGATAAAGGACATTCGGGTTACTTGGCAGATGCTCTAGTACAAGTAATTGTTCTCTTTCTTTCAATAGTAACCTACGCTATCGAATCTTGGGATTTGTTAAATGCCTCTAACTCTAAGTGTTACAAAAAAAAACATTTGAAAGGATCAAGACCATCAAAATATTTGCTCCCGAAAATATAAAAGAGGAATCCAACCTGGAATGCAAGAATGTGTCTTAAAAAAACTTCGTGTCAAGTGTAGCTTACTAGGATTGGGATACACAAGAAAACAACATAATATATGAAGAAAAAACGCGCAAAATACGTGATAATTTGACACAAAATATGTGACCTGCTGCCACGAAATGAGAGTTAAGTCGCAAGTTGGTAGTTTCGAGACATCCTGGCTACTGAGTTGATGTTATTTGTTTGCAGCGTACCTGTACAAGCCAGTAGTATGTCCTTCATGAATGGCCTATTGTGTCTCCATTCACAAAGGACATACAGAAATACTACTGGGTTGAACAAGTGCGTGGGAAACAAAGAACACAAAAGCAGTAGCCAGTGCGTCTCGAAACTACCAAGGTGCGACTTTACGCTCATTTTGTGGTAGCAGGTCACATATAGGAAGATTAAGTGACTCAGCCTACAGTACTAACATTAACGTACCATGGGAATAGGCAATACCTGGACACTCAAACATTCCATGCATTGTATTCCTTTTATACTTGGGATTCTTAAGAATTATTAGGAAATGAGAAACATCTGGGGAAATAATGAAGCGTCAAACCTGAATTGATGAAGGAAATTTGGTGCTTTGACTATTTTTTGGAATTCGAAAACGTTTCAACTCATTTCATGTATATTACATGAGGATATTGTACACCAGGCACAAAAGAAACTCGTCAGTTATATTCATCCTTGCTGTTCAATAACTTGATAATTTTGGATTATTCTGAAATATACATTTTGTTAATTGGACTTTGCTTTCTCATTTGACACCCTGTTCGTGAAAAACAAACAAGAATTGACCAAGATGTGCGCCTTCCAATCCTCAAACCCAAAAATCAAAAGTTGCATTTTCAACGATTTTCAATGGGAACGCACCGTTGTATTGCACACAAGCACCACGGGCCAATCAATAAAGCACACAGTGTAACAGGCACAATTGAATCGTTAAAATTGCAACTTTTCATTTTGGGGTTTGAGAGTTTGAGGCGCATATCTTGGTCAATTTGCTCAATGTTCACCAACAGGGTGTCAAATGAGAAAGAAAAGTCCAATTAACAAAATGTTTATTTCAGAATAATTTAAAATTATCAAGTTATTGAACAGCAAGGATGAATATAACTGACGAGTTTCTTTTTGTGCCTGGTGTATATTAATACACAGCGGAATTAATTGTGGCATTATCCAAGAGGTGAATGGTATAGATAGTCAACAGTCAATGGAGTTTGTTTCTTTCTATAATGAGTCAATATTTGTCACGAAGATAAAACTGCAATCTTTGATTTGACAATAAGTAATCCTCTAGTACATACCAATTTATTGCATAGCCTGTAAACATAGTTTCATCAAAGTGTATAAAATGTTAGCCTTGACTGATGTCTATATGACTTGCGCAAATTGGTAGTTTCGAGACATCCTGGCTACTAAGTTGATGCATTTGTTTGCAACGCACCTGTACAAGCCAGAAGTATGTCCTTCGTGAATGGCCCATTGTCCCCCCATTCACAAAGGACAAACATACTACTGGGTTGAACAGGTGCGTGTGAAATAAAGAACACAAACGCAGTAGCTAGGGCGTCTCGAAACTACCAACTTGCGACTTTACGCTCATTTCGTGGTAACAATTCACATAATTAGATTTGATATTGCACCACACAATAATAGTTCTACCATCCATTAGGAGTAAAATGTTCACGAATTCCAAAACCCTAAACTTTCAACAAATAAGTTTTACGTCATCTAAGAAAAAAGGCGGGAAGCAAATAACAGTTTCTTACCTATTAGTCTAGCAGCTGTTGTAGTCACGTGCGAAAGAAATTCTTCTTCGCATCTCACATACTCCACTTGATCTCGTAATTCGGGGTCGGACGTGAGTTCTCGGACTTTTTCAGTCACACCAAGGGTTTCCCTGTACAAAATTGGGAGGATATAAAGAAGTTCAAAGATCGTAAACAAGCATTATGTTTCACAGGAAACGGGTGGAATTTCTTTTTCAGGAAACATGAAATTAAATTGAACTAACTTATATAAAAAGGATATGTTGTAAACAAAAAATATTCCCGCATTGCATAAATGCTAAAACGTTTTTCTTCTATAGAAATAAACCAACCAGGATTTTGGAATTAAATCTAATACTGGAACTGGAACTGGAACCACCAGACTTCATCAGGCAACTGACCCGCTGGGCCGTGATAGACGGCTAGGTATTGTTCCGATGGCCCGGTCCCATTCATGAGATAAATTAAGGCGACCAGCCCAGCGGGTCAGTTGCCTGATGAAGTCTGGTGGTTCCAGACGCAACGTCGCAATAGTTCCAAAAAAAGTAAGTTCCAGTATTAATTCCAAAACTCTGTTTGATGCTAATGGGTGACTAAAAACATTCACTCATAAACCAACCATGAGTTACTCGTATGAGTAACTGTTCTGCAACTGCTCTGTTTGGGAAAAGTCACGCTCAATGTCATAAGGAGATTTTATTTTAAAGATACCCCCCCCGTTTAATATTAGTACGGTTTATCTCAGCTATCTTTCCAGAAACATTTGTAGGTTGCCGTTTATGAACACTATGAACAAGGACGAGGGGGCATACAAATTGCACAGATCATCTCAAAACGGCAACCTACAAATGTGGCAACACCATCACAGCCACCAAGGACTGCCGACATCTAGAAACACTACAGTCATTGCAGAGTGAACAAGGTTCCTGATAGGAACTGAAATATATCTAGTGAGTACTTTCATTTTTATTAGATCTGTACCCGGGATCTGTACCAGAACTCATTTATTTAATATCATATCGTTTATTCTCTCAGTAAGCTACGAATTGTTGATACTAAATAATCAAGTAAACTCACATCAGGTCGTCTATATCCACTCGTCCATACGTTGACAAAACCCGTTTTAATGAATCCTGAACAAATAGAACCTGAAAAGAAAAAAATAATATAAACAAGAAAAAAATTAATGACGATTTTTTAACAAATGAATTAAAGCACACGCTATCATGTTGATTTCAGAAATGGGTAATTACTTTTTTTTGCATTACCTCGTATAAAAACAGGGAAAATCTGTTTCAAATGACCCCGCAGGGAACCAAAGGGTGGATGTAATAGAATAGAACTGTCAGACTTTGTCGCACTAACAAAGGGTAAAAGTATATTGACAGTCAGTATATTGACGGCCCAGCGCCTGATCTCCATTGTTGGCGAAAATTTAGAAACTTATAAGTCAGTATCTGCAGCATCTTCATTCTGTATATCTTATTTATTAGTAACACATACATATCTTTAATGCTGTGCTTACTTATCGTCACGCATGGATTTGAAAGTAAGACGATAAATAGAGTAGGCCTATACATTATCGCTGAAGAAAAAGATGGTTTCTTATATGAAACTGAAGAACATTTTCCCCATGTCCCCGAGTGCAATAATCATATGTTATGTCTGTTCGATGCATTCCATTGAAATAGTTATTGAATTTTTCCGTAATTTCAGAAATTTGATACAATATAATCTCAGGAAGCAAATTCTATGACAACAATATCTCATTGTATCAAACTAGACGTCTGACTCCATCTCATTGTTTTTGTACTAGCCAACAGCCCTTTATTCATGTCACATACTTAGTACACAAAATCGTGCTCTAGAAACCTTTGTCTATTTTTCGTATGTCAAGTGTATTAACATGATTAAGGCGCGTCGGAATGGGCATAACCTAGCAGTGTTTGCACTAAAATATTGTGACAAATAAAGCTGGCACACAAGAGGAATGGTATGGGTTATATTAAGGAGACCGAGGCTTGAATCAAGGCATGTAATTTCCACTCCATGTGCATGATTTTTTTTTATTGGGAAAACTTCGTTTTTATATAAATCAATACCTATACACAAGACGCAAGAAAATATAAATGTGATTATTGCTTCCCTTGACTCATTCTCTATATGATAAATATATTAACTCTCTCTACGCGGGTGTCGACTGCACACGACAAGTTTTTTTTAATCGAAAATTCAAAAATTTCAGAATTGTAAATTTTCATGCCCATATTTGGAATCGGCATGAAAAATACATTAAAATGAGTACAAACAAGCCTAGTATTGGTTCAATAGTTCTTAAAACAGCTTGTGATATTTTGAGAAAATATCTCAAAACTTGGACTTTATGTTGAAACCTATGGCTAGCATGCAGAGTATTAATACAACCGAAAAATACGACTCCTGCCATCCCACTCGCCTTTAGTAGTGGCTAAAATCAAAGCAAAACAACGCTCTAAGGCAGTTACAAGTAGTATCACAACCATACCAAATGTATGATAACATTATCTTCTTACGCCAGATTACGTATCGTTCAAAATACATCCTCCCAGAGGATTCGCTTCGATTAATTAGATTTGTAAATGCAAGTAGGTAGCATATTTTTGTTCACAAAACAAATTAACGCTGACTAAGAGGTTCAACATTAAGGACTTAGTTTGTTACACTCAGCGACGCGAGCGAGGAGAAGTCATTGATATGCATTGATTAGAACGGCCAATATTCAATCAGTGGAAATCCCTATAGGACGTGTGGCTTAATGTCTAACCATTATTGGTATTCGGTTGCCATACTTAAGGCTTTACTTCACCTGCTTGGCACTTAATACTAAACCTACATGTTTTCGCCCTACTTAAAGCATAACATTTGATTTTACTTTTTTTCAAGAATTGATGCATTAAGAATGACCCAATGATGGCCCAATATAAAGCATGTTCGTGCTCGTTCCAAACTACGGTTTTCTGGATGTTTAGAAAAAGTGGAATAAAGCATGGAATAGGTAAAGTTTGACGTGAAATCATAAATTCTTTAGCATTTCAAAGAATTTAAAGAATATATTCAAAAGTTTTCAAGTATTTAAGTGAGTGATATGAGTTAACCTAGGACGTGCCCTATAACATCACATTCCCGTACCTCTCCCGCAGTGTATAGATATGTGTGTCCTGATACCACGAAACGAGCGCTAAGTCGCAAGTTGGGAGTTTCGAGACGCCCTGGCTACTACGTCGGTGTTCTGTGTTGCACATGCACCTGTTCAACCCAGTAGTATGTCTGTATGTCCTTTGTGAATAGGAGCACAATTGGCTATTCACGAAGGACATACTACTGGCTTACACAGGTACGCTGTAAACAATCAACATCAACTCCGTAGCCAGGATGTCTTGAAACTACCAACTTGCGACTTAATGCTCATTTCGTGGTAGCAAGTCACATTAGCTTCTATTAGCTGTAGCGATTTAATTTCAAACGTTACAATCCTAAATGCAAATTTTCTGTCTTTTCTTTCCTCTCGATACGGTTAAATAAAGCACCTTACAGGGGCTACCAAGTGCTAAATTGCATTATTTGATCAACACTAAGACATAGTTAATTATTTTTATTCTTCTTCAAGTGGCTTCAGGATATTGTAAATTGAGAAATTTATATTTATAACAAATGAAAAATGGAAATGACGTATTGGTGGAATGAAATCGCTGTTAGTGCCGGAACGGGAGACTGGAAAGTGTTGCCATTCACCTACTACTTATCTATATATCTTTTGAATATAATTTTCTATTTGCATCTTACTCTTTGTCTCTCTCCTCCTCCTCCTCCTCCTCCTCCTCCTCCTCTCCTCCTCCTCCTCCTCTTCCCCTTTTTCTTCTCTTTCTGTCCCTCTCTCCATTTGATTATATCTTTTTCCTCATTCTTTTTTCCGTCTTCTCCCATCTTTACTTTTCGATCTTGTTTTCTTTTTCTCTTCTTCCACTTTTTTCTTCATCTTTATTCTATTTTCTCTCCATCTTTACTGTCTTTTCTCTCCATCTCTTGTTTATATCATTTACTCTAAATTTTTTCCTGCATATATAATTAATTTTGATGTTTATTAACACATAGTATTTTACTGTCTTCTTATTTTCTTTTCTTTTACACCTTTTGGTCTCATTTGCCCTCTTGTTGAATTCTCTCACATTCTCACACTCGGCTTAGAATTTGAGATAGACGTACACGAAATATAGTAAATGTGATTGAGACAGACCGATAGCAGACACATAGCAAAACATACCTAAGCCAATTAGATGTATCACTCCCCACTAATAACATTTGCCACAGGTTGATGTTTTTACTGCAAGAAGCCCACAACCAAAGAGGTATGATTGAGACGATGACAACATCTATACTCGATTGCTGAGGGACGAGCGATTGGTTTCTAGCCAGTGAGGTAGCGCGTTTTTGTTACGTTGGGGGTAAGTGCGCTACCTCATTGGTCAAATACCAATCGCTCGTCGCTCAGCGATGGAGTATAAAATCAGCTTTACATTTAAAGGTGGGTAGTACGATTTTAGGGCATGATAAATTATTCCTTATCACCAAATGTTCTTATTTCAAGTTTTGGGTTAAATAATTGCTACAGCAAAGTTTGCACATCATAAACAAAAACGTGTGTTGCAGTGGCACATACTCTTGTTTTACATGGGTCAAAGGAAATAATATGTAACAGTTAGGGAGGTAAAATCTTTGAAAGGTCTATACCTAAATTTGCCCGATGTAACATGTAGACATATACTATGATTGGCTGTATTGCCAATTGACCCAGTACATTTTGGATCTAGGTCAGCATTCGCGCATTCATCTTTTCCTTGAAACATTCCAAGTTTAACTTTGTCAGTGACTTTATTAGGGTCATGAATTGGTATGATTGTCATTCCCATATAGAAATCCAATATGGAGTCAAAAATGGCCGCCATTGTGACCTTTTAGCCTATTTTGGATATTATCATGCAGCGTAAGGTGTCATACTAAAATCATAAATAGCGTATCTATTGATACAAGTTTGAGGAGTCAGCAAACTGTAATATTTTTTACAAATTTTAAATTGTCATTATTTTTCATTATATTCCTGATTTAAGTATTCCACCATTATACCAAGTAACTTGATGGCGACTGTTCGCTCATTACACGGTTTCCCCCATGTGCAAGGAGAGCCTCGGATTGGCAATAGACATGAAGGAAGAATAAGGCTGAAGGCTCTCATCGCTCATCAAAAGTTATTGTATACCCCATACATTATAAAATAACCAGTCCGGATTTGATATAAGTATTAGGCATTTATAGATACCTAATTAGAAGCGAACCAGCTGCGAAATATTTTTTATTATTTTATCTTCTGCTAGATACATTTAAATCAAGCATCAATAATGAGTTTAAGATTACCGACCTTTTTGATTTTATTGTAATGGCAAGCGAAAATTATTATAAAGGTGCTATTTTAAGCAGTGATTTGTAGCGATCTACGGATAAAATAGTCTTTTGAGATTAAGTGCACTCTTGAAAAGCGGTGAATCATAAATTGTTAGCGTGGAATATCAAAAAATTTATAAATATGGACGGATTACACATCATGGCATACTTTAGATAACTCAGCAAATTAATTAATTAAAGAATGGACAGAGTTATACACCTGCAGTGTATTTAGAGCTGTACGGTGGTATATGTACAAGTAATTAAAAAAATATCAATCACTGTTTGTTTTCTAATTAAAATTCTTCTGAGTAAATATTTAATTACAAATGGGAAAAAAGTATTAATGGTTTATTTCCTGCCATGAGGTAAGTACACTTACCTTGCAGCAGATGTCGACAATAATTAATATCAACTAGCCGTAGTAGTGATGTGATTGGATTAATTACAATATCAATGCGTTAACACTATTTTTAAATGTATTGCCTTCACCTAGGTTTCATTATCATTGAGGTATAGGACTTTTTTTTTTTTCGGAGAAGAGCAGGTAGGGCAACTACTTGATTATATTTCTACATGTTCATACTACATACTCTGAAAATTTTAGAAAATTCGCACGAGTCCGTTTTTTTTAATCACATTTTTGTTCCCAAAATGGGAATTATAGCGCCCTCAACGGGCACTCTCTCCATAGGGCTACATGTAAAGACCAGTTATAGACAAATGACCTTAAAATAAAATGGACTCGTGCGAATTTCCTCAAATTTTGCATATGATGTAGATTTAACATCTGGAATGTAATGCAAGTGATGTCGTTGCTGCTCTTCTAAATTAATTTTTAAAATGTCCGCCCCAGACCAAGGTGCCTTACGCTAGACGTTAAGGCGTCCCTCTGGATTGCACATATATTATCAGAGAATGGGAATAAAGACCCGGATCGTAATTCTATAGAATGTTCACATTATGCTGATCACTCGCACTCACCTGTAAGATTAGCGTATTTGAAAAGCATATCAATTTGTAAGCGCTCTTTTTTAAAAGTCATAGTTCATTGAATTTACAACAGGCGAAAATAGTAACTTTTTGCACAATAGATTTACAATTTAAAAAGAATTGACCATTGCTCATTCTAGTGACGCTAGTATATGGACAATATAAGTGTGCTTTTTCATTTAATGACATAAAATTTGAAAAATATTGTAAGGAACACTTGAGGTTTTGACTTTTAAATCCTACATTTTGGTCAAAATATGTGCTTGGATAGGTAGTTTTCAACAGATTTTCCACATTCGCCTTGCTATAACATTGAATTGCGTTATCTGTTGACCTAGTGACGAAAAGTGTTTTTAGGGGGAAGTGTTAGCTTTCGTTTGATATTTGAAAAAATCTGATTGGATGAAGGTAACACTTGAGGTTTCGACAAAAAACAATCAAAGAGGCCCATTTTTTCAGCTACAAGCTCAACAGCTCTTACATTGCTATGCACTCAACCGTGTAGTGTAATCAAAGACTGTGGTGGAGACATCCACTGCTTGTTGTTCTCTGCTTGGAAGCTCTTGGACGAAAATGTGTGCTCAGGTGTATCGAGGTGGAAACTGTGCGCATGATGGTTTATAAAAGAGTCGGTTTTTTTTATAGAGCGGTATCGTAGTCAATCTATAATTGCCCACATACAGGTGATGAGTACATGCTGCTTATAGTGCGCTGCGATATATTGCAAAATAGTATAAACCCATTGCTATTCAGTAAAATTTAATACTACTTCTACAGCGAATTATGATCCATAAAACTCCAAATCATCACTTAATTTCTGACCTATATAGTAGATTATTTAAACTCTATCAAGCAATGACTACCATAGAGGCTTAATGTCTGACCCCAAATGGAAGTCAGTTTCTTAATTAATTAAATAAATGGTCAACATCCTCTGATAATATCGGAACCTAATCAAAGCTCGCGTGCTTTTTAATAAAAATAGCATGCCTTAATGTAGTTAATATCCAGTTATGCATCCAAAGGTTAAAATAAATAAATAAATTTAAATAAATAAAGTTCGGGTTTCATATAGCGCCTTTATACCATATCTCGGAGGGTTCAAAGCGCTGTAATTTCGCTGCCATGGTGAATCATCACAATCAGATCGGATTAACTAAGCATTGTGCATCCGAACACGGCGCAAACCTATCCGCACTAGTAACACCCATCGATTATCTGTGCGGCTCCCCAAATTCCATTGGGTGAAGGAAGTTTTTGATAATCAAACAACTAATCACCGGTTCTATGAGAACGAGCATGGGTCGGGTTAAACCAAGTGCACATACAGTCCTTTGGCACGGCCGGAGCTTGTACCTGAGACCTCGGTGGCAAGGCGAGGGAACAACCGCTGCGCCAACTCGCTCACCAGTTCATGTTGTTCCTAAATTCGTATCCTTAATTATGTTAAAAGCATAGTTGACCAAATAGAAGCTGCCAAAATGTACAAAGTAGTTATGGTGCAAGGTATGGTATGGCACAACCAATTTCGAAGTGTTGAGAGATATAAAGTCTATTGAGCTTTTACTGATTACATGTCATGAATTCATGTACAGAAAGTCTGTTTGTAAGTTACCGGTGACATACCAAATTCGTTATCGCCACAAAACATATATATGTACTTATATTTTTGACTACTACATGCTGATACAGCGTATATAACATTAAGCATCAATTATAAAACACCTATTTTGTTTTCTTTTTTTTCTTTGTTTGCTTATGTAAATGAAAATTGTGGTGTGTCTTCTCAAAATTCAAGTGGTATGTTTTTAGCGCGTTCGCCGACGGACAAGTTTGGAACTGCCAAGCTGTCAAAGAATGAGACATGTACACGTAGCCCTTTGCCTACTGATGGCTCTGAAACGAGCCGTTCACTAAAGACTGCCAATTGTCAACAGAGAACAAGCAGACCTCGCCTATCTGCTAATGTAAAAAGTTTTGGTGGCCCTGAGCCGTCCACTGAGAAGTGGTGGCTCTACAAGCCTTTTCTTCAATTACTTAGAATCCTAACTCAAATAAGTTCAATTCAAGACAAGAAGTGCACAATCTTGTAAGCAAAAGTGACCAATATCATTTTCAATTACATAATCAGCAAAGTCAATCATAATACCAAAATCTTTATAATTCAATATGGCCATGAACTCATTAAAATAAGCATTGAGAACAATATCTTTACTTTGTAACTTCTTCAATTAAAATGAACTGGTTTAATTTGATTCTCTTCCGCATATATGCGTCCATTTATTAGTTGAATTTCAATCAATTGAATACTGTTTTTCTTATTCAAAAAGAGATCCCCGCTGATCTTTCAATACATTCTTATTTCGAACGGGCTTTTAGCATTAACTACACATAATACTAAATAAATTAAACTAGCATTATAGTACTATGTAACCTCGCCCTATATTTGTTTCAGACGTAAATATAAAGGAGCAACCTGGTTTTAAAGTTGAGTAATATATTTTTAGCGTGTGTTCTTATATAAGTTAGAAATGGTTGACTTGATCGGTTGATAATAGGTTTATTTCTGTAGAATGTGCTTTAGACGACTGTAATCAATCAAGTCTCTACTTTGTTTTAAGGTTAGCAACTATTTTAAACTGTTGCGATTTGGTAGATCACAACATCTTGCGAATGGTAGCGAGCTTTAGCAAAAATTGCATTGCTCAATTTATAGCGAGTGTATAGAAGAATTCAAATATCACAAATATGCTTTTGTTTGGTCTGTGGTTCTTGAGCTATGTTGTAAAGAGGGCTGAAATAACAACACTTTTGTAAAACGTACATAACTCATTATAAACAACAATAAATCAAGCACGTTTTCAAATTAATTGATCTGTAGAATGAACTTGTGCAAAACATCAAAGTGTTATTTTTCAATAATATATTGATTTAAATAATGAAAATCGGGCTGTACATATTCAGAATTTGTCCCTGTTATTTCCATCTAAAAGAACATTGTGATATGTAAGGACAAGGTTACCTGCCCAAATCCTAGTATAAACATTCAGTAATTGTTGGTATTTAGTTCCTGCACAAACCTGCCAATTTACCAGGCCAACGATATTAGACCTTTAAAATTAACAGAGACCCCTTTCTGACAGTCAATAATTTCAAATTATAATTTTATAATTTTGCTAAATAATAACCACATTAAAATTTGACAAAAACCTGATATTATGGCTTTACAAGAAGAGAACGTACGGTTCTTTATCCATTTCTTGCATGTTTCTAAAAGGTTTTGAAACCTCTCAGAAAATTGAGAAAATCAAAAAGAAAAGAATAGTACAAGTAGTGCGCACTTACATGTATTTTAATTAGAAATACAATAAAATCATTACAAATTAATTCAGAACTGCTTTGTTATTCCATAACTGGAAGAAAAATTAAAACATACTTCGGGCACATAATTGGTATTGATGTTCGTATTTTAGTCAGGTCTCTATTAGCAACCGCATAAATTTGTTATAAAAAAAAGTACATTCATTTGAAAAATTATTAATTAATAAAACTAATTAAGTCTGGATCTTTGCTCACACGTCAAAAATAAATTACCTCTTCATACAAATCAAATATTAATCACTTCGTCTTAGTAGAGATTAGGTAACTGGTTATACTTTTCAAGGTTACGACCAATAGCTGCGTCATTGGCAAAATCTAAAGTTAGACGACCTCTTATAAGATAATGCATCTGAAAAGTAGTTAATTAATAAACGTAATTTTGAAGTAATCTTCGCTCAACACGCTCACACATTATATTCACATAACTCAAATATTATTTAAATCGTCATACATTCAGATTAATAACCGATTAGACCAAGTAATATAAAAAAACATGTTTCATGTCCCGGTTTTTGAAAAAAAGGAGGAAGAGGGGGCTTTTTATTTTCTGTTTTTTATTGCAAAATCGGTGTAAATACCCATAAATAGAGCTGTTTTAGCATATACAATAATGCCTGGAAAAAGGAGGAGGCCTCTTTTTATTTGTTGTTGTGAGAGGTAGCCCCCTTTAATTATCACAAAACCTTCCAAAAGTGTTTCTTGTATATTCGCAAGGCTATAGAAAGCATCTCTACTTCCTAGACATATTTCTTGAAAAGTTATAACTGAATTTTGGAGCTGGAGGGGTCGTGAAACGTGTTTATTTTTTTTTGGCCTTATAATTTTTAATTTTACGACAAAACCGACCATATTTGCAAGTTACCTCAATAACCTTGGCAAATCTAAAGGTAAATCACCTGATAAAGGTTACCTAAATAACCGTGTCCTTGGTAAATCTAAGGGTAAATCACCTGATAAAAGGTTGCACTTAATATAAACTGTGTCCTTGACAAATCTAACGGTAAACCACTAACTACGTACCTCCTTACCCAATTTGAAGTTGATATCCAATTAGTACGTCCTTGACAAATTTAAAGCGAATACCAATATAAGTACGTCATTATTGTTAAATTTATCTAACCTAATACGTACCTAAAGGTTACAACCAAAAGTACGTCCGCGTCCTTGGCCAATTAAAAGTTTATATCTATATAAGTGCGTCCTCGTCAAATCTAATAGTAGTTACGTAATTCTCTTGTTCGCGGATCACGCTATTTTGGTATGCGTTCGAGTGCCATATACTTTGTGTGGTGATTGTTTCGATCGGGGTTCATTACTCAAACGCGTGATCCCGTTGACATAGTAACATTACGTAATTTAGATACTGAATACGTACGTCCTCGCCCAATTAATAGGTTACATCCCAATTATTACGTCTTCGTCCTTGACAAATTTAAAGCTTATACCCATATAAGTACGTCCTCGTCAAATCTAAGATAAACCACCTAATACGTACGTTCTTGCCCAATTTAAAGGTTACAACCAAATTAGTACGGTAAACCACCTAATACGTACGTCCTCGCCCAATTAAAAGGTTACACCCAATAAGTACGTCCGCGTCCTTGACAAATTTAAAGTGTATATCCATATAAGTACGTTCTCGTCAAATCTAAAGGTAAACCACCTAATACTTACGTCTTTGCCCAATTAAAAGGTTACACCCAATAAATACATCCGCGTCCTTGACAAATTTAAAGTGTATATCCATATAAGTACGTTCTCGTCAAATCCAACGGTAAACCACCTAATATGTACGTCATTGCCCAATTGAAAGTTTACAACCAATTATAGTATGACCTAGGTAGAGTTAAATCATACACCCAAATAAGTACGTCCTTATAAAAATCTATAAGACTTTATTCGTGTAGATCAAAGATTAAAATCTCATAATTTAATTCGATTTTGAATTTGATTCGATATCTGACATCAGAATCTAATATCATTTCTATCGATCTCCAGAGGTAAGTAGTGGTTACAATCAAATGTTCTTTGAACTTTGGCTATTTATCTGGAAGGAATTTAACTCAATTGCTCAAGTTTCTCAAAAACCCAAACCATCGGTACACAGTGTGTTGTGTAATTGGGTATTTGTGGGTTCACGGGTAGAAAACTGTGGGTATGTGGAGTGAGTGCGGTGTATCTTTATGCGTCTTCCTTATGAGATCACGTGAGAAGCTTATGGAATGATTTTAAAGAGTGCTCAAGTAATCAAATATTTTACTAATCCAACAGAAAAAACTACGTCGGTTAAATTAAGAGTAGTATTGCGTACCAGTCAAAGAAAATCAAAAATATTTGGCAGACTTCAAAAAATGGAATTTCTTCTTACTTTATATCAGGATGCAACTTTGGTCGAAGTCTACAAAAATCAAAATTATTTCATCACTGCACCTTCGTTACCATAGCAACGGCCAAAACATCAAAATGACAGGTTTTAGACTATTTCGGCACTTTTACAAGGCAAAAAATATAACAAGTTTCAGGATTCACCATATAAAGGAAAAATAGAGGTAAACAGTGAGAGTTCCACGACATAATTGGCAACATCTAAGCTTTCTAAAAATACAGTTGTTTTAACAAACAGTCTGTCCTACTTGGGATATTCCATTGTTTCAAATAGGGGTGTTTTTCTTAATTTTGACTTTCTGAAATATAGCAATATTCAATGAGCTGTAACCCCAAAGTGGTGCTTTTTATATGTTATATTTTTCAGTGTGGCTGGACTAGATAGTACTGTACCCAAATAAATAAAAAAAGTTGCGGTAATTTTAATATAGGCAAACAGTGTTGCCATAAAGATAGGTATTTTTCCATAAAATAAGAGTTAGACCAGGTTAAAAATGTTACCACACATGAAAGGAAACATTCTCACATAGTTTTTCTGGACCAGTTTTTCATGAGCAACAAGAATTTATGAGGTAAAAATAAAAACCGTGTATCCTGAGAACTTCCTGTGAGGGCGCTTTATTCAAAATGGCTGCCAAAATCCAATGAAAACTACTATACGTTTAAAAGGTCGCATAAAAGATAAAAGTGACTAGATTTCGCATTTGTATTGATGAAAGTAATGTATAACTATGTCAAGGTATTAATAGAATGGTACCAACAGGTCACAGTTGGGAACGCTTTTCAAAATGGCCGCCAAAATCCAATGAAAAGCATATATATGGTTAAAATAGTCACTTATGAGGTATGATTGCAGTGGCGTAACGTCATAGGGGCACGGGGTTACATGGCCCCCAATCGATCTGAATTTTAAAAATCCAAAAAAACGGACTGCCACCCACATTGGTTGGTGCCCCCTCCTATAATGATAACTGGTGCTACGCCATTGTATGATTGACCAGATTTTGGTTAAGCATTGATAGCAGTTATAGGCTAGTAATGCAAATATACGTCAAGATATTAATAGGAAGGTGCCAGGAGGTCACAGCTGAGGGCACTTTTCAAAATGTCGGACCAACACAGTACACCGTTAAACTTAAAATAGTCACTTAAAAAGAGGTATAATTGACCAGATCTTGAATTAATATTGATCCCAGTACAGTAAAATTAAGTCAATGTAATAATAGGAAGATACCGGGGGTCACAGTTGAGGTTGCCTTTCAAAATGCCCACCAAAAAGAGCGGCATGATATCAGCCACAAAGCCACAGATAAGTGTTAAGAAAGAAAGTTGTCTTTGATAAGAGAATGTAATAGTTGTCTTTGTTGAATCATTCAAATATAGTTGTCTTTGATCATTGTCACCTCTAAGCAAGTGTTTCAGATTGCTATATAGCGAGCTACAGAGTGCTATATAGCGAGTCAAGATGGCTAATATGATCACCAAATCTCCAAAATGTATTGACAAAGGGCAGGATATTTACTTCCTACTCTTCTTGGTTTCACTGAATTCTTTTATTGTGTGTTTATCTTCGAGATCACTCACATCGATATCACTACATTAAGAAAATTATTCTTCATTACCTAGCCTATCTGAAATCAAAGCGGCATATACGTTGCTTTCTCTGAAAAGAAGATAGCTAGCTGCACTTTGAGTCTGCTAAAACCTTTTCCTTCTTTGACACCAATAGACTGCTTTGTTCTCGATGTTGGTAAAGAAACTGTTGAAATCACAAGACAACTGTGATTACCTGGCGATAACTTTATTATTGAATTTATTGTCATACCTCTTGTTTTTCTCTCGACATACTTGATGCTTTATGTCAAGGAAAAATGCAACAATGATCAATTGTCTTGCATATAGGCCTACTGGCAAAAAAATGTTTAAAGCGAAATCCTCATACATGACTGGTAGGTGTAAATGTCCTGACTAAAGCCATCGGGTCAACGGCACATGCAATGCCAGTTGCCTTTGCTGTAACTTCAAGAAGCAAAGTTACAAGCATTTGATTAGATGAAAATCCAGTTTTAAAAGTGACACACTGGCCTATTCAAAACAACACGGACTAGACATCTGGTTTGAGAGTGGTAAATGGCTAATTTGTGTGTGCCTTTGATTTAAAAGAAAAGGAACAAAAGAAAACTGAAACAAAAGAGCTGACAAAAAATACAAGTTATGAAAAGTACAGAAAAGTAAAAACTGAAATAAATTAAATAAAGCTTCATTGAAGAAACTGTGTAGTCTCTTTGTTGCGCTTGTTGGAATCTTTTTGCACATCGTATAGGCCAATTTGTCACTTTTAAAACTGGATCTTCGTCTATTCAATTGCTTGTAACTTTTCTTCTTGAGGTCACATTGGAATGGATTCAATGTGGTGTCATAATGTGCAGGATTAGATAAAAGGATCCGGGGGGACTCAACTTTAGAAGTGACGGGTATGTGCCTACCGGTGTCGCGAAGTAGGGGCCTATCGGTAACAAAGCGTTATTGTAAAAAAGGGGGTCATTGGGTACAAACAAAATATATTGAAAAAGGGGGTCATTGAGTATAAGATTTCAAAAAATGGGTCATCGGGTAGAAATTTTTGAAAAAAATGGAGCAAAATTTGGAAAGTTTCGGCAAAATTTTGAAAAAATGGAGCATAATTTGAAAGTTTTGACATTATCTTGTTGCATTTTGATGATGTTCTTCTAGAAAAAAGGGGAATTTGGGTAGCCGCAACCAAAAAAGGGGGTCATTGGGTAGCCGCAACTAAAAAAAGGGGGTCATCGGGTATTAGTCGCCTTCAAAAGAGGGTTGACAGGCACATACCGTCGCTTCCAAAGTTGAGTGGCCCCCGGGGTAAGGATACTTTCTTGGCGCAGTATATTTAGTTAATATGTTGCCCTTCGTGAACATATAGGGACAATAAATTATTCCTGTGGACATTTTAGTGGTCATCTTGACTTTGTGACTCGTTCTTTTGCACCCTCAAAACGATAACTTAGAGATGACAATGATTGAAGACTACGATTACATCAAAGACAACTATTTCATTGTTTCAATTTGTTTTTTCAATAACATTACCGGTATCTGAGGCTTTGTGGCTGATTATACTCTACTTTGATAAATATTAATCCAAATTCAGATCAATTATGCCTCTTAAGTGACGGTGTACCATATATATATTAAAGCTTTTCATTGGATTTGGCAGCCATTTTGAAAAGAGCCCTCAACTGTGACCTCCTGGTACCTTCCTATTGAAATCTTAATTTAGCGTTACATTACTGTCATCAATACTTAAACCAAAATCTGGTCAATTATACCTCATAATTGACTATGGTAACCGTATAATGCTTTTCTTTTAATTTTGGCGGCCATTTTGAAAAGCGTCCCCAACTGTGACCTCCTAGTATCTTCTTATTAATATACCGACTTATTTATACATTACTTTCATAAATACAAATCCATATTCTAACAAATTCTATCTTTTATCCGCCTATTTTAAGAGCATAATTGTTTTTCATTGGGTTTTGGCAGCCATTTTGAAAAAAAGCGCCCTCACAGGAAAGTTTTCAGGATACAGGATTTTTACCTTATACATTCTTGTTCCTCAGTTTCTCCTTTCATGTGTGGGACCTAGCTCATTTTTAACCTGGTCTATTTGGCCGTTTTTCAGCATAGCTGTATGATAGCTAATAATAACAAGATGAGCAACAGCTTCACTGAGAGACGTTTTTTCTGGCAACACTGTCATTAAAATATTATCAAATCGTGTCTCACTTTACGGTGTATTGATGCCAATTTCTTTTGGTACATTATCAACCCTAATCAGGATTTTCAGTGGAAGTAAATGCTCAAAATCCCTATTTTTCCACACTATCTTATAATGTCAACAATCCTAAAAAGTTCAAAGTTTCTGGCAACACTGCTTTCCAGTAAAACAATTACCGGAACTTTTTTTCTATAGATAGGTAGACCAATACCTTATCTACCTACCCTGCAAAAAATAATTTAAAAAAGCACCACTTTGGGGGTTACGTCATTTTAAAAGATCATTTTTTTCATAATTAAATTAATGAAAAACACCCCTATTTTACAAAATGGTATCTACCATATTGAAATAATTAATTGTTATGTTTACTTCATTTTTGGAAAGGACAAGGATGGATACTTTATTGTATGGGAGAAGATTATTTTAATTCACGTTCTTCATACAGAAATATGACCTAATATTTAAGCATTTTTCCAGTTGTGAAAAGGGTAAAAATAGTGAAAATTGGGTCAATTCATATTTTGGCCGTTACCATGGTAACCATAGATGAAGAGGTAAAATTTTAACCAAATTTATACATGTTGACTCATTGTCTAACCATGTGCAATGTATAAAGAAAATCGATTTTTTGAAGTCTGCCACCACATCTTTGATTTTTATACACAAATTAAATTGTGGGTGAATATCCTTTTCGTACCAACCTATTTCATGAAGTTAAAAAAAAGTGACAATAAACCGAGCGTAAAGTTTAACTCGATTCAATCAAAACGCCTTACAGGCTAAGTACAGTATAACGGATTAAACCTTCCTTCATCTTTCGTTCCCAATATCGAAATCAACAAGCATGTTAATCGTGACTCCACGATCCAGTATTTTTAATTCCAGTCATGCGTTTAAACCTCACAAAGTTATTGGTAGATGTATGACAACAAATCGCGAAAGTACAGTTAAAATGGAAGCACCTAAAAGCTGCCTTTATACACTATTTTAACCAACAACCTATTTTTAAAATATCAGAAGTGTACTTTTATGCAGTCTTATATTTTGGCTGTGTTATGGGAGCTATAGTTCTTTGTCGCTCTTTATACGTAGATGCGGTTGCCCTATGTGGGAAATTAGAGTTGTCAATTCTCCTGGGACGCAAGTGAGAAAAGACTAAGAACCCGTTGAACTTCACGTTTTTCTTATAGATCACGTTTGTTGTCAGCAAAGATTTGACGATAGGAAATTTCTGGATTACATCTTCAAGGTCGTTTTGTTCACACCGCCAATGGAGGGCTCAACTATAGATTTGTACAAATGGCGTGATGCAGTTTTAATCATAGTGGACTTTCTTACTGTTCTTTAAGTATCTGTGTAGCAAAATTGATGAGTTAACATTTTCATTATCATTAACACCGTGTTATCTGCTACTTTGATGCGGGTATATAGTATCGATGTGAGGTACTGTAACGACATTGCTCAATCAGAAGTTGAGATCATTACCCTTGGTTTGTCTGATAATGTATTAAATGCGGAAAAACCGAGATTGTTGCCCTATTGATGAACTCAAAAGTATTAATTAGACTTTAAAGACCTTGACACGAAAAACACCTACTCCATATTTTAATTAAATCAACTTCGTAGCACAACATAATTGTCATTCTTTTAATTAAAAAGTATACAAGCTGTTATAACAATAGAAGATTATACGTTTATTTTCCCCTGAAACTGGACAAAAATAAGATGTTAAGGGAGTACTACACCCCCTGATAAATTTTGTGACTAATTTTGCATTTTTATCAAAAATAACTACACACTGGTAACAAAAGTTATGTATATTATAGGGCAAGGAATCCAATTACTTCACCGAAATTTCAGTGATTTAAGACAAGTGGTTCGTTATATATATAAAAAAATGAGGTACATTCTAGCTGTACCTCTTTTCTTATCATAAATAACATACCGCTTGTCTTGAGTCACTGAAATTCCAGTGTAGTAACTGGCCGGATGGATTCCTTACCCCTATAATATCCATAACTTTTGTTACCAGTGTGTTATTATTTTTTGAGAAAAATACAAAAATAGTCACAAATTTATCAAGGGGTGTAGTACCCCCTTAACTTCTGGATGACCCGAAATGACATTGCATTGAAAAGTGCAACAGCGGTCATGCTAAAAACAGTAATTGATTAATAAATATTATTAGGTAATACACCGAACAAATATTGACAAACAAAGTTCCTTTGAACTTGTTTTGGACGCAGGTTAATAAGGTCAGCGCCTTTGATGTAAGTGCATTTGATGTCATTTAAACAATCATTTTGTTGTGACTATTTATATATTAAATTATCTATTGACCATGCCGAGTTTACTGATGGTCAGATTTTATTTTTGGATCTATATTCAGAAATTTTGCTGGGAAATCTATAGACAACTTATCAAATTACGGTTGGTCAAAAGCAAATAAGGTCGCTCATTATTATATTTTGTATGCAATACTTAGTCAATAATTAATAACCACAAATGATGAATCGACTATTAAAGTTGAATTTGTTCAATTCAATCTGGGGCCTAGAGTGCTGGTCTTATGCTCTAGTAAAGAGGTAAAATTACATGGAAAATACATACGACAATAAATCAATAGGGCACAATCGCCTATTGGAATATGAAGGGTATCAAACGATTCGCCGTAGGACAAGAATAGAGCTGTAAAGCTCTTGACATGATATGTTTTATGTTTGGATTATATATAGCCTACTTAACACAAACGTTTTGATGTCATTATGGGAAGAACCAGAGTATTCATTCCCCTTTTATCATGTCTATTATTTGGAGATTAATTGAAAGTGCAACTCTTTATTTTTGGCCCAAATTTGACAATCCTTATTATCTTTACCAATCCCGGTGCATCCACTCGGATGGAGCCTGGTACAATTACTTCTGTGTCGTTTGGGTGGGAGAATGGGTTCTGGGTTGGAGTTTACGCACCATTGTCCATGACCATTGTTGGGCAAGTAATTTTGTCTACTCCCATTTTTGCAGATAGTTTTACACATATCAAAATACACTCTATCTATGGTCACCAATCCGTGGTTGAAATCCTTGTCATGTTTGCTGTTGACAAGTACGGCATAAGATTGGGAGAATACCTATTACTGCTAAATCTGTGAGCATGACATTTTTAAAGCACTTGCTACGGAGACGAAAATAATGTTTTTAATGTAATTATTCATTAGTACATTATTAAGCTAATTACCCACAATATCACATCATTTATCAATAATAAAAGCTGTCTAAAACACGAAACTGGGTCACGTTTCCTTCAATTATTTTGTCAAATTCATTAATCAAAGCGATGTAACGTGCTTGAACTATTACGTTTCATCTTTGGTAAAAGACACTGGTATATTTTTGTTATGTCCCCGATCTATGCTTTATCTCATTTCTACCTCACCTGATTCAGGTTCAACTATACTATCTCAGAGAAAGAAATAACAACAATCCCATAATTCATTACTGCATTTATATTTTTAATTCCATAAATTGTTCCAAGAATAATAATCTGTATATTATAACCACACTTAAGGTTGTTCTTAACCCTGGAATTATGGAAACGTTAGGGCCTCATAACTGATAAATTGTTGGTCTAAAGTATATAAAAATATACATATACAAAGATTTGATAAATTCATTTGTGAGATCAAATTTGGACCAAAATGCTCATTTTGGGTCCAAAATTTAAAAAAACACAATTGTTTGGCCCACTTCTTTTTCGCAAGCAAAATTCTTGGGTCAACATTTTTTTCTTATTAATTTTTAAAAACTAGGTAAAAATATCTAGGAGCCGTTTTTTATTTATTTTTTTTATTTTGACCAACTTCACCAAAAATATTTGAATTTTGGGCGAAAATCGGTCTTTTTATGATTTTATGAAAATTAAGCACTTTTTGGCCATTTTTGGTGCAAATTTTAATCTTCACTCTCTGCAAAGAGACGGCCTGAAAGTTTCCATAATTCCAGGGTTAAAACCAATCTTAAATCTAAAACAAAGTGCGAAAGATTAAAATAATTTTTGCTAATATGTTTGCATGGAGAACATCTTTTTGATAATAAGATGACATCCATGCAAATATCAATAGCACCCAATGGGCATTGCATTATGGGATTGTATCATTTCAAGCAGTAAAACTCGCCTGAAAGCATCCTCCTGATTTCCTCTAGCCATAACATGACTATGACTATGAAAATGAACTACGGCAAAACCTCAGATGTTGCTTGTGTTACAATTCCGTATTCAAAAGTCACGTTCAAATGCGTTTGGCAAAACCCTCAAAGGGGTGAAGTTTGATGACAAAATGGATCGTTGAGGAACATTTAGGGATGCTAAACAGAGATTTGATGTATTATGCTCTTTCGTCATGCACTGAGATTTCATCAAATTTGCCGATTGCTCAAACCAAACACGTCTCTTTGCAGAGAGTGTGAGCTAACGTATTTAATATTGGTTGAAGATTAAAAATAGGTAACCTTATGGATTCCATATGGAATACATAGTAGAAGCTATGTCTTTATGACATCTTCCTGTGATATCTCAAAAAGCGATTTCAAGTTTTGATTTTGAAAATTATTCTTCATTCTAAGACTCGTGCTCGGAGTCCTATTCATAACTGAGACAAAGAAGTCATCCCTGTGATGCTCGTTATGACATGATGTATAACTTCAGTTTATATCATTTATCTACTTTGACTACGGTTTGACCTTATAGCTTCCGTTACATACCTTATAGACGCCATTTGATTCAAGTTAGAAGTGATACCTATTTATCTTGTGTTCTATAATAACGTGTACAGGATGTTATTAACAATTGAAAATAATGGATCAGGAAAACCTAACGCTCGATCACAAAAAATATTAAAAGTTCTATATTCCTGCTCAGGTTTACCCGCCGCTGTAATAGTGTAAGAATGTTGGCGATTGGTAATGATGGTTTTACCTCCAGACTAAATACATATCGTTTGGTGTGTTTTTGTGACGTCGTTCCCATTCATAAACTATGTGTGCATTTCATGACATTACTTTAGTTTAATTACGAGTCAAGGTGATACCATAAGACAGAGAGAGAGAGAAAGAGGTGATGATTTCTTCTATGTGATAGTTAGTTAAACAAAACCTATCAATAAACACCTTGAGGCCGCCAGACCTTAACGCGCCCGTTTCCTTTTTATCGTAATTCCTCAAGTGTAAATGCTAACGCAAATAAATCATGGAGTAGTCAATCACTTCACATTCAACATGTTTTTATAGCTAATACATCTAACCAACAGGTTTATAGGGCCTACACCACCAATGTAGCAAAGGAGGTTTTTCGTTTCATGACTGCTAGTTCATAGTCTAAGTTCACGTCTATCTGCATTGAATCGCAGGTGAAGAGCTCCCATGAAGTGAAGAGCCCCATCGGCAAAGGTAGTTGATAATGATAGTATTGCCGTAAGCAAACATTCTCTCGACTGACAGAGACACCGTATGTTTGTGTGTCACAGATGACGCGGAACGCTCCACGAATGAGCTATTTAAGTGTGGTTATTTTTACAGATAGGACAGATTATTTTCAAACGAGTTAGCTTTTTAGACGAATATGTGATTTACCTGGCTGCCCGTCTCACTGGCCAATCACTTGAGTAAAATGGGTGCGTAATTTGAATCGATGGGGGCAGAAGGGTTAACACAACTTTAACTCTAAAAGAGTTCAGAGTAGCTTTAAACACAACATGGAATTTAATAATGCTCTCAAAATGTTTATGGAAGATTCAACTTGAGGTTTATTGGCCTTTTCAAACTTGTATCTTTTAACACTTTTTCAAGATATTGCCGATAACTGTGTTGCACCAGTGCATATGGAAAACTTGCCTATTGTAGCAAATTACTTTTAAGTATATTTTTTAATATTGCAATTCCTTTCAAACACGATCGTAATTTCCTTTCAAAGAATGAAATTATTAGTATCTTACTTTTTGCATATCTAGAACTAGGTTATAGTCACAAACATTAATCAAAATTCAATAATCGTAGGAAAATTGGATTCTCCTGTAATTTGGTTATGTGAAATATAAATTGATCGAATAAGATGACAGTAGGATGGCTACATTGTTTCAATACAAAATAAACAAAATGTTTTCCCTATCAAATGTAGTTCAATATTTGTTTTCTATTTGTAATGAAATTTAGAAAGCTTTCTCTCTATTTATTTTATTTACACGCGTTCTACATCTCCATTAGTCACACTTGACGTACTGTGTGAAATTAGTTCTGCGAGGCAAAAAAGAAAATATCACACATTTTTTTAATACCTTTTTTAATCTGCAAGTTGAAAGGGGATCTTGGATATTCTTGAATATGAAGAAAAATGATTTGTGTGTGTGTGTCGGAAATTCTAATTTGCAGCAAAAAAGCTATTTTTTGTCATTTGAAAACATGGATCTAAAAAAATGGGGAAAAAATCGCATTTTGCATTTGACTTTTTTGACCTGCTACAGGAAACAAACATGTGGTTTTTTTTTTTGCCTAAGACGAACTTTTGCTGCATATAACATTCTGCCCTTTTATCAGCGTATTCAATATACGGATAAGAAGCACTCTTGTCTCGTGAATACACGTGAGAACTGAAGTGCTTCTGGCGAACTATTACTCTTAAGTTTTATTAATACAATAATATGATAGTCACAAGACATTTTGGTTGGGTCGCTGCTTTTGCTCTCTTTAAAAGACTGTGAATGGTGTATACACTTAAAAACTTTATTCTTGGCTTGAAATTTAATTGCAGCAGGCATAATGTATTCACATAATTTTCATTTCTGACAATTAACTGGTAGTTTTAGCACGTTGTCTCTACTAATTCTAGGTGCTGTTTTCATTTCGTTTTATAAATAGTGCAAAGCTAACATAACCGCGTGTATGACGGTAATGTTAGTTTATGAATGTTGGCGACTGCTAATGGTATATTTACCTTCAGGCAAAATACATACCGTTTTAAAACTTTAATAAAAAGTTAAGAATGGTAATATTTGATATCTGCTAATAACTCCACATCTCAACTCTTTGATTGGTGGTTATATCTAGTGTGGCGTCGTTTTTATTCACAAACCATTTAAGCATTTCACAACACTAACCAGACCAGAAAGAGAAGATGAAGATTTCTCTCAAGCGATCGTTGGCTAAAAGAAACCAATCAATAAATACATAGAGGCCGCCAGGCCTAATAACGCACCCTCTCCTCCAGTGTAAAAGCTAGAGTGAATAAACCATGGAGTAGTCAATCAGCTCGCTAATATTATAGCTAATATATCTAACCAAACATGTCAACAGGTTTATACACCACCAATATAAGGTAACGCTTGGTGTAATTTGCAAATAAATGTAGCAAAGGGAGGTTTTTCGTTTCATGACTGCTAGGTCATAGACTAAGTTCACGTCTATCTGCATTGAATCGCAGGTGAAGAGCTCCCATGAAGTGAAGAGCCCCATCGGCAAAGGTAGTTGATAATGATAGTATTGCCGTAAGCAAACATTCCCTCGACTGATAGAGACACCGTATGTTTGTGTGTCACAGATGACGTGGAACGCTCCACGAATGAGCTATTTAAGTGTGTTTTTCTAACAGATAGGGTAGATTATTTTCACACGAGTTAGCTTTTTAAACGAATGTGTGATTTACTTGGGTGCCCGTCTCACTGGCCATCAGTCTTTAACACTTGAGTAAGGCAAACACGCGATTTGAATTGATGGGAACAGAAGGGTTAAAACAACTTTAACTCTAAAGAGTTTAGAGTAGCCTTTAAAACAACAGGCAATTCAATAATGCACTCAAAATGTTCATGGACGATTAAACTTTAGGTTTATTGGCCTCTTCAAACTTGTTTCTTCTAACACTTTCAAAACGTTAAGATATTGCTATGCTGATAATTTTATCGCACCAGAATGTGCGAACTTTCTTTTAACATATGAAAACACGTATTGAATGTATCAAATTAACTTTTAAGACATTTTGAAATAATTGCAATTCCTGTATAACATGACGGTTATTTCCTTTCTATAATGAAATGATTGTTGACTTTCAAAGAATGTTTCTTACTTTTTGAATAACTAGAACTAGGTTGTAGTCACAAACCTTAATCTGAATTCAATAATCGTAGGAAAATTGGATTCTCGCGTAACCTGGTTATGCGAAATATGATATGAATACAAAATAAAAAAATGATCGGAGGAGTTCAATGTTTTTTCCCTTTCGTATTGGATTTTAGAAAACCTTTTTTATATTTGCTTTATTTACACACATGCGTCCTACACGTAACGCGTGATGTACTGTGCGCAAATTGATCTGCGTTGTTTCAATTTTTAAAAATTTTGTTGCATATAATGATTTGACGTTTTTAAAGAGTACTCAATATACGGATAAAAAGTACTGTTATGTCATTAATACACGTGGGAACTGAGATGTTTCTGTAGAACTATAACATTGAGTTTAATCCGAACAATAAGATAATAATACATTTGGGTTGGGTCACCATGGTCACTACGAAGTAACAGCTTTTACGCTTTAAAACACAGTTGATGGATTTGAAACTTTAAAATGACATTCACATAGTTTTCATTCCTCAGAACAAACTAGCAGGTTTCTCACAGTCATATTCTCTATTAATTCGAAGTGCTGTTTTCATATAGTTTTAAAATAGTGCAAAACCAACATAACCGTATGTTCCACTAACGCACCTACTTCACTTGCGTCCCAATTAATGTTATAAGCTTAATACCCTGCTGTGTTTGTACTTCACTATCAACATGATTTATTGGTTTATTGCAAATAGCAGTAGTCGCCTGGTGCAAAATGTGTAACATAATCGGTTTTCGAAATGCTTAAGAGCAGTGATAAAAGTCAATAGCCTTAGTAGCTTATGGGAAAATTATAAATATGTTTAAATTTCCAATAACATTCCGGAGTGTACGTGACATATGTATGGTAGCCACATGTGTTCCGTTTTAATGACACAACTTGTGACACCCTTCTGACAGTCTGATGGAAGTAAATTAATCACATGTATATAGATGTGGAAAAAAGTGAAACAAATGTAATATTCTTCTTCTAAAGAATGCAACATTTGTTTTTCTATGGGGCAACGATAACCAATAATATAATTTCCAAACGGTGCATAGTGCTCAAATAAGCGATTATAGGTTGATAGTCTGCAGTGTCATTAGTCGTAAAAACCGAATAAGAGTCATTATAAACCAAATACTTACCCTACAATTCGCCCTAGCGCTAACCATAACCCAAACCCTAAACATAACCTTGACTCTAATACTAAGCTGACCCTAACCCTAACCTAATCTTAGCCGTAACACTAACCCTAATGCTAGCCCTAATCATAATCATTATCTTAACGCTAACCCTAATCCTAACCTAAAATGCCTTAAACCTACCAATAACCCTATTTGGATTACATAACCATTCAGACAAATGGGGTGTTCTCAAATAAGCCACCAAATCACTTGAGTTTATCATAGGACCATCCTTTGTGCTCATGTGTACCTTTTCTCTTTTTTTTAAAGTAATTAGTACCCGAGCAATTAATATTTCAAAGTATTATTTAAAGCTTCTATGTGTCATACGAGAACATTATTGCGATATTTGATCATAAAAAGGTCAGTGGGACATCATTAAGCTTATTGAGTCATTATCACTCTCTGCATACCTGAGATGATAAGGTGAATTGACATTTATGAAAGTATCTATTCTGACATTTCTATTATCTAACTGACGTACGTGAATTCGCTGATTAAATATTTAGGTCCAATTTCACGAAACATGGCTATTGGTCAGGCTTCCTAAGCCAGTCCTACTTATGTGGATCTATTTTGTTGATTTATATTTCCAGGTGATGTACGATTTGAAAGTGTAAGCGTTGAAATATAGGACTAATTAGACTCAAGTCTGATGGCTTAGGAAGTCTAGCCACTAGCCATGCTTCGAGAAACCGGCCCTTAGAGAAACGTTTCTTCAAGTGGATTGTTCTAAGCCTTGTCACTAAAACAACAAGAAAATATGAACGTATCACACACATGTATTGCTCAAACATTCATGACATTAGGACGTTTAATGCTTTCGATAAATCAACTTATTAAATATTTTTGTTGTGCTTGGACATCTAAATTGTGCTATTTATTCTGTTACTGAATTCGGTTGCATCACATAAACCAATCAAAAGAAAGAAGTTACCGCCAAAAACAGAACGAATCACCCTATGCTGGTCTGTTTTTAGCATTTAAGATGGTTGCACGATGATTTCTAGGGGCTTATCAACGGGACTTGCCAGCCATATGAATTAGGCTAAGCCTATGTCACGGCAGAATTTATGAGTTGTATGAAACAATTCTTAAACACTTGAGAACGTTCCTGCAATCTTATTGGTTCTTACCCGTGTGATATGACACGATATCACACGGGTCAGCGCGTGTGCATCACCCGATACTCGTACTCGCTATTTGAACCAATCGGAGGCGCATAGCAGCAACGGGACTGATTGATTTTAAGCCCTAGGTAGTTCCTTGTAAAATATAGGATTTAATTTGATTAAAATTTGTAATACTTATGATATTTCTATTTGAATTGAAGTGTTTAAGAATGAGAATAAAGGTATTGTTTTTAGTCACTGTCGTGCATCTATCGTCTCATATAATACGGGCGACATCATTATTTTTGGCGTAAAACAACTCGGCTTACTTAAAATAATGATGTCGCCCGTGTTATATGAGACGATAGATGCACCCCAGTGGCTAAAACCAATACCTTTATTCTCTAAATATTAAGTGTCACATATTCTGCTCGTAAAATGGATCTCTATTAATGATTATATTGCAACCATTACGTTTATGATTATAAGTCAACCATTTACGTTGATATTTGTAAAAAATATTGGACTATGGTATTATCAGATAGTAAATTGGGTATTGAGATGTCTGCGGGCTTATCTTGCCAAAATGTCAGGTAAGTTTCACGACATATGGAGATTCCTATCTCATTCCACTACTGCAAAGGGGCTCAGCAATCTGTAAAATACTATTTCAAGTAATATTCGAATGGAAATAATTTAGGTTTGTAGTTTTAGTATTTGACACACCGCCTAGTGCCGAATCAATCATTCTAAATAAATATACCAGAATAATGCAGAGGAAGTGGAAACTTTGTTTTTTTTGATACACGTATTCGCATAGAACACAAGAATAGAGAATTTTGCACATGAAAAAGACAAACAAACAAACAAAAATAGCAATTAATTCTGTGAATCTGGACAAGCTTGACGAAAGAGATTATGTTTTAAGCTGGCATTTAACTTGAGAAAGTGTGGGGATGTTACGAAGGGTGTTTGGAAGCGAGTTCCAAACAGTTAGAGCAGCCAAATGAAATGAGCGTTCACCGGCTGATTTGAAGTTGACTCGAGGAGTTTTTAGTAATTTTTCAGAGGATAGTCGAAATTTATTTTATATTGATATGAAATATAAATTTAGTCCTCATGTGTAACATTTAATTGCGAAAAATAGAACATGGTTTCACTTTCCACATAAAAAGATGGTAATTTATCGTTTATGTTACTGATGATAATGAATAACAGATTTCTACCAGCAATGCCTGAACAAAAAATTTTAAAAGTGTTAATTGGCTCAAAATACGCAAAACTGTGGTGACGTTACCCATTAGTAATATACTGCTGGATGGACAGTACAGGAAGTTAGAAGTTAATGAATATATCTGATGACAAAACAGTCACCTTCAAATTAAAATTAAATTTAATCTACTAGTAAATCCGGTTTCACCTTATTGAGAAGATTCTGATTAACTTTAATATAAATGAATCTCATCAATTATTGCATCAGTAAATATAAAATTCGTCTGCCTGCAAAATGTTAACAGGTCGACCCAAGCACTTACCGAATTTGATAAATTGTACCCAAAATAATCGATACTCGATACCTCTCGCCAGTTAAAATTTCCACTGATATTTAACCGATGCAGCTAAACTTAGTACCTAATATCATTTAGCAGTTTTCGTCACAGTTTATCACAATGAAATGCGTCTTAGGTTTCTCTTTAATTTCGTTACCTTTTGGGGCTAAAAGGAAGGGGGTTTCTATATAAGCGCTATCAATCATACCTACGTGAGGTATTTAGTAAGGATGAAAGGAAAGTAACTTTCAATCCAAAATCGCTTGAAATGTCAGCCACGATAAAAAAAAACCCTGTCTTCGGATATATACATCTGCAGATGCGATTTGAGACGAGTGAATCTTTTGCAAGTTTAATTACTTAGCTGCCATTTTACGTCCCTGTCTTAAGAAGTCTTAGCCAAACAGGTGCGACGTGATGACCATGTCATCTCCAATTTCTTAATAGACCATGACCATTATGTATAACTTGCATCTAGTAGAATGAATTCGCCCTAGATATCGAATATTATATATATTGCACTTTTCCTTATAGTGTTTGGTCATGTACACTAATTTGGTAAAAGATCACTATAAAAGATGCTGCTTTTATAGCCAGCCCTTCTCGTTTTTATCATGTTGATATGTGCTATCTCACGTTTTGGTATATCCATTTCAATGTATTGAATTAAAATCAAATTTTTAAAGAGACGCATTTGTTTATCATTTACAAGACACAAGATTACAAGAAGTACAAAGTACATGTAACCGGAACATGTAATTCTGCATAGTTCTTATTTTTTTAAGTGAAAGGTCGTCTGACATAACCTCTAACAACAAAGCAATTCTATCAAGCCCATGGTTATCTTTACTCATAGTTTCATGTCAAGATAGATACGTGGACCCTAGGTGTCTCTACTGGATATCAGTTTGCGCGAAATCCCTTTTTCCGCAATGTAATGCGCAGTACATAACAAAGGAGATGGATTAAACCCCTGCTATACGCTTATTGCACAACAAATGGGTGGATTAACACTTACGCTTATTGTATAACAAAGGGGATGGATTAAACTCCAACCTGAATCTATTATACAATACGTCTATTACCTTGTGGGAAGGAATTTCAGTGAAACTGACTTCCGGTGGAGAAACCCATGATCCACGTATTACATAGGATGCCATGTCCCGCCAAAAATCATTACGTTGTGATCATTTTGACATAATGATACTTTTACATAATATGTGTAACATATTTGTAACTCCAGCTTAGCTTTTCATTGAAGACAAATCGTACATAGTATTTGTACAATCTGAGAATAAAGCTATAGAATACACCACACATGTCATAAAGGTTTATACAATTTTAACAAGCCTCCAAGCAATTTGACTAGTTTCTTATACTATTTTTAATGCACGTGAACTTGAAGTAGAATATTACATGACTTAACTGCCAACAATGTTTATAAGTGTTTATAAATCCCATAAGTACATTGTCCAAGACGTTTTTCGAGAAGACACATCAGTATATACTACACCGTAAGCGATCAGTTCAGTTACACATACATCACAACATCTAGTAAACTACAATACTGTCTCATTTAATTTGGTCTGCTTGTAACTTGAAGCCAACCGGAATCTACTCGAGACAAAGACATTGGCAATATTGAGATGGCTCGTATATGGACTAATCTATCTGCAGAAGCTGTTCTCTACACCTGGTCATTCAATAGTTTAATAAGTAGGTCTACTTATTGACCTCTATTGAAGCTACATGAGATTGATAGCTGTTCTGAATGAACAAACATGGATGTCATGAGTGCTCTTCTTTAGACGTCCGAATTAAAACACCCCGTAGCAATTGCACCATAGCCGTGTTCAGACGCAGAGTTTTACACCCGGCGCAAGGTCGGAATAGGGTCGGGGTAAGTATGGGTCGGCGATTCTGATGGAAAATTATATTAAGAAATACCAATACTGACGTCAGACATCTTGATCTGATTGTTTACAAACAACAGCAAGCTAAGATGGAGTAAAGCTTCACTTCAGCCACTTCAACAGGTAGCTTAGAATTAATTGGCAGTTGTTTTGGTTTGGGTTATGATTAGAATAAGGGTTAGGGCACGGATAGAGTGAATGTTAAAAGTTGAAGTTTGATTAAGGATATTGCTCCGGTTAGAGTATTTACTTATTATAATCATCATGTGCCCTTCACAAAGTAGGTAACTTTCTAGATTTTTACGGGGCACAATATCGTATGTTTCATCAAAGTAGGTTTTTAGGAACGGTGCTAATTATCAAAAGTCTATTTATGTTCAGATTAAGTTACAGTTTGCCATTGATATTAGATACCCAAAGAATTCCGACAAATCAATATATAATCTGTTTAAAACACGTATTCGCACAGAACGCAAGAATCGACAATTTTGCACACTCTAAAAGATTGCAACATTGCTCATTCTTTCTCACTATTTTAATAAAAGCTGACCAGTCACCATCATATAGCGCTTCAATTAAGTCGTCAAAGGAACCGCAGTACCAGAACCAATTGAAACACTATATGAGATTGGTATTAAAGTAGTGTGACAAGAAAATACATCTATTTATCAAATTTTCAACATTTTGCATTTATTTGGGTTTGTATTGCTTTGTGTATTGAAATCATAATTATAATACTCAACATAGTAGTCACCGTAAAGTACGGATTGTATACTTAAGGTCGGTGCCCGCTACATTTATATGCCTTGTCCGCTACGAGTATTTATCCACTGTTGATCGGGCGACACTAGTAGCTTAACTAACTAAGGACACTTAATATCGGTATGACTGCCTCTAGCAATATAAGGATGATTTCTCATTCATAACGGGGTGTAATTCAAATGTAGCGTAAGACCGAGTGTAGTAACCTAACGGCGTTATGTATGATCTGTGTAGCTTTTACGTGGAGCTTTTCATCCTATTCAACAGCATCAATTTAATGATGCCTGGACTAGCTTGTCGCATGCCGATAGAGTAACAAGGCAATGTGTTCGTTTATTAAAGTCTTTACCCATGGTTATAAGAAACATCTTGAAGAAAACAGCATGGAAGATTACATCTTGCTTGCGAGATCAAAGAAGCAAACTGACCGTAAAGTATTCAAGCGTTCTTTAGAATTTGCTTATTAAGATAGGCATCCTACTGCAAAGAGAACAGTATCTTGTCTTTCCTGCGTACTGACAGCATTGATTAAAAACAAATAAGGACGCTACGGTCAACGGCATCTACCTCAAGCAAACGGCAATTACTAGTTACACATCTTGCATCTTTCCACACATTGTTTCACCTCGAGTTTGAAAGTGACGTATATGTGCGTATTTTGCTAGTCGTGGGATTTAAACATGGGTGGTTTGTCGTCACGTTTGCGGCGGAATTGCGTAATAATACCGATAACTGTTACATTCCAGTTGAAACGACGTATATATCTAGCAACATCTCTCGTTATATCTATCTCCATACCATTTATACATTTTGTATTTACTCGAAGAGTAATGTAAACTTTGATTAGCCATTTCTACATTAAACATTGCGAATCCGCTGATAGTCTATGCTAATATAGTAATGTTTATTCTTGTCATGTCATGTATATTTGATTGGTGTGTGTTTACGTGTGTCAGGTGTGCGGTTAGGGTTCAATAGAGTTTAATAATGAAGAAGAATCACATGAAATAATGAAGAGTAATCATGTATTGTATTGATTTCAATTCAAAAAATATATTAAGTATTAAGTTAATGACTTATATTCTTGAAGCAATTTAATTTTAAAATTAACCCTTAATAAAGCACACCCACTGGTTTTGGTGTTGCCGCGTAGTAAGTTTGAATTATTTACCTGTTTACATTTACATATTAGTTCATTCAGACAATATCGTATCTGCATTTTGAAGTTGTACTTAATTAACACAATAGTTACCTATGCCAAAACCACCTTCTAATCACAGACATAAAAAAAACCTCAGTTGTCAGTTGTTTCGTTTTAATGCAATTAAACACCTTTGGTCGCGTTTGGAATCTCCGAATTGTCTTTTTGGCAATGCACGCGATTGTATGTTATGTTATTTTTGAATTTTTATAGCAAAGGATGAAAAGTAATTTGATGCTTGACGTGCTTTGTGTTGGTAACATAAATAGAATAGAAATTATCGCATCAACATACTAACACTAATACTATAGCTAACACTATAAAAGCCTAACCCAATCCTAACCCTTGTTGATGCTTTGGTAAAGGAGTGTTCATTTCCCCACTACTCGATGTGAAGTGTATAACTTTTTGTGTTTTCTCTGAATTCAATATTTTTTAATATATGTCATGATCTAATCTACTCAGATCCAAAGTCGGAAATTTTTGACAATTAAGTTATTACCGTTTGTGACTTTTTATATTTGACGCTTTATTGTATCTTTGCTTCATATTTTTGTATATATCTCAATATCTAAATTGCGTTGGTCTGTCTGAATAAGATCATGTCACATGTCACAAAAGGGCAATATACATTAGTCTTTTATAAATAGGGATAGAAAAAATGTCCTTTCTTCTCCCCTACGTCAGAGCTTTATTATAAGGAGCTCTGGGTATCAATTAACTCTAGTTTCCATCTCGATTTTCAATGTTATACTCCCGGCAAGTTGTCAAGCCACTTGCTTGATGTTCACTTACTAGAAATCTATTTCAGCAAATATTAAAAATTTTGGAATGCTTTAAACATTGATATTAACGTTTTCTAACAAAATGGATTAATAAAGCTGAGTTTGACTTTTGATTAACCGCAGGCTTTCACGCTATAAATAATGAAGCCTCGATGAAATTACTTTCAATCATGTTCTTGGATGAGAAACTGTGGCAGGTCAAACTCTTTCATGTGTTTTGTCTCGAGATTGTCAGTCAATAACTTTCTACGTAGATTCTTTCCATGTCTTCTGATGATCTCTGGCCGGGGGACAGATATATCTCAAAAAAGTGATGTGTATTTCACACAGGTTAATGTCTTAGTCTGAAATCTATAGCAGAGAAGCATGTTACGCTAGAGTTAAGGGATCTAAAATGAGCGTTTATTGTGTTTCGACAGTATTTTTTGTGGGACGTGAGAGCACCTCGGACCTATCGAATTGCATTCTGAATACGAAGCATGTCTTTCTGATATCAAATAATTTTCATTTTTTGACAATCACAATATAATACAAATTTTATGACAAATTATAAAAATTTGATATTTTTCAAATTTTTGATATATAACAGTCCTCGAAGTAAATTATATAAATCTAATGATATATTCTTAAAGTGTATGTAACAGGAGGAAAAGCCGACGGTCAATTGAAAATTTTGACCTTTCTTTTTAAAGATATGGATTTTTTTCCCAGAAAGACCTAATTTTTTTGGTGTTTTGGAAAAAAAATCCATATCTTCAATACGAAAGGTCAAAATTTTCAATTGATCGTCGGCTTTTCATATCAAATGACATTCTTCGTATTCAGAATGCAATTCGATATGTCTGATGTGCTCTGATGTCCCAAAATAAATACTGTCCAAACGTTCATACCCCAGCCCTTAAGTCTACTATTGTGTCTCCAAAGCAAGGGTATGACAAGTTATCAGTGTGCCATAGGGAATTCACGATACACCCAGAGGTCTAACAAGATCAGACAATGTGAAGTGGCGCTGCAGGTAACAAAACCAAATTTACGGTTGAAAAAAGGATTGAGACTTCATATAATTATAGTAAAGTACTAAATGAAAAACTTCTTTCTTTGTTTTAATTACAAAAGGTTCAAATAGGATAATAATTCGCTACCTTTTAAATATCTGTCGACAGATCTCAATTTTAACAACCTGACTAGATTTTGTCTGTATTCTATTCCAATTGTACTACAGGTGTCTTGTACTATGCTTAAGATAATTTCTCCGGTACTAAAGTACCATCTAAACAGGTCTTGCCATTTAAAGTAAGCAGTAAGAGTACTTTTCTCGCCAGACTTCGGATAAACAAGAGAACGACGACCGATTCAATTAGCAGTCACTAATTTCATTCAAGCACATGGTCATACTTAACTTCACTCTACCATTCCACTTCTCTTTCTTCTTACCAAACACTATAAGCCAATGTAGTGTCATTCAAGTTGTGGAGTATAGCAAACATAGTCAAAGGTTATGTACCACTAATAGGCCTGGGCGATGCATGGAACTATTTGCTTGTGTGGCATCTGAAAAGACTGCTTTAAAATCATTGAAATTTACCAAGTTATGTAGCCAAAAAAGTATATTTTGGGTTTTGATGCTTCAAAATGGTATATTTTCTCTCATTATATGGCGTTCTTGTTGTAATATTTCCAAAATTCATCCGCATGGCATTGTTGTTTAGTAAATATTCGCCCTACCTAATTGGCTTCGAGGGCGCACTGCCATTTTAAGATGTTGACGGTTCAGTGCGTTAAAACAAGAGAAATTTCAGGTCAACCTATGTTGAATTTTTGATCATTTAGCATCTATAATTGAAGACAGAGATAAAAAAAAAGAGACTAGTTTGCGTCTGACTTCACTGTCAATCAAAATTCTCCACGATCCTTGATTGGTTAATAGTGTGTACAAGGAAGGTCGATTTATCTGGCGCCGATCGGAGAAAAGGAATACCAGTAAATGGCGAAAAATTACTTACTTTTACAAGGCAAAAAGCAACTTTTCTAGGCATTGTTGACATGATGCCTTTGCGAAAGAAAGTTTCCTTCTAAGACCAAACTTTTTGAGATAGTTTGTATATTTGAAGGTGCAAAATTAACAATAAAGCGCCCGGTTTTACCGCCGTGTTTAACAACTCATCTCATCACGACACTTGTAAACAAACCGTGCTCGAGTTTGATTGACAGATGACGTCAGACGCAAACTAGTATTTTTATCTTTTTACAATTATAAATCATCTAGTTATTTTTCCATTGAAAACCGTGCAACAGACAATTAGTGGTATTTAACCCAAATGTCATTCTGCCAGTGCCCAAATATATTAGGGTTGAAGAATATTGAGTTCGGAAATCCTAGTAAATAATAACACCAAAACAAATTTACCTTGTCAATACATGAAGAATTTACTTACAAGTGTCATAGTTGAATTATTTTGTCCATTGTATCCATAAAACGTATTAATTTCAAGGTTATCCACAAAGTATATACTTTGAAATCCCATCACACTGTAATGTCAGCTAACTTTCGGCACAAATTACAAACAAAATAGCATTGATCTTTTTCTTCCTAAAGCAGCCGTAGTGCCTAGGGAGAATTTGACTTGGCTTTCATCGATACTCTAATTTGCTTGACAATTATGCAGAGTGCTGATGGATTCTTTCAACAAATCGTCATTTCTAATAAGACATTAGAGTGTTTTGAGGAAAAATACCGAGGCTAACTACCAACTACATACGTAATCTATTCTCTTATATCTTAAGTGGTTTTGTTCTAATTATTTAAACCAATAGAGGTATCTGATATGCTGACGTAAGGTAGGTAAGGTAGGGCCACAGAATTAGAGAAGGAGAACCGGGACTCCCTATACCGCCACGTACAATCGCGCCGTCAGCTATGGGGAGAAAATTGGGGGTATTCGGGTCCTTGCCGACGGTGCGCGGAGACAAACGAAAACAATTCTGCGTCTCATCTGAAGCGTTTTGGTACTCGCGTGCAGGTCACATCAAGTGCGTCTCTCAAATGCGCCCATCATCCATGTCGCGCTTGCATGACAACGAATGCCTCGCGCGCATTCCGAGGGAAACCGAATACCCCCAATTTTTGCTCCATGCCTGCATCAAGATGGCGGTCAAGTCCTGGTTCTCTGGTTTTAATTCTGTGGGTAGGGCAGTTTAAGCGAGGAATAGTCTAGCATGTCTAGTTGGGACAGGTACAAAGAGTGTTGGAATTGCAAAATGGCTGCCATCCTATTATGCATAAAGTCAATAGTCAACTCAATTTACTTTTAAAGTGGTACTACACCCTTGATAAATTTGTCACTATTTTTGAATTTTTCTCAAAAAAGTAATAACACACTGGTAACAAAAGTTATGTATATTATAGGGGCAAAATCTCCAGTTACTACACTGGAATTTCAGTGACTCAAGACAAGCTAGAGGTACCGCTAGAATATACCTCATTTCTTAACATTTATATAATGAACCACTTGTCTTGAATCACTGAAATTTCAGTGAAGTAATTGGATTCCTTGCACAGTGTGTAGTTATTTTTTGAGAAAAGTGCAAAATTAATCACAAAATTTATCAGGGGAGTAGTACCACCTTAAAGGAGGATTTCGTGATCCTAGCATCCTCTTTTTATGACATTCTTCAGTAGATATCCACGAAAAAAGCTTATTTCCAAAATTTTAGTTGATTCCGATTTTGCGTTTGCGAGTTATGCATGATTATGTGTATTACACTGCTCCATAGACAATGTGTTGTAATTTCGTTCTGTTGCACCAGAACGAAATTCAAATTTGGCGATATTTTTGCTAAACGAATTAATCTGCAAGAAATATTTGGTACATACACATTATGTAGCCAGAGGTATCCAGTGGTGTAAAAATCTCAACTTTTTTTGGGAAAAGTGGGGGGATGAGGCTGTGGATCACGAAATGCCCCTTTAAAGGCGTAATTTTCAAATCGTGCTATTGCTAATCAAAACTCAATGTGTTTTTGTGTGAGTTATATGCGTGAACAAATGTGCAGTTGTCATCTTAATTAATGAAAATATGATCAAGATACCACCAAAGCTAATATCTGCAAGGTTTAAGATGTAACAACAAAATATTGCAATTTCATCTACTAATGGGATCATTTACCCTGAAGTGGTAGGACAGACGAGATGGCGCAGAGTCTAGACGCTGGTGAAGAGAATATTCATTTACATATTGCAGTAGTTTATCAATCATCTTAACATATCTTCAATTTACATAATCACACTCTTGAACCGTTCTAAGAGATTTCAAGGACACGCATAAACATGAAATGCTAAGGAACGTGATCTGTATATATATATTTATGTGTTTATTGAATCTCAGATATTAATTTCCGGTATCGTTGCTTAGTAAGACTATCATGACTTTATTAGTTAAAGAAAACAAACAGAGAAACAAGATCATGAAGATAGAAAAACACTTATGCTTTGAATACATAAGATCACTACATAGAGTTTAGTTTTTTATTCTGTCGGGTAATTCGTAGCTTGTGAAAATAATATGACACACCTACTTAATATTTTTGAATAAACAAACGTGAGACTTGTTAACTTACCGATGCGTGAATTCGTCCTAAGGATTATAGCAAGATCTGGTAAAATCATATCGATGAGACACATTAACATAAAATAGCTTTTACAGAAAAAATGTACTTTTTACCTGTAAACTTCAATTAAAGACCCATTCAGTGATCTCAGCGAAAGTGTAAAAAAATAAAATTGTTTATAAATTGCCTGAAAATTAAGCTTAAATCATTAAAATTGCCATTAGGTAAGAAAACAGCAGTATTGACCAAGTTGAAGCCATATTCAAATACATATAGCTAAAAGTAGAGAATAATTATACAGATTCATGTAAATGTCTTATGTAAATGTCTCACATCTATGACACTAACAAAGGTGCCAAAATGGCTGATTTTTACGATCCTTCGGATGAGGCCTCTATTCTGTAGTTTGTGGGGATTGTGTTATATGTTTATACAGGTTAATTTAGGGGGTGTGGGGTGTATTACTAATTGAAAACGTGGGTGTGAATGGATTGTGTGTGGGGACGGGTGCGTTTGTGAGTATGTGACGTCAGTGGTTTACGATAGTGGCGAATTTTGCACGACCTTAGAAAGGCATTTTACGTCAACTCGAATGAGCTCATTTAAAATTTAAATCTCATATCACAATGTTACTTTAACCACAAAATGCGGTTGTCTAACAACTAGAAAACAACATCATGGTTAATAATCAAGAGATTGCCTGCGCACTTTAAAGGCAACAGATCAAGAATCAGCAGATATCAGAAGACTCCCCAACCAAATTGAGAAATACTACGCCGTTAGTAATCTAACCAAAGCGACTCTGATTACCAGCCTACGCACTGGTGTCAAGGTGCTGAAAGACGGACTAACTGTTAGCAAGACGAACAGTTTTAGGCTTTATAGTAAGTCTTATTTACATTTATTTCATGAATGAAACACCACACGTGTCTTTATACGGTAAGATTTCCTCCCCAGTTTCCCTACTTATTATTTCAATTAATTCAAAGTCTTGCGTGAATCTTACAGCAAATGTGCCAAGATACTGTAAATATATTCATATATTCCAAAAGGTGTTATAGCTTCTTACGTTGGATCAAAGCGTGTGAAAATGTACTGCATATATATACAAATATTGCATCGCATTACACCTCCATCATTGCACTGTAAATTGTACAATATTGGCAATTTACCAACTAAAGTATCAAAACTAGTCAGGTTCTGTCTGATTTTAAGCAAGATCCACTATTCTGACATATGACATATAAAGCTATGCATGCAATGATTTAAAACATGGTTCTAACGATAAAACTATAGAATGCAGATATATTTATAACATACATTGTTCTTAGCTTAGCTTATGAGTTCTTTTAAGAATCTTGCCCTCTTAGAGCTTTTAAGCTACTCATAAACTTGTCCTCTTAGAGCTTTAAACCCTAAGAGGGCGAGTTTCTGAGTATAATTGCCCTGGAATTTCTTTGAAGTGATGCGGACATATAGAGTACCGAGTAATTTGAAGTGTATTGCTGTTAAAGTAAAGTGCATTTTTATTCTTGATGGTCATTAGCTTCCACGTACTAATTCTGTTCTAAATATTTTATGTGGTATTGTAAACTCATAAAACTGGTCTAGTCTATTCTAGGTCCCTGGTAAAATGTCATTTTTCTAGTTAACGTTGACCAGAATGCGTCAAATTTTGCTCAAAATTGATACGCGCAGACTAAAGCATTCATCATACAGGGTGCCCCTGAAAGAACTGTATCGTCTAATCTAATTCATCTCTTGAATAGTAGTGTTGCGCTTGGTCTCAGATCTCGGCTTCGTTCCTCATCTGATCTCACCCGCCTTTGGGTTCCTCGCTCTTTTAGAAAGGTTGGGGATGCCTCATTTGCCATAAGTGCTCCCAAAACTTGGAATGCGCTCCCTACTGAGATCAGAGAGGCGGAGTCGGTGTCTGGGTTCAAGCGCATGCTCAAAACTCATCGTTATCCAGATTAGTATTGCTGCTTGTTTTTGTATTTTTACTTCAATTGATGGAATTGCTTTGTATATTCAATTTTGTATAATGTTTTCTTGTAAGGCGCTCTGTGCTTTGTGGAGCGCCATATAAATGTTTTATGATAATAATAATAACTAGACTTAGCTGTGGTCTAAGACCACGAACACAGCCGTGTTGTGACCCCTTAATGACCTTTGACCCCAAAATATATGAAAACCCCATAGACATTGGCTAATGTCAATGCACATTTGCACGTGGCATCACTATGCCATGTTATTTGTGGCAGAAGGGACATTTTGAAGGGTTTTCGTCTCAGACCGGAAGTGACCCCTTAATGACGTTTGACCCTAAATAAAAAATACCACATATACACTGAGTATTCACAATTCATATATGAACATACCGTCACTGTCCTTCGTTTTTCTTAGCTAATAAATTTTTTTGAAGGTATTTCGTTTTATACAGGAAGTGACCCCTTAATGACCTTTGACCCCAAATCTGTGTACACCCCATATACACTGGGTAACACCAATGCATGTGTGCAAGTGGCGTCACTGTCCTACGTAATTTGTGGAAGAAGATGCATTTTATAAGTATATCTATTTATACCGGAAGTGACCCCTTAATGACCTTTGACCCCAAATTAAAAAATACCACATATACACTGGGTGACCACAATTTATGTGTGCATATACCGTTACTGTTCTACGTTTTTCTTAGCTAATAAAATTTTTTGAAGATATTTTGTTTTATACCGGAAGTGACCCCTTAATGACCTTTGACCCCAAATCTGTGTACACCCCATAGACACTAGGTAATTATAATACATGTGTGCAAGTGGCGTCACTGTCCTACGTAATTTGTGGGAGAAGATGCATTTTAAAGGTATTTCGTTTTTATACCGGAAGTGACCCCTTCATGACCTTTGACTCCATATAAAAAAATATCACATATACACTGGGTTACTACAACTCATATGTCAACATACCGTTACTGGCCTATGTTTTGTTTAGCTAATAAAAATGTTTGAAGGTATTTCATTTTATACCGGAAGTGACCCCTTAATGACCTTTGACCCCAAATCTGTGTACACCACATAGACACTGGGTAATATCAATGCATGTGTGCTAGTGGCGTCGCTGTCCTACGTAAGTTGTGGGAGAAGATGCATTTTTAGTTGAAATCACGTTTTTGACCCCTATGACCTCTGCGTGACCTTTGACCCCATGAGTTTCATGTAACTTGTAGGTGCACGGTGAATGATCATTGTGACTAAGTTAGGTCAAAATCGATGTAAGCATGTGAGTGCTAGAGCAATGTAAAAATTGACAGAAGAAGAAGAAGATCCTGTAAGAAAAAAGACACAGCCGTGACTAACGTCACGGCTGTGTAATAAAGGGACACCCTGCATCATGAAATAGCATTTACCATGTTTACACTCAAGTTGCCATCGTGCAATAAGGATGGCGCCAAAGCTCTGTCATTTACCAATCAGAAAAAAGTCGGTGTTTCTTGAAATTTCCTGTTTCAGTAACATTACATGTAAACGAACCAAAACACTTCAATATCGTCGAAACAAATCACATTATTATTTACAAATATAACTCAATAAAATAAACAAATAAAAGGCGCCGGGATGATACATGATCGAATTGAAACAACAAAATAATACACACAAAAATTGCATTTTAATTTTCCTCTTGAAGGCATTGCAAGTAAATGACGTAGTTATATAACCATACTATAGGAATAACACCCCCAAGGGTCTCGACGCTTGTTGTTTGACATTGACAAATAGTGAAAGCCCAGGGTAAGGTTGGTAGCAATATTGATCAGTTTCCTATGTATACTAGTCTTTAGGGTTCACTAATGGCAGACAATGACCTCCATGTACTAACACCTGTGAGCTTCATCTACATAATAGCAATTTTAAAGAGTGGTTTATAAAGCACATTGCCCAATTGGAAGTAGGTTTGTATGGCTTAAGGCAAATTACGTCCAGAAACAAAAAGCTACGATTGATTAGTTGAATCAGTACTTTGGACATATCTGACCTGGGAATCTGGTCCTCGCGTGATAATTCTTTAAGGGGAAGGAGAAAAATCTGACACTTTGAAGTCAATGGCAAAAACAGGTGGATACTGATGGAGACTTAAGACCAGAGATTTACGCTTGGCTATTACTGTAACATATGGAATTTTATGCAAGCCATTTAATGTATATTGCGTTAAGTCTTTAATCAAAGCAAATCTTAATGTCTCTTCGATCAAGATTTGATCGAAGCGCGAGTTAATTGCGGCACATAATTGACTCATATAAAACAATTACAATAGCTATACTGCTGTAAAATGGCATTACTGCAATACCTACTAAAATTACATTAGTTAACAAGATCGCCATTCAAATATTGTTAGAAACGATAACCTGAATGTTCTCAATCAGTTGCTATTTGAGCCATACTCATCGTTTATCGTCGAGGTCTAGTCCTTTAGACCATAGACCATTTAAAACAGTGGACCTACCGTTTCCCCCTATCCAAAACGGTAACCATCAATATGCAAAGGGGGAAACAATCACGCATCGCATGCTAGAATATATTAAGCATTATTTTACAATTTATTATTTCCCCCTTATTATGAAAACTGAGTCGCTCCTGTATCAAAAAAGAAAATGCAGTTTATTCTAATGATTATGTTTGAAAAAAGTACACAAACTAAACAGCGCCGCATTTATTGGTGTGGTACCTGCAGTTCAAACCCTTTTAAGTATTAATACTCAGCTGTTCAACGTATAAATCGCATAACACCATCACCTGCGTCTTCTGAAGTTAACGTTTTCATGTCATACAAAACAATTAAACACTCAATAATTTAATTACACAGTTATCAGATGTCTAATTGAAGTAATTGGAGTTGGTCAAAGACTTGGATTGTAAATAATGTAATAATAAAGAAATCAAATTTAATAACCCCAATTAGAATAGCTGAAGCAAGCGGCATTGGGGAAGATTTTTGTTAGATGTCTCCTGCTATTTTAATTAGTATTATTTACTTTTTGAAATAACCAAGAGAAGCTTGTGACTCCATAATAAATTACCGGCCACGATACAAAATCAGAGGTAAATGGAAACACATATGAGTCGTTTGTATTTGAATCCACAGTGCGCAAAAGAATTAAGGTACCAGTTATGTTCACCATTGTATATACTAAACAAAGACTGATATGTCATAATTAGAATAGCAGCCAATAGCTGTATCTTTTAGCGCGGATTTAAGACCTCATTCGAAATAAAGACACGATTATCCAAAAACAAAAGGAAGATGCAAATTCAAAAGTTGCAGTTTGCTCCATTGCATGGCATATTGATTTGTCGTACTTTCATTGATTAGAACATAAAAGTGAAACTTTTGATTTCGTTCGTTTCTTTAGGTTTTTTGATCACCGTTTCTTTACGTGCATTGGCTGCTTCTTTTAATTTGACATATTTGTCTTTGTTCATGATATGCAGGGGTGAATATAACTGGTGCCTTAAAATTCTTTTTGCGCACTCTATAATCGTTTCAAGGAATCGTATAGAGGTGGAGGGCAATACCATGTACAGATCCACATGTAACTTAAGCCCATCATCCAAACGAATGCTTTGATTTTTATACAACTTACACAAGAGCAGCGCAATCCTTGATCAAGCTGTCAATAAGTTTAGACAATTCTTCCGCACCATTGTAATAAACCGATAATTGAAAGGCATTTACTTCAACAACTACCCGTGTTAATAAACTAACATCTACACTACACTTGACTAACATCCAGTGTTACCTTTAAGGAAGTATCATGGTGTCCTGTGCTTAACGCGGCTGTGTACTCAAGACGTTGTTTCTTTCGCAAAATTGAGCTTTTTTGATATTTGTTACTTTGTTATGTTTTTTATAAATACAAGGAAAGAAAATCCAGATTTATAAACTCCAACTGCGCTATTTTATGGATTTTATTTCACTATTTCATTCGTGTTTGCAATTTTAAAGAGAGAAAATCTTTGTTGTATCAGCGGGGTGACACGCGCGCAACAACGCATCGCGCTGCGTATCGCGCAATTTGTTAACGCACAGATACGCTACGCATACGCGACGCTTATCTGCATGCGTGGCGCATCCTTTGGAAACACTAATTTCAAGTGGTCAAATGGCTCCGTTTTAGCTGATAAAATGTGGGTTTTTTCAAGTTCTTTTCCTCGATTTGAATATCAAGTTATGAATGGATTTCGCTCAAACTTCTCAACGGGCTGTGGATTTACCCGTTGTTCACATAATATAAGGTAGAAAACGAAAACTGCCGCATTCTCCTATGAGATTCGATGAAAGGGCAAAATGTGACCACTTTAAACTTTAACGGCCATTATTTCAATGTTCATTTTCTCGGTAAAATGACGATTTAGGTACACGATAACTCAATAAATACAGCATCTATAGGTAAGCAAATATGATCATCGTAAAAAGCATGATCGACTCAAGAAACGGTTTTCTCATTTTTTTATATTTTGGTCTATTTCCGATTTTAGGCATCATTTTGTGCAAATAGGCGTTTGTGAATTTTAAAAAGTTCAATTTGATGCCTTATATGGTCAATATCTCAAAAACTAAGGCCAATATCAAAAAAATAAAAAAACCGTTTTTGGAATGGAGCCTCAAGATTGAGCTAAAAACAAAATGAAATATTTTGGAAAGAGTGTATTTTTGTTATGATGTACCTAACAAAAATTGCCAAAAACTCACGTTTTTGTGATTTTCTTCATAATTGTTGTTTTACCCCAAATCTGTATTTATATTAAGATTTATTGATGTCTTGCCTTTATAAAAATGTATACTTTTATATGTCTTGCGCGAATAATTACAAAGTTATTGCACTTTTACTACATGCATGTCTGAGAGTACACAGCCACCTTAAGGATCAATTCAATTCTTGCAAAATCATTAATGTTATTGGTAAAATTGATCATCAATTATATACAATTGTATTATTAAGGGGGTACTACACCCCTGTGGTAAATTTGTGACTATTTTTCCATTTTTCTCAAAAAATAATAAAACACTGGTAACAAAGTTATGTATATTATTGGGGCAAGGAATCCAATTACTACACTGAAATTTCAGTGACTCAAGACAAGCGGTTCAGTATATATGATAAGAAATGAGGTACATCCTAGTGGTACCTTATTTCTTATCATAAATAACGAACCGCTTGTCTTGGGTCACTGAAATTCCAGTGTAGTAATTGGATATCTTGCCCCTATAATATACATAACTTTTGTTATTACTGTGTTATTAGTTTGTGAGAAAAATGCAAAAATAGACACAAATTTATGGAGGGTGTAGTACCCCTTAAGGTTGGTCTGAACCCTGGAATTATGGAAACTTTCGGGCCTCATAACTTCTAAATTGTTGGTCTAAAGTATATAAAAGTATACATATTTAGAATGGCAAAGACTTGATAAGTTCATCTGTGAGATCAAATTTGGGCCAAAATGTCAAGAAGCGAAATAGAGAACGCCAACGGAATCGATGGAGGGACGAGCTGCAACAATACTGGGGGAAAGTGACCTGGTATCAACAAGCGCAAAACAGAGACACAATGGAGATATCATGCTGAGGCCTTCATCCTGCAGTGGATTGATAATGGCTGAAAAAGTAAGTAAGTAAGTAAATAAAGTAAGGGTTTTTTATTCATATAAACAAAAATGACATCACTATCCAAATATTAATGATACGAGAGAAGGAGCCATCGGTACTTATCAGGGGTTTAGAAGGCATTTATTACCAACTGAAATCAGTCCAGGAAGTTTTACATTTAAATCTCATATAAAACGTTACTTTAACCACAAAATGCGGTTTGTTTAACAACTGGAAAACAACATCACGGTAAATAATCAAGAGATTACCTACACACTTTAAAAGCAACAGATCAAGAATCAGTAAATATCAGGAGAGTCCCCAACCAAATTGAGAAATACTACGCCGCTAGCAATCTTACCAAAGCTACTCTGATTACCAGCCTACGCACGGGTGTCAAGGTGCCGAAAGATGGACTAAATGCTAGCAATACAACAGTTCGATCTCTATCCTTACGGTGCGCTTCCTCCACCCGGTTTACTCCTTATTATTTCAATATTGTTTCAAAATAAAGCGTAAATCTTACACACAAAATAAGTTGCTCTTTCATTCTGATTTAAAATCAGGGGCGTCGCTAGACCAATATGATTCGGGGGGGGTGTACAGCATGTTTTGCCGACGGAAATCAATTTTGCCGCCCCTTCCTCAACAGCCCGAAAAGGTTGACCCAATTTTTCCCGGTTGGTTGCTAAAAGAGTGGGGAGTTGGGGGAGGGTAGGAGTCAATAAAATTTTCGGCGATTTTTTATTAATGAGTAACTACTATAACATTAACAATAGCAATATTACGTATATTTCGTAACACATTAATATTTTATTATATGACTCAATTTGCCGACAATCACACATAGCTCTTTGACTACATTTGCCGACAATTACATGGTTTTGACGACGCCCCTGCTTAAAAATATGGGGTAAATTCTACACACACTAAAACCTCACAAATACGGTATATAGGTGATCCAAATAATAGAGACGAAACAACTCTATGATTTAGTCTCTATTAAAATCAGCTTTCGATTGTTTTATGACTTACAATTGTGAAGATAATAAATCTACTCTCACGTCGTCCTCTAAACTTTAGATGGGACGAATAAAATTATATGATTAAAAACTCTTTTCTAGATTCCTTATACGAACAATCTGCTTGCTCTAATCCTGATTTATAAGCATGAGATAAATAACTCTTGTCTCACAGTCTCAATCAAACCTCAAATGTTTGACGTGCAAAAAGTCGTAATAGTAGCTTTGTTTGTCGTTATAGAACTATAACTCATCCTCGTCCAAAATATTTCTTATTTTGAATCAACATATTAATCATTCTCCGCCATTAAATGTAAACAATTTGTCACCTACGGGTAAAATTGATAAAATATGATGACTAAAGTATTTGTTAAGTGATGAAGTGATGTTAAACTATTTCCGAAGAACTTTTGCGAAGTCAATTGACAATAATATTAGTAGTTCTTGATTAGAACAGAAGCAATAGAGCGCATTATTTTATGTCACAAAGCATGGACATTTTAACTGTAATAATGTATTGCAGTCTTGTTAGACTTATGGAAAATGTTGTCCCAAAATAACATAAAGATCGAAAGTTGCTACACACAAACTAAATGTAAATGACATAATCAAGACCTTTTTTTATAGTAAATTTGTCTACAACGTTTAAATTAATGTTCGTAAAATGACGGCAAAAATAAAATTGGTTAAAAGCTTTTTATCTTAAAGAAAAAAAAATATTGCTGAACAATTCAAGAATCCTCAATTCAAGTCTATTTTAATGTTTTGCTTTAAGCAGATAGCTACTCAACTAGGAATGTTTATTTTAAGAGCTCCAAATGAACAAATAGCCCAATCGGATCTTTTGTCAAAACTAATCTGAAGGTTCCAACCGGGGATTCCAAATGAACAAACAGCTGAATTGGATTGAGACATGTATATATGGCTTTCTGTACACAAGACAGACGGCTTAACATTTCCTCCGAAGGACAGGACACACGCATGGTTCATTCATAATATGTAAAATCTTATTATGTTGCTTTGGCTCTCTTTTAACAACCTTAGAGATGAAATCAAAACTCGACCGGCGGTTGACTGCCGGTTCCGTCAGGTTTCTATTATTCAACAATGGAAACCGGACGAAACCGGGCGGAACCGGTGGTCTTGATTTCATCCCTTACGAAACCGTACGAGTGGGGAGTAGATATAATTATGTGTACATCATAAGCAGTATGAATGTTTGCATATTTCAATATTTATTTCTTACTTTAAAAAACCCTTGAATATTAAATGTCGTATATGTCTGACTTTAACAAAATAAATCAAGTTCAAGTTCAAGTTCAAGTTCAAGTTCAAGTTTATTTCACCATCATCATATCATATAGGTAACAAAATATAGAGAAAAGGATGGTAGGACAATCACAAGAGCAAAGCTCGAAAGACGTGATTGCCCTCAGTGCAAAAAACGAAAAGACGCCTACAAACAACAGACAAAGACGGGGGTGAAAAACGGCAGACTGACAGTACTAGTGCAGACAGACAAAGACGTTGGCAATGGCATTTAAGGAAAATGGAGAGGGATAGAAGTATGTATATTATGTTAACTTAAGTACAACTTACAATATTGTGATACAATTCTGAATACAATATATCTATGAGTATGAAGAAATTAAGTAATCTTTATAGTTGCGTTTAAAAGAATTAGGAGACAAAGCCAATTTGATTACGTCGGGGATAGAATTCCAAAGCAATGGACCCTGCCTCCTGATAGTGTTTCTAGCCAAATCATATTTGAATATTGCAGGACGAAAACAATGGGATGAACGAGTGGAATAACTATGGATGGCCATATTTTTAACGAAGTAATTTGAAAAATTAGACGGCATGTTGTTAATACTGAAATTATACATAAATAAAGCTTTGATGAGTTTATGAATGTCAAAAATATTCAAAGTATTTAGCTGAGAAAATAAAGGCGATGTGTGGGCCAACCATGTTGAATTAGTACATAACCTGATAATCCTCTTTTGTTTAACAAAAATAGAATTCAAATTACAATTGTTGGGATCTGCCCAAATTATATTACAGTAGTATAAATGGGGTAGAACAAGTGTATTGTACAAGGTAAATAACGTATTACACGAAAGAATATGCTTAAGACGATACAGAATTCCACTATACCTTGAAACAATATTGGTAACATAAGAATTATGAGCATACCATGTAAGAGATTCATCAAGAATAACACCCAAAAATTTTGTATGAGTTACTTTAACAAGTTCAATGCCATCAATAAAAATGCGTGTATTGTGATAAGTGCGATTACTATGGCGGTTTTAAAAATGATATAATTTGTTTTTTAACATTAAGGGACAACCTATTAGCTTTGAACAAAACAGAAATATTAATTAATTCATTGTTAACAGAACTAATAAGTTCATCGAGGTCCGAATTGGACAAAATAGCATTGGTATCATCTGCATAAATAAAAAAGACAAATCTTTTGAAGAATACACAATATCATTAAGAAAATAATAAAAGAAGGGGACCCAATACCGAACCTTGAGGAACACCGCATTGAACAGTACTTTGATAAGATTTACAATTATTGAACACAACATATTGTTTTCTGTTTGAAAGGTAGCTCCTGAACCACTCCAAGGCCTTTCCACGGACTCCATAATGGTGAAGCTTCTCAATGAGAATATCGTGATTGATCGTATCGAAAGCCTTGGAGAGGTCCAGGAAAATACCCAATGTATGGTGGCCTTTATCAAGATGAGAAACGATCTTATTGTATGCCTCTAAAACAGCCATGTAGGATGAAAAATTTGTTCTGAAACCAAATTGACTTTGATGAAGTAATGAATGATATGTAAGAAAATTATAAAGTCTCTTATGAATTATACGCTCAAAATTTTTTTTTAACACAGGTAGGATAGAGATTGGGCGATAATTATTACATAAATTGGAGTCTCCAGCTTTAAAAATAGGAACAACTTTGGCGTGCTTTAGCTCATCTGGAAAAATTCCATTTGAAATAGACAAATTAAATATGTGAACCAACGGAGCAGCAATCAGGTGTTTGACAGATTTTACAATATCAGGTCTAATTTCATCATGGCCAGGACTAGCACTAGATCTAAGAGAAGCACAGATTTTTATAACTTCATTTGTGTCCGTTGGTGTAAGAAAAAGTGAATTTTGGGGCGAAGAAACATTATTCAAAAAGTGATCAAAAGGAATGTATGCAGATGGAATATTTTTAGCTAACTTAGGACCAATGTTGGTGAAAAAATCATTAAACCCATCAGCAATTATTTTAGGATCGGTAGTTGGAGAGTTGTTTATATCAAAACAATCAGGAAATGGTTGTTTACGATTCCTTCCTAAAAGATCATTAAGGATCTTCCAGGTTTGTTTGAGATTGTGCTTTTGTTCACTGAGTAAATTACAATAATACATTTTCTTAGAATTACGAATTAGACTGGTAAGAGTATTTCTATAATTTACAAGTAAACGCTTATTGGCATCAGTTGGACAAGATTTGAATTTACGATATAACTTATCCTTACGACTAATAGATGTTAAAATAGCAGTTGTGATCCATGGTTTATGAGGAATACGATTAGAACTTTGATTCACACGTTTTGCCTTAATGGGAAAACAACGATTATATAAAACAGTCAGTTTATCAATAAATAACTTATACGCTTGGCTAACAGATTCCTCATTTAGAACATGATTCCAATTTGTTAATTCAAGGTGATTTGTAAAATAATGAATATTACGTTGAGTAAATGAACGAGCATGTTTGGATCCAACAAAATTATATTTCAATGAAATAGAATCAGTAAATTGAAAAATAGGGTAATGATCCGTGATATCAGAGACACATATACCAGACTTAATTTTCTTATCAAAGACATTAGTGAAGATATTATCAAGAATTGTAGCAGAATGTGACGTGATCCTGGTGGGGCGATCTATAAGCGGAAACATATTATGATCGAAAAAGTTTGTAAGGAAATTCTGAATTTTGGAATCAGCTTCGTGCTGTAAAAGGTCTAAATTAAAATCACCCGAAATATAACAATGTTTGTTTTCATTCGAAATAACATCAAGACAATGACTTAAATCAGAGTTAAATAAATCAACATCAGTTCTATGAGCACGATAAACATTACCAATAATAATATTCTTACACTTGGAATTCATGATTTCAATAAAAATAGACTCAGAATGATCAATAACATTAACAGTAGAGTCATGTTGAGCTAGATCAAGATCCTTTCTTAATTTAAAAGAAACCGAATTATGAATATATAGAGCAGCACCGCCACTTTTTCTGTTTTTCCGTGGTACACTAATTAAATTATAATTTGCAATATCAACTAAATTAGACTGATCCTCCTTAAACCAAGTTTCGGAAATTGCAATAACAGAAAAATTGTGTTTTAAATTGGAAAGGAAAATTTCTATGTTGTCACGGTTTTTATTAAAACTGCGAGAATTTAAATGTAAAATTGAAAAAAACTGTCACTGAACGATACATCAATATCAAAAGAATTATCAAAGTAATAGTTACAAGAGTTAACACAGTTGGGTTTAAACAGATTCTTTGGCATAGCATTATCAACAATATCATCATACAAGAACGGATTCAATTTCAAACTTAGCAATCTATTGTATTCAATGGAGTTATTAAAATAAAAAAGATTAAATTTAAATTCATTATCATCAAGAATATGATTGAATGGAAATAAAGTACCAGTACAACTAAAACACATCCAATGATCATCATCAATATTGCCATATACACATTTTTTATGATAGAAACTATTACAGTATTTACAAGTTAACTTAACGCAATCATGAACAATGTTCTTCAAACATTTATTACAATTTGCCATAAAGAGCCAACGTCATACAAAACAACAAAATAAAACACAAAGTTACACTAAAACACACAAAGGAATTGGGAAACAATTTAGGCCAGAGAAAAATGAAGAGCAATTGTGAGCTGTGAGAACCATCACAATATAGAATACTAAAATATAGAAAGGACAAACAAAGATATATGATAGAAAATACCAGAAAGCGAAGAGATAGTATAAGAAGAGAAGATATAGATAAGAAAACTTAAATAGTCAGACAAAATAAAATGAAAATAAAATAAAATGATAAGAAGATGAAAAATAGAAAAAAAACAAAAAAAAGAAAGAAACATAAAATAGCATAAGCAGAACAAATTTTTAGAAAGAGAGCAGAGAGTGAGATATGAGAACTAACAAACAGAAATCAAAAGTTGACAAACATAACAATGTGTAGGCCTAGCCAGCATTTGACATCGTAGTGTGAGAAAATCGAACAAACGCAAGTCAACTGGTTCACAAAAATGAATTGGATTAAAAGCAAGATGAACACAATTCAATGGGTTGCTGACGGGAGTGCAAGCCAGAAACACTACGATGTCAAAAATGGCATAGGCAACCAAACAAATCAATATTATAAATAAACGAAGCTAACGAGATGAAAATGAAATAAAATCAAGTCATCGAGGTGATCCAAAGATAACAGGTGCGTCGGAGGAGGCTATAACAAGCGATGCATGAAGAATGGCCCTTCTTATTCAAGAAGATCGAAAGATGGGAGTGCGCCGTGACCAAGAGACAAAACAAAATGCACCATCATGCAAACCAGCCAACGAACCAACCGAATGAATGGAAACGGATTCAATGGATCACCTGTATGACATGAAAACATTTGAATTAAATACGATGTGAATGCATTATACAAATCAATGAGAGCAAAATAGCAAAGTAAAGGGCCTATATTTTTACTTACAAACTAAAGTAAATTAACATTGTATATCAATGAGACAAATAACAGCGATATGGTAAAGTTCATTAGCAAAATGCAAATAATCGTAAAAGTTCCTGTGTTGTTTACAGTAGAAGAGTCTGAAAGTTGTGCAGTTTACCGACATGCACTATGAAAAGTTCAGGCGAGAGCAAAAGTTTAAGATTCAATTTTTAAAATAGCGAAATCAGATGATTATACATGAACATTAAAGTTACTGAAACGCAGTCAGTGCGTGTTCATTTGTGATGAAAAGTTACTTCTCTTTCCAAACTGCACTGCCAACATATAGTAGAACCTTAGTTCCCTGTACCTTGATCTTGGCCTGCTTGCCCTCTGCTTTGAGTTGGTCTCGGATGGGCATCAGTCTCTTCCGTTCTTGCTGCATATCTGACGGGAGATGGGGGGCTGCCATTATCTTCTTTCCGTCGATCTTAAACTCTGCCTTGGTAACAGCATCTAGTACATCATTCCGTTCTTTCATTCTGAGGAATTTGGCTATTATTGGTTGTGCGATGGTCGAATTCTTGGTCGGAAGACGATGTACATTTGCGAACAGAAAAACCAGATTGGTTCGGGATGAAGTTATTCAATACGCTGCGTAACACAAGCTCAGAGTCCTCAGCTTTGTTGGTTTGGGGCACATTAAAAAACAGAAGATTTGACTTCTTGCTATAAAGCTCTGCTGAAAGTCTACTTTGGTTAAGTTCCTCTATTTTTTGAGAAAGTTTTTTCTCAAGTTGTGGTATCATTTCTTCCTTGATTTCATGCATCTCAGTATCAATATGTTTCAATCCGCTGTCAAGATCAGAAACATCAGATTTTATTGATGTGATTTCCTCATTAACCTTGAGAAGTTGGCGTTCAAGTCCGTCAAATCTAGTCTGCATATTACTATCTAACTTCAGTAACATGTCATAAAGAGTAGTCATGCTTACTTGGGTTGGTGCCGATGATTGTGGTACCGAGTCAAACAGTGCACTGGTACTACGTGTAGAACTTTCGTTGCTACCTGTACAGCCTGTAGTGTGCGACATCGCTGTGGCGCGAGGTTCAAATATAGTCCAAAAACACGTGAAATAAGTATATATAATCCAAGTTATATTATCCAAAAACTGCTAGAAAAATGTCCGAAGAAGATTAGTACACTGATGATACGAAACTGGTGTAGTATAGTCCAAGATTGGATGAAATAATTGACGGTTCGTCACAACTCAAAATTTAAACGTCCTCACAGAACGACGGCCATGATCAATGTCTTTTCGGTCAAATCGGTCTTTTGAGTAACGCTTTATTCTCTTTGTCAATTCTAAATTACCAATCACATTGACAGGTTCTGTATATTTATAGATATATGGATAAAGACGTTGACATTGGACAGGCAGACGACTTCAGGCATTCATGTGATGACTTGATAATATGTGACGTGTCATGTCAAAAGGAGACACTTTTGGGCAGGATCGTAAATGGAGAATTAGCCAAAAATCTGCCCGGTGGTGATTTTTTCACAACTTGGGTTTGCTGCAAATTTGTGATGTTATTAATGTTTATAATATTGTCTGATAGTTTCAGATCGGAATATTCCTAGCATCTTGTATTTTTTGAGACATTTTTCAAGATAATTCCTCCTCTCAACATTGTCAATAATATTTTTAAAGGCCGATATCTCAATTTCCAATTTTTTAATACCATATCTTACGGACTCAATATCTTCGCTTAGGAATGTCCGATTTCATTGGGGAAAACTTTTGGGCATGTTATCAATTTGGAGGTTTTTACATATCTTAAATGTAGAGATATTTTGCTCCACAACGCTGTACTCTCTTAAATTGTCCCATTGAATATTCATTCTTAATCTTTTAGCGATTTAACTTAGGAGCAAATCTTCTTAGATTGAATTTTCATTAGAATGGATCGATTTTCATTTTCATTTCAATCCTGGAATTAGTGACAAATACATTCCAATTTAAAAAAATGATGAATATCCACTCTAAAAATATCTCATTTCAAACATATGCACCACATGTCATTTCGCAGTACATTAACAGTAACGCATGATTGGATAGTGAAATCAGTCTGCAAAAAGAGTAACAGTCAAATAAAAAAAACATATTAAGCTATTTTTTAATCTATTTAGATTGATTCCTATCATCAATGGTCAAATTTCAATCTGTTCGCCCCATTATAATTATGAATGGCGTTAACTAGTATTATATGAAGCAAAGAAATAGCGATAAATCTGCAACATCGTTTTAAGCTAACTCTTATTTCATTACATTTAAATTGTGCATGTCAATTTTATTACATTTTGGTCGATAACAATGATTGATGGTACTTCAAAAATTACATTCCATTCCATTTGCTATGACAAATTAACATGTAAAACTCACGTACAGTTTATCAGTAATGATAATTCATCATCGTCTATTATGAGGCATGTCTAATCTAATGCTATGGTTGCCATAGCGGAAAATTATGGTGTTAATGAACAATTTGCCTGTTTCAAATCATAAAAAAATAACCATTACACTATTTTACAAAATTATTAACTCTGGTCTATCTATTTGAACATGTTATCAAAGGTCTATTATACCACTGATATCCAAAATATACCAATATGACAGCTCTATAAAGGCCCATTCAATGATCTCAGCGAATCACCAATATTGACAAAGTTGAAGCCCCATTGAAATACATGTAGCTAATTTCTCTACTTAAGTAGAGAAATTTACAGATTCGAGTAAAATGTCTTCTATTGTCTTTAAAGGGTAGGTCTATTGCAAAAACAACAGCATATCATTGGCAAGCTAATATTATGAGGACAATGAAAATGACTCCTATTTTGAGAAAATAAGACGTTTAAAATTGATATTCCGCAAAAACCAACTTAAGAGGTGTGTTCCTTCGAATGAGTCAGATTTGGCCTAGAAAAACGGTGACGTCATGAAATGAGATGTGCCCGCTTTGAGAAAGGGACTCTAAACGCTCTCAATGGACAGAACGTATACGGTTGTTGTTCACAGAAAAAAAACTCTAAATTAAGTATTACAAATTTAATGGTTTTTAAACATATCAGCCGCTTCTTTTTTTTATATATTAGTAAATTGTGATATTACAATTCATATGTTTATCAATATCATGAGAAATATTAGGCCTAAAAATAAATACATAATTTGAGCTTAGAATTTCATCTGAGACTAGCATATAAACGCATGTATCTGATTTCCCTGTATATTGCAATGTTATAGTTTCAGTTGGGTGATATATTACAAAGCAAACCCATAGTAACAATACTGTGTGAGCTTTGTTCCGAAATGAGAACAATAGTGTGCATATTGTTATGCAGCATTGTTATGGTAAATAATAGTACAACTAATTGTTGCTAATGTCAAACTTGTCAAAGTGATTGTGATTGTATGAGGAGATCATGATTATAGTGTCTGCTTCATTTACCTACGTCATCAGCCAAACGGGGGAAGAACACGTACGCTTCAAACGGGGGAAGAACACGTACGAGGCTGAACTTTACCCACACAATTTCTCCTTTTTCAGGAGAAATACGCATAAAAAATTGCAACGAGTGTCAACTTGTAATGTAATAATTATTCTCTTCGAATAGAGATAAACTTGTTTTTGCAATAGACCTGACCTTTAACACACGGCTTGCAGCTTAACCACTAGCAAGCTATGTTAGCACATCTACGACACTATTAAACCAAAACCTGAATTTTGATGATTTTTACGAGCAAATCACTGAATGGGCCTTTAATCCGAATAAGCAGGAACACTTTCTAAATGGTATTATACTGTATTGGGTTTATAAATTTATAATATAATCCATAGCCTGAGGTCATTTAATGAGCTATCCCAGTTCAATGAAGACTATAGACCTTTGTCATGTAAGATGAGGCGATTTGGTCCCCAGTTCAATGAAGACTATATACCTTTGTCATGTAAGATGAGGCGATTTGGTCCCCAGTTCAATGAAGACTATAGACCTTTGTCATGTAAGATGAGACGATTTGGTCCCCAGTTCAATGAAGACTATAGACCTTTGTCATGTAAGATGAGGCGATTTGGTCCCCAGTTCAATGAAGACTATAGACCTTTGTCAAGTTAGATGAGACGATTTGGTCGCCAGTTCAATAAAGACTACAGACCTTTGTCATGTAAGATGAGACGATTTGGTCCCCAATTCAATGAAGACTATAGACCTTTTTTTATGTAAGATCCATAAGTAAGGTCCATAGTGTAATATGTTTTGTAACAATTTATGCAATCGCCTTGTGCAGTGTAATTTTTCCCTAATCTGCCACAAATTTCTTCACGATTTGTGAAATAAAATCATTATTTGTATACTTTACCAATTCCTTAACCGCAATATTTTATGTATTCATACAACAACCTTTGAGTACAAAAACGCATACTCCAAAATTCGACGTTAAACTTCGAGTTTTGATTGTTTAATGGAGGCTAATAAACTGTGGAAATGAGCCCATTTTGGTTTACAGTGCCGTTGTAAACGTCAACCCTTATCAACCGTGTTATCCATCAGTCCTCATCTCTTTATTTCACACATTTTCGTATCCCTGCTCGAAAAAAAAAGGAAAAATATCCCAACTTAAGCAAACATTGTCAGGTGCTTACCATTTTCATTTCGTCAATTAATTAGTTTTTTTTGACATGAAAGGTCATTCTCACATCTCACAAGTGACAGATAATTCAATGATTATCGTAAGTAGAAATCGATGTGATGTCATGAATATTCATGAAGCAGTGAGGGCAATGACATTGCGATAGAGCTACGGGCTGTTGAAATAATATGTACCCATCCATACAGTTTACAGTTACTTGAAAGTTCTACTTCACATTATTTTAATACAAGTATAAGTTACTGATATATTTTTTTAATAAAACAAGATATGTCTTTGCTATCATTGATAAATTGTACAAATTGAACATTGGGTTTCGAAATTCTTTCCGATTAGGTATTAAAAGATGCTTTTATAATGACGATATTAATCATTTTAAACTGATCTGCATTTTTGTGTCTTAAAAAACAAAACCAGATATGTCTTTAGATACAAAAGTTACTAAGCTTCTTTGTTCCTAGACACATATCTTAACAATTGTTGGCGATGCATGTAATTTTATATAAATATATTCAACAGAAAAGGCTGGAAATGCTAAAAACTTCTTTTCAATAACATTCTACTTTGTACATACATAAACCCCCAAACTAGGTTTGTTGAGACCTATATCCAGCGAGTTCAAGATCAGGATTAGTATTTATAATGCTTGATAAGGTCTGACACCCTCTTTTCGTTGAAAAACGTGATCGCATACATCACAGCCGTCACATACGCAAATATTGAAATGAAACTTCCAAACAAATACAAGGCGTGCATTTCAAACAATTGTTGTTTTAAACCGTTTGCAATGTCTGGGTTTTCGATTATGCTCACATTCAAGATAAACAAACCCACCATCGCTAGGGTATTTTATTAAACGCATGAGAAATAAAATCGAAACCTCTCATTTTACATTGGTTATAGTGAAATTGATGTGGTTTGATTGCTTAGGAGTTTAAGTAAATGCGAGACCTATTGACTTATGTCGTTTCAGAGGGCACCAGTGAATGCAAATATCAACTATATATATTCCAACATTCAGATTTTTTTGGAATCTGGATCACCTCGCTATCCTTGGGTGACATGTGTGGTTTGTTAAGGTGGTACTACACCCCCTGATAAAATGTGTGACTAATTTTGGATTTTACTCAAAAAATAACTACACGCTGGTAACAAAAGTTTTGTATATTATAGGGATAAGAAATCCAATTACTTCACTGAAATTTCAGTGGTTCAAGACAAGTGGTTCATTATATATGTTAAGAAATGATCGAGGAACATGCTAGCGGTACATCATTTCTTATCATAAATAACGTATCGCTTGTCTTGAGTCACTGAACTTCCAGTGTAGTGACTGGATTTCTTGCCCCTATAACATGTATAATATACATAACTTTTGTTACCAGTGTGTTATTATTTTTTGAGAAAAATTCAAAAATATTTCACATATTTATTAAAGACTGTAAAACAACCTTAAAGGAAAATCTTTCAATAAACTCACCCCGCGATATATACTCAGTGACCGTAACATCCACGAAATAGAGGATTTCGTAAAAAAAATAACGTTCAACTTGGGTCGTATCGATTCGATTCTACATGATGCCAGTTTCATTTAATGAAGCAATTTCAGTGTGGATTGAAAAAGGTTGTTATTTTTTTCGATTTAATATATATTCAAGTTAAAGGGGCATTTCGTGATCCACAGCCTCATCCCCTACTTTTCCCAAAAAAAAGTTGAGATTTTTACACCACTGGATACCTCTGGCTACATAATGTTTATGTACCAAATATTTCTTGCAGATTAATTCGTTTAGCAAAAATATCGCCAAATTTGAATTTCGTTCTGGTGCACCAGAACGAAATTACAACACATTGTCTATGGAGCAGTGTAATACACATAATTATGCATAACTCGCAAACGCAAAATCAGAATCAACTGAAATTTTGGAAATAAGCTTTTTTCGTGGATATCTACTGAAAAATGTCATAAAAAGAGGTTGCTAGGATCACGAAATCCTCCTTTAATAATATGTTGAATGGTAATTCATATTTGAAGTGTGAGTACGTATAATGCACGTTTGGTTCTCAAATTACAACGGATCAAATGGTCCATATGAAACTTCACAACTGGAGCTGGAGGGTGCAGCGCAGTGTCATTATATACTATGAAGAGTGATAACTGCAAAATTAACCGTTTTTGTTATTACCCCATGCCAGTTAACTTGTCATTTCTTTTGTACCACCCATAAAATTAAAAAACAAAAAAACACAGAAACAAAAATAAACCCACTAATTTCAAATACTTATGGTTCTATATTGACGAATAAAAGATATCTTTTATCTTGTTCCTTATCACGTGCTTTATCAATTCTCACGAGAGAAGTAGACTACACTAACGATCAATAAGGACATCGTTTCAAAGTCAACTAATATTCTGAAAGTGAGAAACAGACAATGATTTGCTATCAGATATGTTTCCGGTATCATAATAATACCGGAAGACATCACATCTATAAAGATGGCCTCCCGGGTCAAATCGAAACCTATGATCTTTACTCGAGGTCAAATCGAATACAATATAATATATTTGCAAAAGATTCCCCGCGCTACTACTCATTCAAATAATTTTGTTTTCTAAACACAAACATTCTTACAGACACGTGTGTCAACTTGATCAGATTTATGTTGTAAATAAACTTGACAATGATGTTTTATCAATCGTACTTAAAGTTCATCCACATCCATCAAGATAAATCAAGTTTAATAGCTTGCGGTGAAACGTAGATTCCATTGATGTCGTTTAAAGCAAAACTTGTGGCTAAGAAAAACAGTATGGTAAACTCATCACCGACAATGGCTTTCACTATGGACCACAATGGCATCATCCCAATGGCATATTTCAATAACCTCAATTAAACTATCATAGTGCAAAATTTGACCTCAAGTTTCAGGGTATGAGTTTTTGTACCCAACTTTTCAAAGGTCATTCAATGAATGTGCAAATGTATTGGGGTTAAAAAACCCTGCCTTGATAGATGAGTATGTTGTGGATCCTAGTGTTTAATCCATGCGCTATATTGTTTTATTAGACAAATATAGATAATATAATTATTTTTTCCTTGAAATATACTTAACACAGAAGGTTTTAAAACAGTCGAACGCTTAAAACCTGTTTTCAATAAACATTATATTTTTACACACATAATCCGCAAACTAGGTTTGTTGACACCTATATCCAGCGAGTTCAAGATCAAGATTAGCGTTTATAATGTTTGATAAGGTCTTATGCCCTCTTTTGGTTTAAAAACGTGATCGCATACATCATAACCATCACATTTAGGCAAACATTGAAATGAAAAGAATATATACTTTTATATTTTTCACTATTTTCATACCTTCTGGAAATAGGGGCAAATTGAAAATGTAAAACTTTATTATAATTTATACCGATATGAATATTGTAATATCGACTGTATTGCATGTATGCTCTCATAATGGTTTATGTTCTAATGAAGTGGCCCTTGCTGCCTTTTACCATATACATGTTCTGAATAACAGGTCTTACATCATCTTTCAGCTAAAATATTTTGCAACATATCTTGAACAGTATGTTTTGTTAAAAATTGGAATAGTTTACAAGTATTTCTGAAAAACATTGCGATATTTATCTTTGCATCGTATTACCTATTTCTAGTACAGCTAGGAAGATATGGCTCACCATAACGCATTACGGAGTTAATAACCCATGACTATGAGCAATCCGAACCCGCACATCAATGGACGGAATGTCGGGGTTTCAGTACAAATTGAATAAGGCTTATTATAAATAGCGCCCTCAACGGTAATAATGTACTTGCTCGATTGTTAACCCATTTCTCTCCTCATGCACTTGTTTGTGATTTTGTATGTTTTTGTATGATTTTGAATAGCAGAAATGTTTGCATATTTATATATCTATAAGCACACGATTGCAACATAACAAACATATTCACGTATTGCGGGTACATTGAATAACAACAAAGCCTCCCAATTGTAGGTTGGTTTTAAACGCCTTTCAAATCCATGTATCTAAGGTAAGCGGGATCCACAATAAAAGATTATTTTTCTGTTGTTTGACATTCTCATAATGTTCATTAATTGACAAGAAATGATTGCTTAACAAACTTGTAATAAAACACTTGTCAAAGCCATCGTATTTCAGGAACTGTATCTCAAATCTACGACATTTAAACCTTTTATAACCTTTTGCGAATGATGTTGAAAACGTTTTGTGTTTGCTGTGATACGGGTAATTGTTACAATATTACAAAAAATAGGTGTCATATCAACATACTTAACGTAATTAGAAGTTGAATTACTAAATGACCTACTCTCCTCGTATTAAGCAAAAAACCGTTCAAACATTTTTACCATTTTCGGGCTTTTAACGTTCCTAAATTAAGCACAACATGCACTCAAATATTTGTCTGAGGAACAAACATATGTTTCGCAACATGTTGTAAATGTTGAACATACTCGTTCTTCTTGTTCACTCAACGTTTCCAGTGAAAAGCTTTCGTAATGTATTTATTTACCGGCAGAAAAACAACTTGATTTAAACTTTAAGCTTGATACTAGGTGTCGTGTAGTCGAGATGCGCTGTATGTACATTTTCAGTGTAGGTTTTTACAGGGACGCCTGTTTTGATGGACTGAATGACGATAGATATAAAGTCTACATTGCTACGAGTAGTCAGCGGCTGATGCCACCTGCCTCGGCCGGAATAAATTCAAAGTGATACTTACGCTTCATTAGATTCAGATTAATGTTTGTCACCTTGTCAGTTGTAGCTAGTATAATCAAAATGTTGATAATCCGGTATTCTAATGGACATGAACTATCTGAAGAAAGGCCGGTGGAGACATACGAAATGCGTTATACAGTATCAAAAAGGTTGTATATTGGGCTATTCTATCTAAAATCCACACTACCCCTGTAGAAGATTTTGGAAATATCTTGCACAGGGGGAGTATGTTTTTCAAATGGAATTGGTCAGAGTAAATCGTTTTGAAACCCATACTCCCCCTGTATTATGGCTATACCTATATCTTCCACAACTGGAGTGAGTATTTCAAATGGAAGTTACCCAATTTTCTATTCTATTCAAAATTTATACTCCCTCTGTAGAAGACTTTAGCTAAATCTTTTACAGGGGTAGTGTGGATTTTAAATGGAATAGCCCATTTCATTATGGATGCAAAATTCCTACAACCTGAGTGTGATATAACAGAAGTGAACAAAAAAATGTTTTGAGTGTCATTTGAAGATGTCTGTATTTCTAACAGTTATGTTTTGATTGTCTTTCGTTACGTGATAAAGAGCTACCAGAATCTGAAGTTGACACAAGTACAATGGGTATATTCAGCTAATTATACAAGAAAGCTACTCTCGAGTAGTCCAAGTAGGAGAGAATTATATTCTATAAAAATATCTAAAGATGTTCTTACATAGTCGTTTTTCTTTTTCCTTTATTTGATAGGGTAAGGACCTTGCTCCCAAACTAATGTGAATCGATCATAAGATATACATGTTTTGTATATTTCTGGAATAGATTGTGTAGTTTCTTTCTTTTTATAATATGTCGTCATCATTTTTTATCTACGCAGTCAGCATATGTTTTAAAGAATACGTCATATCCTTAATGCTTTTCGGCGTTAAACTTGACATTGTTGCTCTCTGATTTGCGTAAGATTTCAAGTTGTATAAACATTCAGCAATAAGGCGCTTTGGGAGACGTTTGCGACAAGTTTTTATTTACCAACGCAGAGCCCCGAGGTATGAAAACGATTGTATATAACGATTATGCTTCGGATAAACATGTTTTGAAACAAAAAGAGCGTCGATATAATCGATGTAATTGTCCCTAAATGTATTATTTCCCTCGGTACATTTGAGAGTATTAAAAGCATCATATTATTTTCAATTATGTGAAAGCACCAGATAATGATATTTCACACGGTGATTTCTATTACTTCACATTTCGGTCATTGTGAGCTTATTGTTGATTTATAGTCTGTGTAAAAGTTGCCACCTGTATCTAATATATAAAGGCAGCGGCTTATGAAAACTAATATATTGATTAATATATGGCATGACCAAGTTCCGGAGGGCAAATGGAAATATGATCATATAGTTTATTTACATTATTGTCTGTTTTCTATTGTCGAGATGTTATCAGCGGAGAATATGACACTGAAATACAGGTCTTTACATGTTTAATTAAACTAGTTCTTATTATAAAAACGCTGATTGAATCTTATTCAGGTCTCGTACATATATACGGTATACAGTATCAAAGATACCAAAAGTTCAGAATCGGCAAATAAGTTCGATTCGTCGTGGGACGTGTCAGATATGATACAGTGGGTATTCATTTCAAGGTTGTGTTGTTTTCCATCCCGTATATTTGAAATTGGTTAGATCAAAAAAAGTATTTATTTCCTTCGTCGAAATTTGTTTTTGAAATTCTGGAAGATCTGAACGTCTTGATATTTCAATCAAACGAACCTCATAAAAATCGAACCTCATAAAAATCTACCATAACTAATATATTGAGAGAATTATTCATATGCTGCGTGTTCAAGGTCATGTTCTAGGTTAGATGTCTATATTCGCCGATAAGTAACATTTTCTCTCGGACATCATTCTGGTTTTCTTTGATGATGATGAACATGGTAAGTTGACATGGTTGATGACATCAATTAACAAATTAAAACCGTATCTTTGATCAGATGCGCAGATGCCAGGAAGGTAATTAAGTTTAGCTAGTTCTGATCACGTACGGTTTTAAACAAAGTTTGAGTTGCCAGATGTTACAAATAAGCGAACTTAACCACAAACGTTTTTGATATAAATAATAAATCAAATTTCAAAGCAACAACCCATCAGCTATCTACATGTACAATTTACTCCAAACTTGATAGTTGAAATGCATGTTTTTGTGCAATTAGTACGCTACTACAAAAACAGGTGTCATCTCAAAAATTTGCATCGTTGTTTTAAACTTTCTAATGTAAGAAAATTACAATTTGAATTTATATACAAATTTAAAAATTCCTAAATTTAAGTAGAACATGCACTCAAATATTTTCACACATATACTTTTGCGCAAATGAAAATCTCACATTTCACCAATTGTTCCAGGAAAATCTAATATGACCCTGGTCATGTTCGCGTATTTGTAACATCTGGCAACCCAAACTTAATTTGCTTCCAATCGTACGTGATCACATCTTACTAAACTTAATTACCTCCCCTGGAATTAACGCATCTTAACAAGGATGTGGTTTAAAATTGTTAATTGGGGTCATCAACTTATACTTCATCGTAAAGTATAAAAGCATCACAAAATACAGAATGCTGTCTATGTTTTAGCAAATTGGATCCTTAGTGTTAGTTCTGGCAGAAAAATATATCTTATCGGGAAAAAACACCTCCAACATGTGACTATGAATACGTAGCATATGAACAATTATCTCGATGGTAGATTTTTAAAATAATACTCTGTTTTGATCTAACCAATACGGGATGCAAAACAACATAACCTTGAAATGAATACCCACTTGTATAATATTATAATGAATATTTGACACGTTCCAACAACAAATCGAACTTATTTGTCGATTTTAAATCCGGTTCTGAACGGAACACCTATTTCTATAAATACGAACTAGTTTTTAAGTGTCATATTCCCCGCTTATAACATCTCGACAAAAGAAAACAGACAATAATGTAAATAAACTATATGATCATATTTCCATTTGCCCTCCGGAATTTGGTCATGCCATACATTAATCCGTATGTCATATTTCATAACCACCTGCCTTTATGTGTTAGATACAGGTGGCAACTTGTTAATTTTGCACAGACTATCAATCAACAATAAGCTTATAGTGTTATCCAACGGATTAACGACTATCACTTCACGTATAATGACGATTTTTGCTCAGGTTATTGTCTCCTTCAGTGTGTCAAATATACGTTAAAACAAAGGGATGCCACTGATTCACATATCTTTATAAACAAAATCGAATCTTTTTGAATCAAACATCTATCAAAAACCAAAAGGAATATAGTATTGGTTGATTCGTAAACGTACGAAATCACAAAATAAAATATCGTTCTCTGGTGCTTTTACGAATAATTCTTCACATAACTAAAAATAATATAATGCATAAAACTATCATACCTATGATGTACCGAAGGAAAGAATACATTTAAGGACAATTACATCGATTATTTCGACGCTCTTTTCGTTTCAAATCATGTTTATTGGAAGTGCAATCGTTACACGGAATCGTTTTTCTATACCTCAGGGTTTTGCGTTGGTAAATATCAACTTGTCGCAAACATCTCCCAAAGCGTCTTATTGCTGATAAATTAATTGAAATTGAAATCTTACGCAAATCAGAGAGCAAAAATGTCAAGTTTAACGTCGAAAAGCATTAGGGATATGACGCATTCTTTAACATTATGCAGACTTTGCAGATGAAAATGAATATAAGAAAAAAGTAACACTGATGAAAGTTATACAAACATAAAATACTTTATCAACGGGTATTTGGTTAGAAACGATCTTTAGAGTCATTCCCTCATTTCAAATATATAGTTTTGGTTTCTCTATTGTTCAGAAACCAAAAATCAAGGGATTAAAATGTGGAGATGAACTGGTATGCAATCATAACACTATTGTGCTGGGAGGACACAAGAGGGTATATATAATCAAAAGTATAATGGGCTATAACCATACGTATATAATAGCCTATTGTGCTAACATTTTCATTATCGATATCTATCAACGCGGACGACTTTTGATGCTCTCTGCCGTATGTGGCACACTTCCATGACACCATAAAATTACACCCAAGTTCCGAGATTCGTTTGATAAGTTATGCATAGACATCATGTTCTTATATGGGGGGGTGTGGGTGGGGTGTTTTGTTTATTTGTCTGAAATATAAACGATGCATGATGATGTAGATGATTTGATTATGAATTAGATTATTCCCGGAAAGCACAACCCATACCTCTTACCTATGTTCCCTCCGCCACCTATATATAACCTCCTCCTCCCCCTCCCCACACTCGATATCGACTCTTCCCTATTATTCCACCCCTATTGAGCCCCCTCTCCCCCTCCTTCCCTTCCCACTTCCAATGCTCTCTCCCTCTGTTTTCTTTCTCCCTTACCCTTACCCCCTCCCCCTCAAACACACATACCCTCTTTCCCTGGCGATCTCTTCTATTTCTCTCTCTCTCTATTCTCCAATAAATAAATTGAATAAAAGTTAGTTTAAACCAGCTTTCTATGATATTGATCTTCCGTCATGCGACATGCACATAAATAGAGTTGTGTATAATACTGTTTATAACACTGAAGTCATAATCTGTCAAGTGCCTATTGTAATGTCTGTGGAAATATTTCGATGGTCTATATATTTTCACAGTGAAATCAGCTTAGGCTAATTCGTAGTCTCAAGTAAATGCTTTCAAACTAAATCAATGCTTTCAAATGTAGACTGCTTTGTTCGACTTCTCTGCTCGTGAATATTGCACTGCGAAATTTAAACATTTCTTTTGTATACTTAGAGTAGGTAACTTCAAATCAAATAATTTTACGATCCACACCACTTATAAGAAACTGAAACCAAAACCGAAACTGACTGACACAAATGTTCGGTTTTAAACAAAAGGTAGAAACAATGAGTTCGATATCTTATGATTCAAGTGGTTAGGCAGGACAATAGGAAACCACGTGACCAAAACCAAAACCAAAACTAAAACTATATATTTGAAATGAGGCATTGTCGCTATTTGCCTGTGGAAACTTGTTAATCAGATAAACAACCATAAAATAATTAACTTCATCACAAATGTGTACTTTATTATGAAAACTTTGTATCTTTTATGGACATTTGAAGTGAAGAAAAAGTACTCGGTACACAATTAATCAAACTTATTTAATCAAACTGCTATTGGCTAACTCTGTAATCGATATGGATGTACTTGCGATGTTTCTTGTACTGATGTATTCGTCGTTTTGATAAATTAGTATGCCTTGTAATAGTTATAACCCTAAAACACAAGCTGATCTGGTTTGCTTGTTGAACCCATCTGTTGACAATAATGTCAAACAGCTTGGTTTCTTCTTTGAAAAGTCACAATGACCAAACCCAGAAAGTTTCGACTTTACAAAAGTGATCTTCAAAGGTCTCTTACTTTCATCATTTTATCAAAACAAAAAATCTACGGTTCGCAATGTAATTTTAGCGTTAAAAAGTAGAGATTCACAATATAAGCTGCTCGATTCCTACCATTTCAAGCTTTAAAAGGTAAATATTTGTCTACTTTCGTTCGAGTATAAGAAACTTCACAATCTAATACAGAAATATACAAAACATATATAGCCTTCGATCGATTCACATTAGTTCGGATTAGTTCACAATGTCCTTATAACATCAAATAGAGGAAAATAACGACTTTATAAGAACATCTTTTGATATTTTCATAGAATCTAAACTCAGGCGATGAAAGTATAATCAGAGTGGGTATGTATGATCGAAGCAGAAAGTTTCGATTGGATTCCTGTATTTTTCTCCCACTTGGACTACTCGAGAGTATATAGCCATTGTACTGCTTGTTCTTTATCTCATAACGTAAGGCAATCAAAACATAACTGTTAGAAATACAGACTTCTTCAAATGACACTCAAAACATTTTTGTTCACTTCTGTTATATTACACTTAGGTTTTAAAATTTTTGAATCCGTAACGAACTATACAATCCTTTTTATATTTTTTTTTATAATTTTGAAATTATGTCTCCACCGGCCTTTCATCAGTTAGTTCATATGTCAATATGAGTAGTATAACTGATTATCAACATTTTGATTACACTAGCTATAACTGACAAGGTGACAAACATTAATCTGAATCTAATGAAGCGTAAGTATCACTTTGAATTTATTCCGGCCGAGGCAGGTGGCATCAGCCGCTGACTATTCATAGCAATGTAGACTTCATATCTATCGTCATTCAGTCCGTCAAAACAGGTGACCCTGTGAAAACCTACACTGAAAATATACATACAACGTATCGCAACTACACGACCCCTTGTATCAAGCTAAAAGTGGCAATCAAGTTGTTCTTCTTACGGTAAATAAACAAGTTCAGAATGTGTTTTACTGGAAAAGTTGAGTGACCGATAAAGAAGGAATATGTTCAGCATTTACAGCCGTTCGTGCTCTGTAGTACTTTTTGTTGAAAAAAACATTTTGTGAGGTTCCCTAAGGGGCGATTCGGGAAAAATGTTTTGAGGTAAACAATAAAAGAAGTTTCAAAGCATCAACCCGACGATAACCATAGTACGACTTATTCTAAGTTTATTAGAAACTTTCTTTCTGTACAATGTGCAGTGTACATACGGATAAGTTAGATAGTTGAAATACAAGCGTCTGTTTCTTTTCAGCACAAAAAAAACATGCAAAAATCTTCAAAATTTTCAGGCTTTTACAGTTCCTAAATTTATGCATTCAAATATTTCCTTACACCAGTTGCTGAACAAATGAAAACCTCAAATTTCAATGATTTTTCAAGGAAATTCATCATCCTCACAGTAGAGAATCATACCTTTATATCAGTTGAAATCCAATTAATATTAGATATGATGGATTTTTATGATATGTTCTGATAAACCACAATTTCAAAAACCAATTCCAATGTAGGAAATAATATTCTTTTTTAGATCTAGCCAATTTCAAACAAACGGGATGCAAAACAACATAAACTTCAAATGAACACCCACTGTATCATATTTGCTTTGTCTAATACGTCTCACAACGAATTCAACTTATTTGCCGATTCTGAACTTCTGCAATTTCTGATTACCGTGTCGTTGTAAGGTAAGGCCAGAATATGATTAAATCACTTATTTAGGAATTAGTTTTAATTAATCATGTTAAGACCTGGATTTCAGTGTCACATTCCCCACTGATAACATGATAACATATGATCCCTTATGATCACATTACCATTTGCCTTCCGGAATTTGGTCATGTCATATATATATATTAGCCCATATAATAATTTTTTATAATCGCATGTCTTTATTTGTTACAATGTGCACAGAATATATAAATAATCAATAAGCTTATAGTGTTATCCAACGGATAAACAACTAATACCTCAAGTATAATGACGATTCCTGTGCATCAGGCCATTGTCTCTTTCAATGTGTCAAATATACGATAAAATAAAGGGTTGTGACTTTGCGCATCTGTTTGAAACAAAATCGAATCGTTTCACCAAAAGAAAAATCTAAGAAAGACGGACTATAACAGGTTAACACGTGAAGTAAGAAATCACAGTATAATATCGTTCTCTGGAGCTTTTACAGATAATTTTATAAATGATTAAAAATAATACACTGCTTAATACTATCATATCTAGGATGTAGCGAGGGACAAATACATTTAGGGACATTACATCGATTATTTCGAGACGCTCTTTTTTGTTTCAAAACTTATTTATCGGAAACGTACTCACAACCGCTTTTCAATACCTCGAGGTTTTACGTCGGTAAATATCAACTTGTCGTAAACGTCTCCCAAAGCGCTTTATTACTACTTGTTTTTAGAAATATAAAGCTTACGCAAATCAGAGAGCAACAATGTCAAGTTTAACGTCGTAAAACATTAAAGATATGACGTATTCTTTAAAAGATATGAAGACTTTGAAGATATATATAGATATATATAAAACTCGATGACGGCATATTACGAAAAAAAGTAATACCAATGAAGGTTATGAAAACATAAAATAATTGAACATCGGGTTACGGTTAAGGCAAATGATCTAACAGTCACCAGGTAGCAAAACAGTCAGTCTATCGTTTCTATTTGCCTACGGAAACCATCTAATCAGATGAGCAACCATAAAATTAATTTTCCAAATTTGCACTTCTTGATGAAAGAATTATGTTGTTTATTATGAAATTCTACTTTTTACCTTTGTATCTTTTATAAAAAAATATGAAGTGAAAACAAATTAATTGTTATACAAACGTGCGACTGCCATTGGCTAAATCTATAATTAATTAATCAAGATGTACGTGCAATTATTTTTGCACTGCTGTATCATGTTGAATTCTAACTTCGAAGACAAAGATGTTAAACGGCTTGGTTTTACTTTAGAAAAGGCATAATGACCAAACCTACGTTATATGTGACGTGTCATGTCAAAAGGAGACACTTTTGAGCAGGATCGTAAATGGAGAAATGGCCCAAAATATGCCCGGATGCCCGGATGCCCGGATGTGATTTATTCACAATTTGGGTTTGTTGTGAATTTGTGATATTATTAATGTTTCAAATATTGTCTGATAGTTTCAGACTGGAATATAACCGGCATCTTGTATTTTCTGAGACATTTTTCAAGGTAATTCCTACTCTCAACATTGTCAATTATATTTTTAAAGGCCGTTAACTTGTAACAAATTCAATATCTCGGCCTAGGAATGTCCGATTTCATCGGGGAAAACGTCGTTGTGGAGCAAAATATCTCTTTATTTAAGGGCTGGGGTATGAACGTTTGGACAGTATTTATTGTGGGACGTTAGAGCAGCACATCAGACATATCGAATTGCATTCTGAATACGAAGAATGTCCTTCTGATATCAAATAATTTAGATTTTTTGAAATTCGCAATGTAATACACATTTTATGGCAAATGATTAAAAATTGATATTTTTGATATTTAACAGTACTCGAAGTAAACTTTATAAATCTGATGATTTATACTTAAAGTGTATGTAGGTGGGATGAAAAGCCGACGATCAATTGAAAATTTTGACCTTTAGTATTGAAGATATGAAATTTTTTCCCAAAACACCAAAAACAAAATAGGTCTTTTTGGGAAAAAAATTCATATCTTCAATGTGAAAGGTCAAAATTTTCAATTGATCGTCGGCTTTTCCTCCCAGCTACATACACTTTAAGAATATATCATTAGATTTATAACATTTACTTCGAGGACTGTTATATATCAAAAATGTGAAAAATATCAAATTTTAATAATTTGTCATAAAATTGGTATTTTATCGTGAATTTCAAAAAATGAAAATTATTTGATATCAGAAAGACATTCTTCGTATTCAGAATGCAATTCAATATGTCTGATGTTCTCTCATGTCCCACAAAAAATACTGTCGAAACGCTCAAAACGTTCATTCCAGATCCCTTAAGTTATATAAAAATCTCAAAATTGATAACCTGCCCAAAAGTGTCTCCTTTTGACATGACACGTCACATATGTTTAGAGTATGCATTTTTAATATTCAAAGTTATTTCATTTTAAACATTCAATGAAAACAAACACCTGTGCATCTGAATATAACACAGAGAAAGTACAAACTTTACTTTTTGCAATAAAAGGCTCTCAGTTTGTACCATTTCAAACTTTAAAAGATAAATATTTGTCTACTTTAGATCGAGTATAAGACACTAAACAACCGACTTCACAATCTGTTATAAAGATATAGAAAACAAAATGCGATCGAATCATTTTAGCTCGGGAGCATCGTCCTTACAACATCGTCAGCAAATATAGCCAAGTAAAAATGACTATAAGAACATCGTGTTTCATACATACTTTCGTTCGAGTATACGGAACTTCACATTCTGTTACAGAAATATACAAAACATATTATTGCTTGCGATCGATTCACATTAGTTCGGGTACATTGTCCTCAGAACATCAAATAAAGGACTGTATAAGATATTTTGACAGAAGTTTCATAGAATATAATCAGGCAATGACTATATAATCACAGTGGGTATGTATGATTGAAGCAGAAAGTTTTGATTTGATGCCCTGTAAGTTTCGCTTACGTAAACTACAAGAGAGTAAATTTCTTATATAATTGGCTGAATATATCCGTCAATACCGGGGGGCATGTTCCTCCACATTTTGGGATGGGGGACACAATATCTACCCCCCCCCACACACACACACACCCAGTATACAGGCAGTATTCGGTATTTACCGAATAAAATGTAAACTTAAGATTATTTTTGTTAGTTTATCCAAGAAGGTTTATCTTGTAACATAAGGCAATAAAAACTTAATTTTTAAATATAGAGACTATAAGAACATCGTGTTTCATACATACTTTCGTTCGAGTATACGGAACTTCACATTCTGTTACAGAAATATACAAAACATATTATTGCTTGCGATCGATTCACATTAGTTCGGGTACATTGTCCTCAGAACATCAAATAAAGGACTGTATAAGATATTTTGATATAAGTTTCATAGAATATAATCAGGCAATGACTATATAATCACAGTGGGTATGTATGATTGAAGCAGAAAGTTTTGATTTGATGCCCTGTAAGTTTCGCTTACGTAAACTACAAGAGAGTAAATTTCTTATATAATTGGCTGAATATATCCGTCAATACCGGGGGGCATGTTCCCTCCACATTTTGGGATGGGGGACACAATATCTACCCCCCCCCACACACACACACACACCCAGTATACAGGCAGTATTCGGTATTTACCGAATAAAATGTAAACTTAAGATTTTTTTTGTTAGTTTATCCAAGAAGGTTTATCTTGTAACATAAGGCAATAAAAACTTAATTTTTAAATATAGAGACCTTTAAATGACACTCGAAACATATTTGATCATATATGACCCATTTTGAAATTTTGTCTCGACCAGCCTTTCCTCAGTTAGCTTAATGTCAATACGATCATTGTAACCGACCATCAATATGGAGTAACTGACAAGGTGATAAACATTAATCTGAATCTAATGAAGCGTAAGTATCACTTTGAATTTATTCCGGCAGAGGCAGGTGTCATCAGCCACTGATTATTCACAGCAATGTAGACTTCATATCTATCGTCATTCAGTCCATCAAAACAGGTGTCCCTGTGAAAGCCTACATTGAAAATATACATACAACCACATAACATAACACCTACATGTAGTATCAAGCTAAAAGTGGAAATCAGATTGTTCTGCTATCGGTAAATAAACAAGTCGAGAATGTGTTTCACTGGAAAGGTTGACTGACCGACAAAGAAGGACTATGTTCAGCACTTACAGGCGTACGTGCTATGTAGTGCTTTTTGTTAAGAAACATTTTGTAAAGCTCCCTAAGGGCAGATCGTGGAAAATTTTTTTTGAGGTATGGGGGTGTGATTCACTGGAAACAAAATTGCCCATAAATAAAGGGATAATTTGTTGTGGTGCGTAGTACGATAAGCTTGTCGATACGGATGACAGTTTTTTCGTTTCAATAATTTCAATGTGGTTGTGGTTTGTACTGATGGTTATTTTGGTAGTGTTCCACGAAAGGATTCTGTGGTAAATTGGTAGATCATTTAAAATAAATACAAATGAATTCAATGATTTGCTGTGGATAAACAATAGAGGCCAAATATAATGCTAAATTATGTATACTATTGACGCACTTTCTTTATTGTGTATATCAAATGCAAAATATATCCAAACCACGATCCAAAATAATAATGCTCTATAGTTGCATCAAAATGAGTGTTACCCATCCAATGGTATTTTTTGCTTTGTTTTGTTTTTTGATAAGTCTGTCAGTTCTAAACGTAATATTTAATCTACTTGAAATGACCAAACTTTTAAACATAAACTTTTAAGTGGACGGTTAGAAGAGTAGAAGAGACAGGCTTTAACAACAGCCTATATTCCTAGATAGATGCATGGGTGTAACCAAAGCGTATCAGGTGCACGCTGTCGGAAATACATTGGTTAGAATCGGGACCAAAAGAATGAAACTGATTGTTAAATCAACCCTACGTTCATCCGAACATCAGAGAAATAATGTTCAATGACCGATGTTACCCCTCAGAAAGACCAGGCTGCTTTCGTGCCTCATCACATAGATACAAATTTCGTTAATTAGACAAAGAAATAGCATGAATAGCCTTAACATTATGAAACAATATGAGACATATTTGATTGATATCATCGCCAGCTTTGGGAGTTAAACGACCTCTTGGATACAATCGGATAACTTGGAAAAGTGTCATCAACACATAGCTGTCTAAACCTATATCTTTCATCGTAATAGCTAAAGTACCTTTCAAAAGCTATATTTCGATATCGTTTGATCGCTGAAAACTTAAATTCAAAAGCTTTTTATAACAAAGTGCTTCATTAGAAATTGATACCTATCGTAAGGTTGTGTGCGCATATTTTTTCATGTCTTTGTCTTCATGTGTGGGATGTGGGTGGTTGTGGTGGTAAGTGATGGTATGTGTATGCATGCAAGTTTAGGAATAGGTGAATGGGATCTGGGATAGTGTGGTTGATTTATACACGTGATATGTGTGACTTCTGCTTCTGCTTCTGCTCATAGGCGTAGATCCCGGGGGCATAAATCCCCCAATATTTTTCCAGGGGTGGATGATAGCTGATGATCCAGACAATCACCCCCCTCCCCCATGTTGACGCCTGTATGTGGATTTTTGGCCATATTTGGCCATTTTGGCCCAAAAGTGCCAAGTTTTCCGAGCTTTGCGCAAATATATTCAACTTTTGGGCCATATATTTTCATAATTTTAGCTTCAATATGGCAAAAAATGTTGCGCGCATTTGTAGCATAAACTTATTTAGTCGCCAAAAGGTGCTGGATTTACTATACTTCAAGAAATTTTTTCCAACCTCATCCCCCAATGTCAAAAAGAAATCTCTCTACTTTAAGTCTTTAATACACGGCTTTCGGCTAAAGCACCAACAGGCTGTATTAGCACATCTATGACACTAACAAAGGTGCCAAAATTTGAATTTTGATTATTTTTACGATCCTCTGCATGAACAAATCACTTAATGGGCCTTTAACTGCAAAGGCCAGAAAGAAAGTTCTTCTATGTTAAGGGAGTGGGTATACATGAAACTCTAACTAGACTACTATGTTTATCGGTTTGTGTTTTCCTCTATGTGCCTGACCAAAAAGCAAAATCCGAAATCAACAGTACCAGTCTGGTGCATTCTAGAGACATTATACATACTGTTTTGTTAACATCAACGTTATTTATCTACAATTTAATATATACTCAAATAGTAATGTAAACATAAATTTCTCGTAACGCGCTCCTCTTTGCCTCCATTTGTTTTCATGAATCCACTTTTAATATTTAGCTAACATTTGGCGATATTATTTATTGTAACACAGATGTGTCATAATAATCATAATACGTGTACATCATCACCAAACAAAGGAACAAAATTGTCAAACAACATGTGCGTTCATTGGCCTAATATTGCTGGCTGATAAGAGCCAGGCAATTTATAACTTTCTCATTATTACTTTTTGATTAAGAATTACATTACCGTAGAAAATTTTGATTAAGACTTACATGGCCGTAGCAAAAATGCAAAAATATTTCTAATAGTATTACTATATTAAATGAGTTAAAGGAACGAGAAGTAACATGTAACAACTACCATACCGTAAATGATTTTAAGCTCTTATTATTTTTTATCCATAGTAATTTGTCGTCATACTTTATTTCAAACTAAATAATTGACCTAAATACGTATAGAAATTGTAAGATTTTCTTTGCATTGAAACATTCCACATTGACAATGCAAATGAAATCTATATACGGTATTGTATAACGTATGAGAATAAATTGTAACATCTTTAGTCTGAAAGAATATATTGAAATAAATGATAAGACCAAACTTTTCGATCAATTCACTTGAGGTACATAAACACCCTGAACTGATATCGCCCATCGCTATAACCGCTGATTGAATAATAAATAGTCTCTGCTGCACTCGGAAACAGACTAGTACAAGGACGGATCGCTTAGGGGAAATATACGGGAAGAATGAAAAAGAAAATCATTATGGTTCAGCTATACAAGAGAATCAAATGGTATTGGATGTCAGATCAAATTGAGAAGGGGTATCTCATGATACGCCTCAAGTACATCATAAGTATGCTTACGTTGGTTTCTGATAAATACTCCGGCTTCGTTCCCGCCAAAAACGTGTCAAAAAATTGTGTTATAGAGATGAGATTGTGCAAGAGCTGGCTCTGACGTCACGTTCTTATTCAAGGGAAGTCGTTCGTTCCCTTCTGGCTGTACTTTGAGAAATTTAACAAAGGTCATTTTTTTGTGTGTGTTCTTGAGGTCATTTCGCATGGAGGATTAATTTCAATTTGGCATGCTCGTGGTTATTTAACATGGTTTATTTCAAGGCTTGATCTACTTATTTCTATTATGAATAACATTCGCTTTTATTAAAATGAAGTACCTTCATAAAATGTTGTCCATGAAATTATGATTTATACTTTCAATGTGCTGCGTTAAAGAACTAAGAAATGTTGACAACATAAAAAGTGTGTTGGGTTAATAAAGCGCTAATTATATTTTTTGTTTGATTAATTAAACTTTTAGTCTTTTGGTTGAATCAGCGTCTCATTCGTTGACAGGGTCCTTCTATAATGTACTTTTACTACATCTGACAATACCATTAGTTAAAAATCTACAAAAAAAATAAATAGGGTTTCCTGTGCTTTTTCCGTACTGCTAGCTCTCAATCAATAACGCGTATTTATTAACGGGTTATCTATCTTAGCACGCAATTACACCTAAAAAAGCACAGTAATTTGTAGTGTGCTACGCACAGGCACAACGTTGATCCACAAGCATTAGCACACTTTACAAACTGTCCCTGACCACTACGGCTCCATATCATTCCATAAACCATTAAACAACAGCACATGAACTTTGCAGCGCACATCCTAGACATTTCACAATTAACCTTCGCAACCAGGATCAGCTCCCCGAGTTTCGTACGAGTTATAACGAGACAATTAGCAGTAAGTTCCTTGTCCAGGAGAATTTCAAGCTAATTCAATATTTCCACGAGAGCATATTGTACTACCGCCAGGGTTCGAACCCGCAACCTCTCGCACCATAGTCGAACGTCTTATCGATTGAGATAACTTGACTGTACACATAGAAACACACTCCCACGCACCTTATCACGCATGCCTGATATAAAAAAAACCAGAATATTTGTAATGAAAGTCACAAATAAATTCGCCATATATATTATGTAACAATCACTTTTTCATATATCTATTTCATCCACTTTTTTCAAATATAATCTTTGAAGTGTGAATGCCAATAAAGTTGACGTAGGGCTGTAAAGTTCACAAAATGCACCTAGTTTTTGTGATTGATGCGTCAGAAAAGCTTACAACATTAATCCACTGACCACACTTCAAATCCGACAGGTAGCCCACGTCCCTGGAACTAAAAAATAAACGATTATTGTGTGTCATCGACAGCTTAAACTGGCACAGGAAATGATGGCCCGGTAATAGTGGAAATTGCTGTCCAAATCGACTAAGCACACTATTTGACATGTCAATAGATGGACGAAGTTAAACGGTTTACTTGATGGAATGTATTTAGTGCAATGTCGATTTTATACAGTATTTTGAAGCGTCGGGTTTAAAATGCGCATGTTTAAGTGGCACTTGAATAGCATGTATTTTAACACTTAAAAAAACTGATTAAAGGTCTTATACACTTTGAACACCTCGTGTTTGCAATAAGATAATCAATTTCATTCAAAAGTACAACATTAACAACAAATACAATAAACACACATTTGAATGAGGAGATGCTTTAAACTGCCAAAAGGCCTGAAACAAACACCCCCTTTGAATACACATATGGGCCTATTTGTTACATAATTTATCTAATACAAACATTTACATAAATACACACACCCCCTCCTACATCCATACGTACACACCCCTACCACGTATACATTAGAAAATATCTTACATCAAATGTGGTTATTTCGGGGGTTATTTCTGCAAAATCAGACTATAGGTACTTGCTAATGTAGGTCAATCCTAATTGATTTGTAGACTGTGATAATACAATGTACTTGACTTTGTGGTAAATATTATGATACTACAAGTTACGGGATCTTAGAGTAATTTAACCCAATATACAGCAGTCATTGTACCGCAATGTTGCGACTCATTCATTCACAAAATCTGATGCCGTTACATGAGATACATAGCTACACTATTGTATTCGTAATTCAAGACTGTTTGTATTCTCAAGGTATTACACTGTAGTGTTATTGCAAGCCCGGGATTGCAAGTTCTTTGACTTTCGCTTATCTAAATGAAATGACAATTTTGAAGGTTTTAATGGTAAGAAGCACTACATACTTTGAGTTTAGGATCGTCATAGCATTATTTTGCTCAAGTGTTGTAATTGTTTATGAAAAACGTTTAAGAACGGAAATTGTGTTTGGTAGATATCGAAAGTGTGTTATTACTTAGACAGTGACATTGGATGAGTTCTTTGATGACAGTTTCTGGCAATATATTCAAGCCTCCTCCGGGGCGAAACGTACCAGTTGTAAGCAAAAGTGGGTCAACAAAATCAACCTCTTTTCACCTTGCAAAACATGGAAGACAGGACACACAAAAATGCATCGTGAACACAGCCACGGAGAAAGGTTACCAATATAGATTGATATCAGGGCTTGAGGATGAGATTAAATCTTATAGAAATGAAATAAGTAAAATTTGAATATGTAATTGGGTGACAAGGAATAAATTGGATCGGCTTTCAAATATTTCTGGAAAGATAATTAGTAATCCAATTTATTTCATGTTGTTTATGAATACATTAACATTGGCGTGTGGATGCCGTGTAACACTTGTGGACGTATTACAAGGACGTTGATAAGTTCATACTTACGTATTAAAGGAAACACAAAAAGGTTTGGTAAGTTCAAATCAATTATTATGTATTATTTTCAACGCAAGAAGTATTAATTCACAGTGACAATTCAACCAGAAAAAGGTTTGCTTGCAATATTATAAATTGAGGCGCATTGATCCGTTCTCTCGTGTTGTGGGCATAGTCAATTGTGTATAATCGGGGGCAACATTTATGGTAATGTGGCGATATAAACCATGCCGCAACGTCAACCTATTTATCATCAGTGTTGTTTGATGGCATGTACAACTGTAGCCAATTTTAACTAAATGTGAACACTGATGGCGCTATTTATCTTAAATCTTGTTTGCATATTTACACGGGGTCGACACTTGTATACTTGCATTAAAACATCAGAAAAAAATGAGTAACGCACAGCAAGGAAATAAAAAAAGAACTGAAAAGAATAGTTATATTATTTGACCAAATTAGATTTTAAATTATTGTAAATAGCGCCCTCAGTTTTCACACAAATATACCGTTTGAAGAATATAGAATGAAAATTAGCACACACAAAAAAGCAGAAAAATAAGAATAGTTTTAGAAAGAAAGGAAAATATGTGCTGAAATTGCTAACAAACATATGTATCTGTTTGTTTGAAAGCTGTTGGAGTTAAAAGCTGTCGAAAATTACATGATGCTTTATGAAAAACAATCATAAATGATCTTATTTTGATCAATTTGCTGTGCTTTTGATGCTGGTCCCAATGTCACATGTAAAATAATGGGAAATCGCCCAATATTGACCAGATTGCTGGAAGTCGCAGTATAATAATTTTGCTGTAAATTACATAAAGTTAGGCTAAAGTGTGACCAATCACTGCAAATCTTGTTCAATTGTGACCGATCACTACAGTCTGTTAACTATTATGGTTTACAAAATTGTTTTAAATTCTGATCAATCTACTATAATCGCCTTAAGTCGCAAATTTGTGCTGAATTTTGCTAAATGGTGCTAAATGAGCAGAAATACTGTAAAATATTTGAGATTTTCCTCTATGAACTTTGGGCCTTAAAGTAACGACTTACCCTTCAGTTAATGCGGTGCACTTCAGTGCTTTGATCAAAATTATAATTATACAAAGTGAGCTTAATAACAAAATTACTCAAACGAGCTCAGACAAAGTTAACATAAGAATAACTAAATTTTCTATTATATTCAAAATACATAATTGATTTCGATCTGTAAAACTCAATTTTAACTCATTACAAAGTAGAACCTTAACAGTCCGTGTAAATAATTAATTATGCCCAAGGATAAACAAGTGCTTTCTGACACTTCAGAAGTTCACGGCTATCATACCTGTTCAATTTTGTTATTTCAATTATTCAAAACGAAAGATAATTGTTTTTGTAATAGAATGTTGCCTTGAATATTTGATGACTGATGTGATTGCACGTGGATTAATGTTTATACTATTTGATGTTGTTAATGTTTTTCGTTATGCCATTTTAATTAGACAAGTTGAACGAACTGAAGTCAGCTCATGGCATTTTAAAGTAGTTTGTATGCCTCCCTCTATTGTAATTATGTTATGCCTCAGTAGTAGTATACATTATTTTGACATACAAAACAAAACCTATACTTTGATCAGCTCGTAATCGGCGGGAATTACAAGGCTTTTGCCACTACGCCGCAAAGTAGACCAACGTTAAAAAAAAAAAAAAAATAAATGTAGATATTTATAATAGCGCTTTATGCCGTAAACAGCCTCAAAGCGCTTTACATTTATTCCGCCGTCATTAGAATATGTCGGAACCACGTTTGCAGCCTACAACGACTGTGACTACCCCTAACAGCTTCCCATTGCACCTGGGTGGGGTGAGGCAAGCGTGGCAAAGCGTCTTGCCCAAGGGCGCAACACGGTGGTGGGACGGGGAATCGAACCCACGCACGTCGAGCAAGCTATCAGATTATGAGTCCAAGGCCGTAATCACTGAGCCACAGTGCCAACGTTAAGAGTGATATAGTTGATCTACCTGTCTATATTTTGCGTGCTAAAGAAAGTAGATAAAGTAAATGACTTCAACTAATAATTTGATAATACTTCTGGCGAGATGTCACGAGACAAGTTTCCAAATTAAATATATTGATATAAATCCGTGATGTTATAAGGCCCGTCGATTACGAGTTGATCAAACTATAGGTTTGTCTTTGATGCTCTGCGAAATTGTGTGTGGTATGTGTTGGTCTTGAGGTTTCATGTGTGTAGATAGAGGTGATAAGTGAATGGGGGTGTACCTGTGTATGCGTTATAAGCTGAATTTATACTCCATCGTTGAGCGATCAGGGATTGATATTTTAACCAATGAGTAGCGCGCCTTTTCCACAGTGGCGGCGCTAAGGGGGATAAGGGGGCATTTGCCTCCTCCAAATATTTTTCTTGCTCCCCCACCTCCCAGTTTGCCCCACCCCCCGCACACTTTTGAGGCAAAACCCCCCCAAATGTCCACTTTCTGGGAAAAATGTGCCAATCCCTCCACCCCCCCTCAGACATTCACTTGGCCCCCCCCCCCCTCAGCTTTATTGAGCTGCTAGATACCACGTCGAATGTTAGAAAATTATTAAACAAAATTATTGCGGGATGTGGAAAAAGGGACATTGTAGCGGAGCTTGTCAATTTTTAACATATTGTGAATATTTCAGTATATTTGACAAGCAACTGTAGAAAATTCGGAAACATTGACACCTGTCAAAAACTGTAGGACATTTCTGACTTTTGACAAACCGAAGTGTATAATATTCCCTCAAATTGCATTCTATGCTTATCATGGGACCATCAATATCCCGCTTTTGATCAAGAAACGTGATTTTTCATGATTCAAAGAATTTAGATTTTTCATATTGTTTTAATATGTCTGGTTACATATTCGTTTCTCAGTAAGATGCGCATTTCAGGCTTGCAACCGCATTGTATTTGGTATTATGAATGTAGTTGGTACAACATACTTTATTTTATTTTTGACTTTAAGTATGTGTGTTCGCGAAACATTATTTTAACTACTTATCAAACTTTGTGTCCAATAGGATATATTCAAAACATCGTGTGTAGCATCCTGACAAATTGCATTCACATTTTATTTCATAGATTCAAATAAGTATAAATAGCTTAATGCATACTTTTGTCTGCTTTAGTATACACTGAAATGCCCGACGAAATGGCAATGTATGATTATGCAAATAGGAGTGCTGTAATGAGATTTCGTAAAGTGTTATATAAAGTCTACCCTCTAAGTGCGGATGATGTGCTAATGATGTACGAGGATAACGAAACCACGTCCAAATACTCCAAATATACTGCTTTGTTTATCTATTAATGTATTCATTAATTATTTATTTAAAATCTGCAAATAATGTCAATCTTGACGTCTTTTTATGGTTTGTTTTTGTTGCTTTAAATATCAAAAATGTCAAAATGTTGAGTCAAGTATTATGTTAAAGAGTTATGTCAATTCTTAGCTTGACTGACAGCATAATGTGTTAATTGGATGCCAGCCACCCTTCAAGGTCTTGGCCACACATTTTTGTAAAGCTTCCATAAGCTTTACGGATACTTAAATGCAGTCGATAAAACCATTATCTTTATCCTTGCTTTTAATCCACATCAAATCTGATTAATGTATGCTTCGTCGATTTTATGAGAATGTTGCGCCCTTCACGCTTCGTCTGGGTAGGTTTTATAAAGACATATACAAGAGAATTTTTATGGTGATACATTTTATTTATAAATCAACGTTCATAAATAAATAATAGAGACAGCTCCAAATGGTCATATGTTATGCTTAGTCAAAGATTCACCTTCTGTTAACCTAGTTCAATAAACACAGCAACGTTGCAAAATAGCAACATAGAAAATGGTACGACTTTCCTATTAAAGTTGCACAAAATTACTCTGAGATTCTTTTGTTTTGGATCACTATCATATATTTGTTAGCTATATATTTCAGGGCATATTTTCCTTTCTTTATAACATTGCTTTTTTTTTGTGTGTGGTAATTTTCATTCTATAAAACTGTATATTTGTGTGAAAACTGAGGGCGCTATTTACATATATTTTAAATGGTAATACACTAAGATATTGTCACTAAAACGGCACCAGCGTTTCCAATTTTTTGACATTTAATCATGGGATTTCATTATGTAATGTCCTCTGTATGGTATACTCGGTGCCAGAAGTGCGTAAGTCCAATAGCTGCCCTGTGAACATTTGCAATTTACACACAGTATATTGTACTTATTTACACATGGCAGCTACACACGGCAGCTATTGCATTTACCCACTTCTGGCACTATAAAACAGTCGACTGACTAATTTCAAGAGTTATTACATACAACGCCTTTAAAAAAAGTTAAAGTAGCTGACCTTCACACAAACTTCATTAATTTAGATGTTGTTGACGCTGAAAATAATTATTAATTTCTTTGTTAATTGACCTTAACCTTGGGCATTAAGTTGTTTGCTACTATTCATTATTTGCAAAGTATGTGGCCATATGTAGATGTGGTATTTCATAATCAGCCATTAACCCCTTCATATGTGCCGCTGGCGATTCAATATGTCCTGTCTATTTGTATTGTCATCTTTATTTAACCCCAATTATATGACAATTTGATCCTATCTGCGTCACACGCTTAGAATTGGCAATACTTTTGTATTTTTACACCATTATAATTTATCACCAACGCCGAGTTGGTCCTTTAATTCATTATCTTATTAACGTCAAAATGTGTTCATCAATTTCACCGATTTCAATGCCATATTCACATCTTGCGCGCCACGTCCGTTAATTTGGCTTGTTTAAACATGACTAATCAGATATGAGATTTTCTTCACCTTTCATAATCATCGCTATCAATTTTATTGGCGATGGTCAAAGTTATTTAGTCTTATCCATCAGAGGTTGATGACATCGCAATCGAGGTGGCGGCGGTATTAATAAACCTCGACGAAGCAATTTGAAAATATATCATAATTCATCAAGAGCAGACATCGTGGAGAAGACTACGTGCAGAACAAGTGGTAAAAGGCACACGAAATGTCCTTATCCTGGAGCTGATTCTGTGTTGTTTTAATGCGTTTCGATTTTTGTTTTCCGGTTATTGTTGTTTTGTTTTAGTTTAAAGCAAACCAAATCAATCGAAACAAAACAAACATTTAAAAATGTTAAACCGTTCTTTATTTTAGTTCAAGAACTACATGACAAAACGTCTGTTTCATTTGAAGCGCAATTTTTGTTGTCTTGACCTATGACCCAAATACTGAAAGAGGCCCCAGAACCTCCTTCATCTTGACCCTTGACCCAAAGAATAGAAACAAGAAAGAAATTGTTCACCTAATTTGCTACATGTAAATGGCCACTTAACTTCCAACTCGGTCTTTTTTTCGTCAGAATACACTTATTCTTCCTTAAAAGGCTCCCAAATCCCTGCAACAGTTATGTTCTCTATCAATTTTGAAAACTGATTAGAATGCGTTTATTAAACATCGAAATCGCAAGGTAAACGATTTACAACGGAGTGATATTTATCTACATGACATGTGTGCATCTCTCCTCTGGTCTCATAAAACATGGCTACATGAGGTCTGATGCCTTAATGTGAAGTGTGTTTGCAAAAAGAAGTGTAAATGAGATTCCGCTATTCCGTTTGAAATCCATACACTCTCTGTGGCAAATATGATTTTCCACACAGGGAGTGTGAATTTCAAATAGGGTTATCTGAATGGGTGACTCCATGTAAAATCTGCACCCCTGTGTGAGAGATTAAGGTACTGTCTTCCACAAAGGGTATAAGGATTTGAAAAGGAAAAGCCCCGTGCAAATAAAGAGATATTGCTTTTGAAAACGAATCACAGCTAATAAGAAGAAGCTTATTCTTTAAGTAAGAAATGATGAGGAAGAATAAAATTAACACACTCTCAACAAATTCAAGGTCAAATTGGTCGTATAAACAAAATGTCATTGCATCGCTTTCGGTGTTATAGCACATTTGACACAATAATACAATATCAAAGTGCTGCTATATAAAGTGACTTGCTTAAATATCCCACGCTATCTCGAAGCAAATCATAGCAAAGCAAAAAAAACACGACGCAATTCGTATGAGCAAAAGAATAGAGCTATTCAAGTAACGAAATGGCGTAATAAATAAATTAAAAGCAAAGCTTATACAAAATTCGTCTCATATCCATCATTAAACATTAAGCCCAATCCCCCAGGCTGGGGATTAAGAAGTGATATTTCGGTCAACAGATTAATAAATTACTTTCTGGACACGATTCCTTTGAATTGATATCCAGACATGATAAATGATAATGCTAGTGAGAAATAGCAATTACGATATGCCCCTTTTACATAATATAGAAACATTGGGACTCTCATAAGTGTACCAGTGGATGTATTCCACGTTGACATCATTTTCTTGTTCCCAACTCCCATTAATATGAAATAAGCAACCATTTTGCATTTCAATTGAAATGACATTTTGAAACATATTTAATAGAAAACCTATTTTACACATTTTTTTACCCGTTACATATTTCATAAAGGACTAACTACAATATTTATCTATTTCTTTTGTAGACTACTAGTCTAACAAAAAGCCTTTAAATATCTAATACGAAAAGACAATAATTATCCAAAAAATTACCTAGTTGTCATAAAACAATAAAGTAGGTTAAAGGGTAGTGCCCAATCTGTGTCAATTATATCGTGTTTGATAAGCGAATAGAATTGTGCAGTCTTGCGACAATCTTTGTTAATGTCTCGTCTGACCTTTCAGAAATTAGGACGTATGAAATGTTTATGAGTGATAACGATATAATAATTGGGTTTTAGAGACAAATCTCTTGGCGCACGACACAAATTATAGCAATCACGAACATAAGCCATGTTGTCACTATGATATACAATAGAGCGCTTATGGATAGCTGAAAGAACATGGAGAGTTCGTAAGCTATATAGGTATTGCGCTACAACGTCACCCAATGTTTAACGTCACACAAAGTCAATCTCTTGACCCACTGTGTTTCATCAATTGGATTGGTTGGCATTAAGCACTGAGATCAATAGAATTTACTATTTCTGTGCTTCATCCAAACAGCGGTTGATTTAAAATAAATTACGAACAGGGTTTCTCAACAAGACCTTCCGATCGTCCAACTACATGTTCATTTTTTACATACTTAAGAAAACGCAAATACCGGTTTTGGCATAACTTGTGTTTCAAAGTGCTAATGAATTGATGTTCTGAGGTCTTATACCAGAGATGTGTACAAAGATTATAAATATAGGCATTATATTATCTACCAAGAAATCTTGCCGCCACACTCGCGCTCTGTTTATCGCGTGAAAATGGGTAGCGTTAGGTTCACGCGCAGCTACACGAGCAGCTGGCATGATTCCATCAGCCAAACAAAACCATTCTTGTTTTATTTATGCAGTGCAGAGTGACGTTCTCAGTGTAGCTCTTGCAAGAGTGAAGTACATGATAACATGGTCTTAATGCCAGTGGTATCCCTAATTAAACCGTAGCTATATTGACCTAAAATAATGCAATTTTGTACCCACCACATTGCAAGGTCATTTTGTAATGTAGCTACGTATGTTTTAATGTCTCGTGTAGATTTATCGTGAATACAAAGAGACAATGCAATGGTTTCAAGTACAGAAAAACCCACTTTTGCTTCACTTTGATACAAAACGACTCAATCTACTCTTTAAAGTATTATTCTTTCCCTACAACTGTATCGTTTTAGGACAAAATTGCATCTAAATAATATTGTCCCGACTTCCAAGAATAACGGTAATTTCTCTCTATATATTTGTACTTTTCATACAAGTATATCTCAGAGATGTTTAACAATTGGAAACTAAATGCATTGCGTTTCTAAAGCTACAATGGCAGAATCTTGAGCCAAAGGACTTTTAAAGTATCATTCTTCGTCTATGAATCGTTTTAGGACAAAATTAAATTACATCAAAATTGTCCCGATTTCCAAGAATTACCGTGACACTCTCTTATGTGCTTCGCCATATAAATAACATGTCTTAAAGATATTTAAGAATTGGGAGATAGAAACTAAATAGATTGTGTTTCTCAAGGTACCATTGCATGTCCTTTGGCGCAACAAAGTGTGTGTTTACCTTCAAAGCCCAAAAGATATCGTGTTCGGTGTCAGTATATTTATTTTAACAGGCAATATTTGAATGCCTTTCGAAATGGTTGCCACTTCCAAGGGCTATCACGGTTCTTCTTATTGTAGTGTGTATCGGTTTCAATACAAGTTCGTATTGATAGCTGCACTTGCTTTGCACATTTTCTACATATAACTTCATTGAAACCGATCAAAAACTTCTAAATTCTCAGAAACTGCTAAAAACACATCACAATAACGTTGAGCAAAAGTATGTGTGTGATATACGAAAAACGAAAGTTTTTATCTACATGTTTTAAAAATATAATTGAGAACATGATTTTGCCAATATCTTAATATATATGAACACTTCCTCAGAATTCACATAATTTGCTCGTCTTATTCCAAGCACATTGTCACATTTGTCACATTTGCACGTTTCTTTCTTTGTGAAATTTTTTTCAAGGTCACCGCTGATTGGTTTGTTTGATTGCTCTTATGAAAGAAGACCTTAAGCATATTATGTCATCTACTTCAACATATTCGAAAAACGGATATGTACTTATATGTACTTAACGGTAAATCCGTTTAAATCTGATGGTACTTACAGGTTTACTTTATTTTCACATTGCATACTAAAAATATTGGACAAACAGAACAGGAAATATTGCATTTTGTGAATATAATATTTTGAAAAGAAGTCAATAGTGTATATAGCCCCTGGCACTTGTAATAACCATACCCTAGATATATACTGCAAGTTTCATACTAGTGTGCGCTTTCCGCTTCCTGGTGTTACACAGAAAACAACCTTTATTTATGATGCCAAGATAGTCTTGTCAAATAAAAGCAAGCTTGACATTCCCAAGAGCTCCTTCTGCTGTTTTTTTTATGTATAGAGTGCTCTTGGGATATCAAAAGCCAACTAAAACCACAAGATTGAGGTACATGAAGGGTCCTTTGGATCAATTGGGCACAAATAAGAGTCCTTAACCGAATCACCTGATATGTCCCCAGTGGAAATACAGTAATCACGCTAAGAGGACAGATATTGATCAATCTGCGCGTATACCATTATGAATAAAAAATATTCTTTAGGCAAGAAAAAGCGTATTTGTTGCTTAATTCATTTTATGGATTATGTTTCGACGTAGTACTTTAAATGAAGAATCTTCATGCAATATATAAATTTCAGTACTATTTTGTATAGAAACAAATTGGGTCATGGCTGACATATTAGTGTATGCCACATTGTATACATTTTGAAAGGAATGTTTCATACATACGAATAGGATATTCAGAGTCACGGACGAAATTAGACCCCTGCGGCTTTACACACAATGAACTAACTATCTTGATAGCAATCTTACTTAAATTCAAAGTATACATGAAGTCGTTTAATATCCGATAGAATTTCAAATAGAAGGAATTACCCACTTGTTTTCTTTTTTCAAGACACTTCCACAGTTTTATACACCATTGACGTCTTATAGAAGTTAGTAATCATTTGAAAAAATGCTTCAAGGAGAATAAAAGTTTTTTGGGGGTTTGTATAAAAGTCTAGCATTTCATGACGCTAAATTGGGGTTCAAAAGTAACATTAAAAACACTTCTTTTTTCAAGGCACTTCCAAAATTGTATACACCATTGACATTTTATAGCAGTATACTATTATAAAAGTTATCATTTGAAAGAATGCTTCAAGGAGAATAAAAGTTTTTTGGGTTTGTTTAAAAGTTTAGCATTTCATGACGCTAAATTGGGGTTCAAAAGCGACATTAAAAACACTTGTTTAAGAAAGTTATCATCATATCAATATGGTGCGCCATTCTGGCATTGTGAAATACACAATAGAGAAAAATATTATAATATCAATACAACTTGTCAAATTATCTCATTCTAGATTAATACACTGTAATAATATAACCACAAAAGTGACTTATAAAAATATTACCACAAAAGTGACTTATATGTTTATGTTTGATTTGATTTGATTTGATTTGATTTGATTTGATTTGATTTGATTTAATTTGATTTCATTTGATTTGATTTCATTTGATGAGCGGGTAAATTACGGAAGACACCACTTTATTACTCCAATCATAAATCAAATCAAAACATCATAATATATACCAATATACCGGTGATAAAATAAACACACAAGATCCTTGCACACATGTACATGAGGTACCACTCTGTCAGATCATAAGAAACTATTTTATACCTCAAAAAGAAAAGACAAATAAGTTGCATTTTTAGTGCAAACACTGAAAGCGACAGGTGTCACAAAATTGATTAAAAAGTACCTTTTATCGACGGTTTTATCAAGTCTTGCAGATGACATAGAAGATGTCAAGATACAAGAGAACATACAGTGAATGCCCACTGAATTCTTGCACACACATAAAGTCGCACTTTTAAGAAAGACATTTCTGAGTTTGTACACTTATTCATATTTTAGTTTCTACCGCAAAATTGCATTTACCGACATCCATCATTAAGATATGACGTAGTAGCGTTTGCATTTCATCCATTATAATGTAGACATCCTTGTCTAAGCGACCACAAAGGATGTATACTTCTGAAGGCAATGAACGCAGTCTGCACCAAAATAAGAACAAGACTATTAACTCAAGGCCATATATCGTTTGAGTACCTTCCCAAATAAAAAGAAGTACCTACAGGTGCGTCAAAAACAGATACTTTCTTCTTACTATGGAGGGGAAGTCTGCTCGTTGCTTTGCTTTGCTATAGGCTGCAACATAGGCTGCAACATCAACATAGTCCAAGTTTTGAGATAGTTTTATCAAAATAGTAAGAGCTATCTCAAGAACGACCGATACTGGGCACGTTTGTACTCATTTTAATGCATATTTTCATACTGATTCCAAATAATTATGGGCATACAGATGTTTTGAAACATGCCGTCTGCAGTCGATCGTGTAGAAAGGGTGAAGTAAAAATGCTGTATCTACAAGGAAGAGCTTGCAAACACAAACATGTTTTTTAAAACGTTACAAACGTGTCAGTGTGTTTTGTTTTTGTCGATAATTTGAAATCAGATTTAAATGTTGGGTTCTATAAAGGTCATGCAAACGTTGTTAAAACATTTTATATGAAAAACCGCAACAACAACATTTTGAAAATGTTGTCAAAATGTTATTTTAAATTATTTTTGTCAGCACCGGGTGTCAACACCAGTAGATAATTTGAGGACAACAGTAATAACTACCCTGATAATAATACTCTAAGTTGAACTTATTCGGAAGCCGTCAGTTTTTAATGCAAAGTCCATTAAATCTGAATCCTATATACATGGCTCTGTTAATTTATTATGTTATAACATATCAGCCAATAATACTAAACAATATCATGTTATTTGAAAGTGGTTTTTTTCACATTATCATCTGTACCGTACATTCCATATGTAAATGGTTTCAATACTAAGGTTACCAAATGGTATACGAATTAAGTTTAAAATATGTGGCACATCACTATCAACCACTTTTCTCTAGTTCTTGTACGTTTTTCTTACTTCCAAATTCACAACCTGAACCACTACTAACGTAATAAAAAAGACATGATTTTGGCATGTTTTTTGTTTTAATGAATTCATTGTAAAAACATTGAAAGAAGTTCTAAGACCTTGCGAGAACTTGTGGGTGCCTGGATATGTGTATAAGCTTCTCAACTTTTTCAACTCTCGACGAAAGGCTGAAAATGCTGTTATTGTATCGTTTCAAGAATACTCTCTTAATTTATTAGGGCATTTTCCATGTCACATATCTCCTCATTCCAAGCAGGTACGTATTAGCTGAACAGACCACTTAGGATGTTTATGATGAGTCCCGTGAGTGGACTTACACTGTTAAAATAAAATTAAACAAGTTGTTTAAAATTTTAAACAACCACAAGTTACCAGGTGAATCGCTCAATAGTTGTTTAAAAATTAAACAACTCAAAATTGTTTAATTATTAAACAGTTTGTTGTTTAAAATGTTGACCAAGATTTAAACAACTGTTGTTTAGTGGTATAATTAAACAACTTAGTTGTGTAAGTTTCAGATTAAACAACAGTGTTTAAATTATAAACGGTTGTTTAAAGAAGGTTGTTTAAAAATATGTTTTTATTCACTGAATGTTGTTTACGTTTTATCAAACATTTTACTTGTATGTGTACACGTTTTACATTGAAATCGTTCGCTATTCTATGTATACATGCTGCTGCTAAAACTGAATGTGATTTTGTGATATGTGTAAAAAAAAAACTGAGCATAATATTGCTGATGTTAACTATAAGCTTACCTGTACAAGCATACTGTATCTTACAACACAGTAAGCTTACAGGCATAGTATCAATTTTTAACCACATGTGGATCACAAAATTGCTTCCAGTTTGTGCACAGCAAACATTTACATAAATAGAGAGCGATACAGGCCTAAAACTTGTACACTTGCTGTATAAAGTTCAATAAAATTCCTTCGCTTCTCTCCACACATGCATGCTTGTCAAAACGGCCATCTTGGATTATGCAAATAATATTAAACAACTCGATGTTTAAAATGCCGATTTGGCGGTAAATTAGCATTTTTAAACAACTCTGTTTAAATTGATTATTTTGCCTTTTCATTTGTTGTTGTTTAAAACAATCAAGCTCCAATTTTTTGATTTTGAACAACTCTGTTTACTTTTCTGAACAACATTCTTTTAAACAGCAAAATTTTAAACAGTGTTCTAACGGTGTACTTTCACCGGCGTGCTACAACAATGCGTTCAGTCGGAACTTGTTATCTCTGAAGCCTTGCCACTACGTCACACACCTAAACGATCTCATGGGGGCCTGTAAGTTGCATTAAAAGGTAATACAGTTGAATGTTATAGATAGTAGCGGTTATTTGGAAGAAACGGTGATAGTAATTGTATTTGCGGATGTTAATCCGTATCATATATTGCGTATACGTCCAGAAAACATTGCACTGAAAGAGATAACAGATCACCTGAACTTTTGAACTTTTTTCGCGGTAAAGTCTAACATGGCTAAAGAGCCTTTAAAATGTTATTTTAACGCTTAAAGAATATTCTCTTTATAAGGGTATTTTCCATGTCACATATCTCTTCATTCCAAGCAGGTACGTATTAGCTGAGCAGACCATTTAGGATGTTTATGATGAGTCCCGTGAGTGGTCTTACTTTCACCGGCGTGCTACAACAAAGCGTTCAGTCGGAACTTGTTATCGCTGAAGCCTTGCCACTGCGTCACACACCTAAACGATCTCATGGGGGCCTGCAAGTTAGCATTAAAAGGTAATACAGTTAAATGTTATAGATAGTAGCGGTTATTTGCAAGGAATGGTGATTGTAATTGTTTTTGAGAATGTTAATCTGTATCATATAGAACGTACGTATAATACGTCCAGAAAATATTGCAAGCGTTTAAAAAAGACACTTTTTGTAGTAAAGCAAAAGATAGATATTCGTGTAGCAGCCGATAAAGTTCATGAAAGCCCGTCACCCCCTCAGGTCATAGGTTAGTTACGGGAAGCATGGCGTGGAAATAACACTGCTGAACTAAATATATATATGATTGTCACCGCATTCTTCTTTTTTACGACGAGCATATCTAGGCATTAACACCTGAAATCTAGGAGATAACGCTGACAAATCTTCGGTCAGGCACAAGTGACCCGGTGAACGAAGGGGGTCGCCGTAGATAGCTGGTCGGGGCAATTTTTACAGGACAGTCAAGTGTAACCAACAGTCGGGCTTGTTACCCTGATCGGAACCGACTGTAACGAGGTCTTTTATCATGGGTCATCTGCCCCACCTTTACCAGATGAGCCACGGGGAGAGCGGATAAGATTTTTTTAATGATTTGTTGTTGTCTTGCGGGGAATTGAACCCGGGAGCTCTTGCACCAAAGACAAAGACCTTAACGAGTGTGCCACGCTACTCCACATCTTCTATTCGTCCTCATTGGCCACTTTGTATTTAGGTTTAGTACACTTTTGTTGCAAACTAGGGGGCCTACTTCAGATTTTGTGATTTACGACAGCTAAAATGATTGTAAACTTAAAATCTTTTCTCAGAAAAAAGATTCTGTTTTTGAATTGTACATGTAAAATACAACGAACACTCATGTGTTGGAGTTGTCGTATATATCCCTACATCTTATGATTGAGCACGATGTGTAACAGCAGCTTGCTTCGACAAATGTTCAAAGGTGTTAGCAGTGTCTACTTATATAAAGAAATCTTCATCGTTTTCTTCTTTATCTCGAGTTGTATTAGTTGTGAAAAAGAAAACATGCAGTCACATTCTTCACACTTGGCCCGACACATAGCCGCACTTATTCATGTAAACAGGTTTAAAGGTTTGTACGTCACATAAAGATGTAGATTTAAAGCTGCAGGTTTGATGTACTTCCACACATTCGTTTATAATATAAGCCCTTTTTGAAACAATGGTTTAAATATGCCATAACCGGGCTGTAATTGAATGAGCATACTTAAGAATCATGAAATTATGTCTCAATTTGCATGATAAAGGACGTTTTCCCTGTAGAACTAGCGAACGGCAAATGTACACTACCGAGATATTTACAATGTTAACGCAATATTATCAGTAATTCTTAGTCAATGGGAGTGGTCTATTACGTAGACACATAATCTGATTGGACAATCGCATGATTTTGGGTGTCGTCTATCAGGCTGTAGACGACCCCACGTCATCATAAGCGTAACACGCTGCGCCGGTATCCACTACGATAAAAAATATTTGACCTGCCTGTCGTCTATCACACGGTAGAGGATAGTCAAAATAAAGATTCCTATCGTTTATTCTCTAAATAAAAAAGATCGGATTTCGCCAAAATTTACAAAATTTCTAAAGGAATTCATGATTAAGCAAATGAATAAATAAACCGATGAAAGTCCAACGTTCAGAACCATCCGCATGATTCTGGTAAGTTGCCTTTAAAACACTATACTATATTCAACTGCTCTTTTTAATATTATCTAATCATTACACATCAACTGCAAAAGGCGTACAGGCTGCTGTGGTTAGTAAAGGAGTAATGTATCTGAGCCATTGTGTGAACCCTTTGTGGAGTTCAACAAGGCGACGCACTTTCTCCTTCACTGTTCGTTATTCTTGTCGACTTTCTTCCGGCATAGAATATCTTCGGGGCAATGCAAAGAGTGCTAGTGGTGATGTGTTTCTGGCAAGGAACACTAGAAATAAATGTTTAGTTTACGCCACTGCTCCAGACCTAAAACACAATGATCACAATAAGAGCAAACTACATGCGTGGTCTCCTAGACAATAGGCTATATTAGCGTGTTAAGTAACCTGTTGATTACACTGGCTTAATAAGCCTGTGACCACAAATGCTACGCCCTTAAGCGATGATAGCAATTATGATTTATTCTTCACAATATACAAGTAAAGAAAATATAATAACACACCACCACATAGCCCTAAAACTTATGCCCTAAAATGAAATGCTAACGCCACAACAAGTAAAGAAAATATGATAACACGCCACCACATAGCCCTAAAATGCCCTAAAATCAAATGCTAACGCCACAACATTGTCAGTGCCTCATTTCAAATATATAGTTTTAGTTTTGGTTTTGGTTTTGGTCACGTGGTTTCCTATTGTCCTGCCTAACCACTTGAATCATAAGATATCGAACTCATTGTTTCTACCTTTTGTTTAAAACCGAACATTTGTGTCAGTCAGTTTCGGTTTTGGTTTCAGTTTCTTATAAGTGGTGTGGATCGTAAAATTATTTGATTTGAAGTTACCTACTCTAAGTATACAATAGAAATGTTTAAATTTCGCAGTGCAATATTCACGAGCAGAGAAGTCGAACAAAGCAGTTGTGATGTGCCCTGAATAATTTAATTTGATTATTTATCTTTGTTTACAAAGTTACATGAGTGATGACATTTTGTGGAATTCCCCTCTCAAATTGAGCAAAACAAGTTGAATCATATCTAATTTGGAATATTTGGAACCCCCCTTCAGATTGTAAAGAGATGATATCATATATGGGATTCCCCTCAGGAAGTGATGTAATGGGATTTCCCTCAGGAAGTGATGTAATGAGAAGGTTAAAGTTATAAGTAAGACTTGGGAATTTCCCAGATTGAGCATAGTGTGAAAACAGTAAATGGCCCAGAATAGAATGGGGTTTTCCCAAGCTTGGTATATAATAAGAAAATGTAAACAATGATTCACAGTTGATAGTGTTGATCTGGGCTAGCTAGCTAATATGCTTACAGTCCAATTCCTTCAAAGAAAGGAAATTGCAAACCAGAAATATTTTATGTGGTCAAAGTACTACTATTTGCCAGTGTTGTCGGAGAAGATCTAGAATACGTCAATGAACGTAATTCTTCCAAGAAAGGAATATATATTCTTCTGTCGACTTGCTGAAGTCTGGTGTTTTGATTCAACGCAACTGTCAAAATAAGTGGGGACAACTGCATCGCAGTCCTGCTTCCTGAAGATATTGTGTGAAAGGTGGAAATAGCACTAAGTTTGGAGAAAGCAGTGCAAGGAGTTTAATATTGGAGAACGGCGCAAGGAGTAAAGTGATTTGGAGAACTGCGTAAAGAGTTACGAATGTGTTTGGAGAACGACGCAAGGAGTTTAGTACTTGGGAGAAAGTAACACCATTTTCGTATGAGGATTTTATACGCAAGGATTTATCAATGCAAGTGTTCAAAGGACTTCGCTGATTTTCGCAGGACAAGTGAATAAGGATATATTACATCAGTCGTCCAGAACATTGCAAGAACTTTATGATCGCCAAGAAGAAGAATGCTGGCTAAGTACAAAATAGATAAATAGTGATTATATTTGATTATTGTGTATGTGCATTTGTTGTCATATATTGTACCAATAATAACGTGCTTTCAATTAAAGACTTAGATTTTGTTAGCATAATCAAACAGTGTATTTGTGTTGTGCATTCGTGTGAGTTCGGGTAAAAGGTGATTTTGGCCTTGAGTCAAGTACGACTCGTAACAAAATTGGGGGCTCGTCCGGGAAGTACACTGTAAAAAAAAATTTGACATTAATATACTGAGTCTTGAAAGTGAAAGTACAGTATGGAGTTCAAAGCAGAAGAGTTTCTTGAAACTATAGATTGGGAGAAGTTTGATAAGTTGAAGAAACCTGAGTTATTAGCATTTGCAAAATACTATGAATTGGATGTAAAGCAAGCCAACAGAAAACAAATAATCAAAAATGTCTTAATTGATGTTTTGGTTGATGAAGAGTATTTTGAAGAATCCATTTTGGAGAAGAGAAAAGAGGTCAAACTGAAATCGGGGATGCAGTTAAGTTGAAAGAACTAGAAGTTCAGGTGGAAATGGAAAAAATGAAAATGCAATTGCAGTTGGACATGCAAAAGCTAGATATGCAAAATAAAGAAAAACAAGAAAGATTAGAAATGGAAAATAAAGAAAGACAAGAAAGATTAGACATGGAAAACAAGAAATTAGAAATGGAAGAAAAAGCACGCCAAGAAAAGATGGCGCTTGAGCACCACAAATTAGAAACAGAAGAAAAGGAAAAGGTAGCAAAATTGGAACTTGAAAACAAAAGTTGGAAATGGAAGAAAATTTGAAACAAAAAGAAATTGAAGAAAAGTACAAGTTTGAACAAGAGAAGTTGGCAAAGCTAGGTGACAAATACTCATCAAGTTTCTCCTCAAAGTCAGGGTTTGATGTTACAAAGTATGTAAAGCTGGTGCCTAAATTCAAAGAAAAAGATGTTGACGAGTATTTCCAACATTTTGAGAAGGTAGCTACAAATTTGAAATGGCCTCCAGAGCATTGGACCCTACTGTTACAAAGTAGTTTTGTGGGGAAGGCCAGGGAAACTTACTCAGCTCTACCAATAGAGAAGTGTAACATAACAGTTATGAAGAAGTCAAACAGGCAGTCCTTAAGGCCTATGAACTGGTGCCTGAAGCATACAGACAAAAGTTCAGAGATTCAAGAAAGCAAGCAGATCAAACCCATGTAGAATTTGCTAGAGTAAAAGAACAAATGTTTGACAGGTGGCTTGGTTCAAAAGAAGTCAAAGATGATTTCGGCCAACTTAAGCAATTGGTTCTTATAGAAGAGTTCAAAAAATGTGTCCACGCTGACATTAAAACCCACTTGGATGAAAGCGCTAGCAAAATTAAGACGCTAAGTGACGCGGCGACAATGGCGGACGACTATGGCTTAACTCACAAATTAAATGCGAGTAGATTTAGTCATAACAGAAGTTATTCAAACAGGTTCAGCCAAAACCAACCTAGAGCAAATCAGGGTGGCACACAAGGGAGATCTCAGTCCAATCACAGATCCTGGTCTAATTCACAGCATAGTGCTGGTGGTAGAGGGACCCCATGGAGTTCAGGTACCAGACCAACAGGTGGGACTGAATTTAAACCCCAATTATTTTGCAATTTCTGTAAGAAACCAGGACATACAGTGACCATGTGTCGGACTTTAAAAGCCAAACAAGACGCACAAAACAGCAGCAAACTGCTAGTAATACTGTAGGATGTGCAATGTCACTTTATTCAAAGAAACAAGGCAGTCAAATCAAAAAACATGAATTCCCACAAAAGGGAGGTGAGACAGACAAGGTGTGTGAAGAATTTGAACCATTTGTGTTAGAGGGAGTAGTATCACTTGGTGATAATGGTAGTCCAAAGCCCATTAAGATTGTGCGAGATACGTGTTGTGCACGGTCTATGATTCTGGAAGGAACTTTGCCCTTTAATGAGGATAGTTCAGCTGGTAATGCTTTGATCCAGGGTATTGGGATGGAAATACTTAATGTACCTCTCCATAAAGTTAACTTGACATCTGACTTAGTTTCTGGTCCTGTGACCATAGGAGTTAGACATGAATTGCCAGTCAAGGGAGTGTCCATGTTGCTAGGAAATGATCTGGCAGGGGGGGAAGGTTTTTCCTGACCCAATAGTTACAGATAAGCCCTGTTTACAGGATGACAATAGTGAGGAAAAGGAGATATTTCCTGCATGTGCAGTGACACGGGCAATGAGTAAGAAGGCCTCATTAGAAACAATTGAGGACAACCAAATTGATGACTTAGGCTACAATTTGGAAGACACATTTGTGTCAAAGTTGAATGAGAAAGAAGATAAACTTCCTTCTCCTGGGGATAAAAATACCCCTCAAAATGACACAGCCTCTAAGCATGAACAAATTGGGGAAACCATAAAAGACCCATTAAGTCATGACAAGCTGATTCTGGAGCAACAAAATGACCCAGAACTCAAAGAGATCAATCAAAGGGCATTGACCCTAGAAGAAGCAGAACAAAATTCTGTCTGTTTTTACAAACAAGACGATGTGCTAATGAGAAAATGGCGCCCCCCTGATGTACCTGCCGATGAAGAGTGGAAGGTAGTGCACCAAATTGTGGTACCAAAAGTATACCACACTGAAGTAATTAACATAGCACATGATAGTCCCATGGCAGGGCATTTGGGTGTTAAGAAAACTCATGAAAGAATTCTGAGACATTTCTGGTGGCCCACTCTCAGAAAAGATGTTTCTGAATATTGCAAAACATGTCACATATGCCAAGTTGTAGGGAAACCAAATCAGAAAATACCTCCTGCTCCATTAAAGCCAATTCCAGCCTTTGATGAACCATTTAGTAGGGTTATTATTGATTGTGTAGGCCCCTACCAAAGACTAAGTCAGGTAATCAATACCTTCTGACAATTATGTGCGCGTCAACACGCTTTCCTGAAGCCATACCCTTGAGAAATATTAAAGCAGTGACTATAGTGAAAGCTTTAACTAAGTTCTTCACATTTGTGGGGCTCCCCAAGTCCATACAATCAGATCAAGGATCAAACTTTACTTCTGGAGTATTTCAGCAGGTCATGTATCAATTAGGTATAGAACAGTATACCTCAAGTGCTTACCATCCAGAATCACAAGGTGCACTAGAAAGGTTCCACCAAACATTGAAAAACATGATCAGGACATACTGTTTGGAATTTCAGAGGGACTGGGATGAGGGAGTACACTTGTTGTTGTTTGCTGCTAGGGAAGCTGTTCAGGAAACTTTAGGATTTAGTCCTTTTGAGTTAGTGTTTGGACACACAGTGCGCGGGCCCTTAAAGTTGTTGAAAGAAAAGTGGCTCAATGAGAAATCAGATATCAATTTATTGGATTATGTCTCCAATTTTAAGCATAGGCTTAACAGAGCAACTGATATCGCCAAAGAAAACTTGAAACAGGGTCAGGCCAAAATGAAACAATGGTATGATAAACATGCCAAAGAGAGAGTGTTCAAACCAGGTGACAAAGTTCTAGTACTGTTTCCAATTCCAGGACACCCATTACAAGCCAGATACCATGGCCCATGTGAGGTAGAGTCAAAAGTGGGTGAAGTAGATTATATTATCAAGACTCCTGGTAGACGCAAGAGCAGGCAGTTATGCCACATAAATATGCTCAAAGAGTATGTTGAAAGAAGTGACAGTGGCATTCCAAAACCTGTGTGTACAGTAAAACATACTGATAATGTAGACAAACATGCCGATGTAGACAAAATCGCCAATGTAGACAAGAGTAAAGATGACAATTCTGATGTCACACTTGACCAGGATAAAGAGCTGGAGCACAAAGAGTATAACGTAAAATTGAACAATTCTGATGTGCTCACTAATTTGGACTCAAAGTTAGGTCATCTTTCTCAAGATCAACAAAGTCAAATTGCAAATTTGATTCACAAATTTGACAATATATTTCCTGATACGCCAAGTAGAACAAATGCTGCATTTTATGATGTAGATGTTGGTGAAACTAAACCAATTAAGCAGCATCCTTACAGAGTCAATCCATTGAAAATGGAACATCTCAAAAATGAGATCAATTACATGCTAGACAATGATATCATAGAACCAAGTAGTAGTGAGTGGAGTTCACCATGCATTCTTGTTCCCAAGCCTGATGGTTCATACCGATTGGTCGCAGACATGAGAGCTGCAAATGTTCATTCAAAGACAGACTCGTACCCAATTCCAAGAATTGATGATTGCATAGACAAAATTGGGAATGCAAAATTTGTTAGCAAATTTGATCTATTGAAAGGGTACTGGCAGGTTCCGCTCACAGACCGTGCCAAAGAGATTTCTGCATTTTGTACACCATTTGGTCTTTACCAATACAAAGTTATGCCATTCGGGTTGAAAAACGCGCCAGCGACATTTCAGAGAATGGTGAACCAAATTGTGGCAGACATAGAGGGATGTGAAGCGTATGTAGATGATTTGATTGTTTACAGTCAAACTTGGGAACAACACATGGAACAACTCCATCAATTGTTTAAGAAGCTGTCTGAAGTACAATTGACAGTCAATCTGGTAAAAAGTGAGTTTTGCCATGCCACAGTCACATACTTGGGATATATTGTAGGTCAAGGTCAGGTGAAACCAATCAAAGCCAAAGTTGAAGCAATTGAGCAATACCCCACACCTGTAAACAAGAAGGCACTCATGAGATTTCTAGGAATGGTTGGCTATTATAGAAAGTTCTGTCCAAACTTTTCAGAGATAGCAAGTCCTTTGACTGATTTGTTGAAGAAAGATGCAAAATTCATTTGGTCAGAACAGTGTGAAAATGCTTTTCACAAAGTCAAATCAATACTCATGAGTTCACCAGTACTTACTGCACCTGATTTTCAGAAGCAGTTCAAGTTGACTGTTGATGCCAGTGACATTTGTTACTTTTCAAGGAAATTCAACAAGCACCAGAGAAATTACTCCACAATTGAGAAGGAGTGTCTAGCATTGCTATTAGCATTGCTACATTTTGATGTGTATTTGGGTACCACAGTATACCCTGTGCTTGTTTTCACAGATCACAATCCCCTCACCTTCATAAACAGGATGAAGAACAAAAATCAAAGACTGGTGAGGTGGAGTTTGACCTTGCAAGAGTACAATCTGGACATCAAACATATTAAGGGAAAAGACAATGTAATGGCTGATGCCTTGTCCAGAATTGCATAAAAACTGACGAACAAAAATTCCTTTAAAAAGGAACTTGTGTGACAAGTAGTCACTGTGTATGTTGAGTTAAGCACTCAAAGTTAGTATTATGTTGAAGTTGATGTAAAAGAAGAAAACAATTAAGAAAGTTTTCATTGCATTCAAACTTTCTTCTTTTAAGGGGGAGGGTGTGATGTGCCCTGAATAATTTAATTTGATTATTTATCTTTGTTTACAAAGTTACATGAGTGATGACATTTTGGGAATTCCCTCTCAAATTGAGCAAAACAAGTTGAATCATATCTAATTTGGAATATTTGGAACCCCCCTTCAGATTGTAAAGAGATGATATCATATATGGGATTCCCCTCAGGAAGTGATGTAATGGGATTTCCCCTCAGGAAGTGATGTAATGAGAAAGGTTAAAGTTATAAGTAAGACTTGGGAATTTCCCAGATTGAGCATAGTGTGAAGGCAGTAAATGGCCCAGAATAGAATGGGGTTTTCCCAAGCTTGGTATATAATAAGAAAATGTAAACAATGATTCACAGTTGATAGTGTTGATCTGGGCTAGCTAGCTAATATGCTTACAGTCCAATTCCTTCAAAGAAAGGAAATTGCAAACCAGAAATATTTTATGTGGTCAAAGTACTACTATTTGCCAGTGTTGTCGGAGAAGATCTAGAATACGTCAATGAACGTAATTCTTCCAAGAAAGGAATATATATTCTTCTGTCGACTTGCTGAAGTCTGGTGTTTTGATTCAACGCAACTGTCAAAATAAGTGGGGACAACTGCATCGCAGTCCTGCTTCCTGAAGATATTGTGTGAAAGGTGGAAATAGCACCAAGTTTGGAGAAAGCAGTGCAAGGAGTTTAATATTGGAGAACGGCGCAAGGAGTAAAGTGATTTGGAGAACTGCGCAAAGAGTTACGAATGTGTTTGGAGAACGACGCAAGGAGTTTAGTACTTGGGAGAAAGTAACACCATTTTCGTATGAGGATTTTATACGCAAGGATTTATCAATGCAAGTGTTCAAAGGACTTCGCTGATTTTCGCAGGACAAGTGAATAAGGATATATTACATCAGTCGTCCAGAACATTGCAAGAACTTTATGATCGCCAAGAAGAAGAATGCTGGCTAAGTACAAAATAGATAAATAGTGATTATATTTGATTATTGTGTATGTGCATTTGTTGTCATATGTTGTACCAATAATAACGTGCTTTCAATTAAAGACTTAGATTTTGTTAGCATAATCAAACAGTGTATTTGTGTTGTGCATTCGTGTGAGTTCGGGTAAAAGGTGATTTTGGCCTTGAGTCAAGTACGACTCGTAACACAGTCTACATTTGAAAGCATTGATTTAGTTTGAAAGCATTGACTTGAGACTACGAATTAGCCATTGATTTCACTGTGAAAATATATAGACCATCGAAATATTTCCACAGACATTACAATAGCCACTTGACAGATTATGACTTCATTGTTATAAACACTATTATACGCAACTCTATTTATGTGCATGTCGCATGACGGAAGATCAATATCATAGAAAGCTGGTTTAAACTAACTTTTATTCAATTTATTTATTGGAGAATAGAGAGAGAGAGAGATAGAAGAGATCGCCAGGGAAAGAGGGTATGTGTGTGTGTGGGGGGAGGGGTAAGGGTAAGGGAGAAAGAGAAACAGAGGGAGAGAGCATTGGAAGTGGGAAGGGAAGGAGGGGGAGAGGGGGCTCAAGAGTGGAGTGGAATAATAGGGAAGAGTCGATATCGAGTGTGGGGAGGGGAGGAGGAGGTTATATATAGGTGGCGGAGGAACATAGGTAAGAGGTATGGGTTGTGCTTTCCGGGGAATAATCTAATTCATAATCAAATCATCTACATCATCATGCATCGTTTATATTTCAGACAAATAAACAAAACCCCCCCCCCGCCCCACCCCTCAATATATGCACATGATTTCTACATGTAGGCCTAGGTCTCGTATATATCCATAACTTATCAAACGAATCTCGGAACTCGGGTGTAATTTATGGTGTAATGGAAGTATGCCACCTACGGCAAAAGTCGCCCGCGGTGATAGATATCGATAATGAAAATGTTAGCACAATAGGCTATTATATACGTATGGTTATAGGGCATTATACTTTTGATTATATATACCCTCTTGTGTCCTCCCAGCACAATAGTGTTATGATTGCATACCAGTTCATCTCCACATTTTAATCCCTTGATTTTTGGTTTCTGAACAATAGAGAAACCAAAACTATATATTTGAAATGAGGGAATGCTTGTATACATTCATAAAACCACTTCATGTTTTCGTCCAATGCATATTGCTACAGGCGAGTCAACAACCATAACTTTATTTCATTAATTCCTATACTTGAAAACACTCAACCCTTTAACAAATCCGCTTGTGAAATACCAAGCATCTTAAGGGTCATCTGCAGTCATCTCGAAATGAAACGAAGCTCATTCAAATTACGACCACAATAACAACATAGTCAATGTCCTTGAAAACATACTGTGAAGGCAGTTTAATAACAAGATATCTATAAAGCAGTTGTGTGTATCGTGTGTAAGAAGTCCCGATCAATAATGTAAGCAAGATAACCAAACACAATTCGGGCAATTCGGTGTAGTGTCATGTATAGGATTTCAATCAACATATTCATACACACCGCCTGACAACATGTGAAACATGACTTCAGCTCAACATCGCTTGTTCCACATTCATGTCCTCATGTGTAATCAATGCGCCTGAACAAATTATCATCTGTCCATGGGTAAATAGATTTAGAAAAACAAGCGCATCTTTAAACGCAGTGAGTAAACATAGTCGTCACGGAGGGAATGATATGCCGCTCAATTTAACTACAAATATTAAAATGTAATGCTAGACTTGGGGACGTGAGTATCTAGGCTTACGTTAAATAGAAAATGCAAAATATATCACACATGTGACCGTCCCCCACAAACCAGCCATAAAGTCGGCCCGGTCAATTTTGTTTTATTTCGTGTTTAGAAAATATATAGCATAAGCTTTAAATGGTATATCATTTGACTTCAAACGATATCCAGAAGCGGGGTTATGGTTTGTTGAACTTTGCTCCTTCAACATAATGGTACCTTATTTCGATCCTATATGTGTCTCTTTTTCATCATTTCATAATTGGCGGTCATTTCAAATCATCCCCATGTCAACGAGGTTCAGGAATGTTCTCTCATTGTTAATTGTTGGTTATACATACTTAGACCAAATACAATGCTTTGTAACCCACCACTTGAACAGGATTTAGCCAAAGCAAACAAAAACTAGAGCTATTTAAGAATTCTATAGACATGGGTAGAAGCTTATTATCCTCTTGAACAATAGTATCATTGATCGGTTTTAAAAGGTGTTTGACTGGCACTACATGTAGTATGCACATTTTACACTGCAACTCAGAATACAATTTGCCGACTTAACGGCTGGTTTGTGGTGGACGGTAACATATATTACAGAAGATAATACCAGTAAACCGTCATCGTCAACATCGTACTCCTCTCCTCCTCCTCCTCCTCCTCCTCCTCCTCCTTATCGTCAACATCGTACTCCTCTTCTCCTCCTCCTCCTTATGGTTAACATTGTACTTCACTTCTCCTCTTTTCCTCTTCTCCCCTCTTCCTCTTCCTACATTGTCCTACTTCTCATCGTCATCGTGATTTTCATCTTCCTCATCAACATTATCCATCCAGAGGGGGTCGTATGCAATATCGGGTTGACGTCGTCGCCATCGGATTAACACGTACTGATAAAATCTTCACAACATATTCTAAATGTATTATGTGTTTCTAAAGCAAATTTATGTTATTCTAAAACCGTTGGGGTTCGACAAAGAACCTCACTGTACTGTTGTTTTTCAATTTGTACTGCTAACCGTCTATTATGAACGGGCTGTTAGCCTTGCCATGCTTGTAGTTTCGTCAGCCTCGTACGTCACTTGTCGCCTGTACCGACTGACATTATAAATATCACTACCATGATCATCATCATCTTCGTTGTCTTCACCGTCATCATCATCATTAGTATTATCATCATCGTTGTCGTTGTCATCGTCATCATCACTATCATCAAGAACAAAAACTAACAATTAGACCAACGTTTTGTCCTCACCTAATGATTTCAACGGCACACCAAAATATATGAACCGCTATGAAAACAAACATCACTGATATTACCCCAAACCAAGAAGACACAGTATGACCTCGTAGGTTACACTCACATCATCTGGTTTTCATTCATATCAAACCAAGATGTAAGCAAATTTCTTGAAGGACTCTGTGTCCCCAAGTTTCCCTCATTCTTCTCCGGAAGCCATGTACTTAATGATCAATGTCTTGAAGTGTCCGACGAAAATGAACTGAAAAGTAAATAAGGTGTAAACCTGAGAAGTTTTGATTATAACTGGTCGATTGACAAAATAATTCTCTGTGTCGTTGAAATTCTTGATAGATTTTCTTCTCTATATAGTCAAGGCCCACTTGTAGAGTATAGAGCTAAATGACACTGAAAGGCATATTACTCGAATTACCCATCCCTTGTCGGTCGATCAGATCATTCAATTGCTTACCTGTGCTCCAACTTGTCGCATACTTTCGTGTCCAGTATTTTGACAATGTTTACGCAAACGGCAAATTAGATGACCAGTGATCACCTTATTTCAACACAATTTACTCTCACGGGATTCGGCGATAACCGAATTGATGTGAGATATATAAACTGTAAAACTTTTCGCGAGTGATGAACTCAATTGCAAGTTCACGACAGTCTTTCAAACTCCGGAAAGTTCGGTTATTGCTCTTTTCCTGACGTGAGGCCTTTAATTGTGTGTATCGTTTTCATGGAACTTACTTTTCGTTGACGTATGTTTAAAATACCTTTAACATTGCGCTTCAAAGTAATAAAACCAATTCTTTTTCTCAAGTTAATAGTTAGTGACATAACAGGTTTATCAAGTAAATCAAAGTGGCCTTTGAAAAACAACAGGTTTGTTAACTTTGTCAATAATGATGGTGTTGTGTAACAGCTATGTCTCTGTAAAAGCGTTTGGATTATTCTAATTATAATACACTTTGATAGCTGTGAGAACAATTTAATCTGCTACAGTATCAGAAATAGTGCCCCAATTAAATTGATTCCTATATTTCAATGTTGTAAAATGTAATATAATAATAATTGAGTGGTAGAGTGGATGGTGGTTATTTAAGGCGATCTGTGGCCATGTAAAATAAAACCTCTTTGCGTTATAAAACTTACAATAGCTTGAATCTCAACTACATTAAGACCTGGTAGCATCACATCTATGTTCCAAATTTGTAAATAACAAGCCAAGAACTAACCTCAGATATAGAGTAACCGGACGTCAAATTAAGTTATTATGCCTTACTCAAAACAAGTAGAGATGTTATCCTCGGGACACCGTCTCTTGGTCTCTATAAGATTAACTTGTAATGATATATGGCTGGGAAGCTATGAGCTAATTGTTGCCGGCTACACATGTGGATTATTATAAGTATGTTGGTAATGTACAATGGGCAACTATTCTAGTTGAAATCCATACACCCTCTATGGAAGACATGTCCTTAATCTTCCACACAGGGAGTGTGAATTTCAAATGGAGTTACCTGAATGGGTGATTCCATTTGAAATCTACATCCCCTGTGTGGGTGATTAATGTCATGTCTTCAATAGGGTGTTTAAATTTCATCTGGAACAATCTAATGCCACCTTTGTCCCATGTGTCATAGCTTCCTCTTGTTATCTGGTCCTCCAGCTACGTGTCTTGGTTTAGGGTTTATGAATTAAATTTAAGGTAAGGGTTGCGACTCATGGTATGGATTAAGTTAGGGCTAGGACATGTATTAGGTCTATGACTAGGTTTAAGGCAATGGCTTGTGGGCAAAATAACACATGAAAGAAATTGAAGAGGGCAATTGGCTAAATACGATAAGATAACTCCGGAGTCTGATATCCTTGAATGAAACAAACTGAATCTATTAACACTTTGTAAGTGACCGTGAGTTTCACAGAGTAAATATATTTGGTACTCTTCTAATCTACCCTAATTGAGCTCAAGTTTATGTCAGTCTTTCAAACACCAGAAAGTCCGGTTATGGTCTTTCCCCGACGTAAGGCGAGACCTTTTCGGGAACTTACTTTGCGTTGACGTGTGTTTTAAGTACCTTTAAATATGTTCAAATTCAGAGTAATAAAACCAATTCTCAAGTTAATAGTTAGTGACATAACCGGTTTATCAAGTAAATCAAATTGGCGTTTGAAAAAGAAGAGGCTTATTAACTTTGTCAATAATGATGGTGTTGTGTAACAGATATGTCTCGATTGTCTTGATTGTTTTGGTTATCACTTGGATAGCTGTAAGAACCATTTGACCTTTTACAGTATCAGGAATAGCGTCCAAAATACGTGGATCCTGTGTTTCTCTACCTGATATCAGTTTAACCAAAATTTCTCACCACAATAAAGTATAAGTATTGTACAACCACGGAGATGGTTTAACCTCCGAGCTGTATGCGTATTGCATAACAAAGTAGGTGGACTAACTCCGAGCTGTATCTATTATTATGCTAAACGCCTGCAAATTAACGTATTCCACATTTTGTCCTCAATTTACAGTTCAATTGTTGTGATGAGCGTTGGCCAATGAATAGATTCGTACCTTTGGAATAGGACAGTAACGCTGTGCCTCATTGGCCAATTCTAAATTGCTCATCCACGTTAGTACGATGGACTCCTCTTATTGTTGAGTGAGTGCTGAAACAATTCCCACGGGGAATATGTCTAATTTAATCACAATAATTACTTGCCATTTTTGCGAGTGTTATTGTAATAAATAACGCTCTGCCTCATTGGCCAATTCTAACTTGCTCATGCTCTTATAATTCATCTTTTTCAGCCCTCTTGCCTTTAGACCATACTTAAGATGATTATGATGTGCAATAATCCAAAGCGTGCTTGTTTTTTCAAATAATAATTTTAATCTATCCCAGTTATAAAATGTATCAAATAAGATGTTGTGACACACTTTTACGATCAACAGGATCACGTTTCGATCTGACAGTAAACCACATTACAAGGGCTTGCATCTCAACTACTTTAAACCTGGTAGTATCACATCTATTTTCCAAATTTGTAAATAACAAGCGAAGGATTAACCTCGGATAGAGCAACCGGACGTCAAATTAAGTTATTTTGGTAAGAACGGATCTAGTCTAAATATGTCTCGCACAAAACAAATAAAGATGTTATCCTCGGGACACCATCTACTGGTCTCAAAGATTATCTTGTAATGATCACTGGCTTGGAAGCTATATACTACATGTTGCAGGCTAAACGTGTCGATTATTACAAGTACGTTGGTAGCTACCTAGATAGGGGAAATGTCACTTTCGGCCCATGTGTTGTTGAAGTTATCTCGTTATCTGGTCCTCTAGCTATGTGTCTTTGTTTATGGTTTATTAATTTAATTCAAGGTAAGGGTTGCGACTCATGGTATGTATTTAGTTAGGGTTAGAGCAAGTATTAGGTTTATGGCTAAATTTAAAGCTATAGCTTATGGGCAAATCAGAGAGGGCAATTCGCTAAAGACGGTTAGATAACACCGGATATCCTTAAAGATTTGTGATATAAGTAAATTAGATCTACTAATACTTTGTACGTGACCGTGAGTTTCACAAAGCAAATATTTTGGCCACTCTTCTAAAGCTACCCTGATCTACCTAAAGGACAATTGAGCCAATACATGTCAGAAACCATTTCCTGTCATATTCAAAAGTATGGATGCAAAGTTTTATGTCATTTGTTGGTGTTTTTTTTTTACTATTTGTAACCACTTTGGTCAATAGTGTCATTTTTATGACGGAGCTATCTCTACGGGGTTATCTTTACGGGGCTATCTCTCAAACTTACTCATCTTAAACTAACTTGCCTCTTTTAACTCGCTCAAATATATCTACAAGTATAACATGTCAACGTGTCAGAACTACTAGTCTACTAAGTTAACCGGGTTACCTCCCTTATCATATTAATCGAATTTTCATTGCATTACTTATCAATTCGTGCGGCGCATTATTAATATTTTGATATTTAGTATTACCAGTATTACCTGTATCTAACACACACAACACCGTATCCAATTACCACCTGTTTTTCGAAGTGCCTTCCAGGTATAGTGGTATTCATTGTTACGCATTGTCTCTAGACTAATGAAAGCTATATTGTTTTTAGTGTAAACAAAGATAGTAAGTAACCTGTTACAGTAATTGAATTAGAGACTGACGTGTTGACCCTGGTGTCTCTTGTCAATGTCTACGGAGATGTCTATAATATCATACAGTGCTCGTCTTTTACGCACTGGTTTTCTGATACTACTTGTTTAATTGCGTCATCAGTCCTTGTGCCTCAGATCATCATCTAACTCGGCGTATACTTTATCCTTTAGCAGCACCAAATGACGACATTTTAAACCCGGTACGATGAGTCTTTTTGTCGTTATCATATTGCGGCACAAATCTTCCAATGATTGGTGTAATTATTGGGTGATGACGTTACATATAACCCATGGTATTTCCTCTTCCCAACTTTCTCTAGCGGTACGTCTAAGATTTCTCCTTAAATTGTTTATGAAGGGAACAGGAAATATCAGCCTTTTTTCAATGACTGATTCGTGTCTATTGGTGGCGACGAACTGTTTTGTTATTGTAATTGGAGAGTGTAGAATAAAACTCAAGAAGCAAGGGACGCACAAAACTTTAGATTTTATCCTAGAAACCGATTTGGTGTATATGTGAATAGGTTTGGTGAACAAATGCGTCATTGCTTACTGGTTAAACTGTCTTTAATCTTTTACTAAGACATCTTGGTAATATCCTTTGAAACCGCGATGTTCACTTGAGGTCGCACTCTAGTGTTTGTTAACCACAGTCCACAAAAGGTACGTACACATGGTAAGTACGTAATAAATCACAAGTTTACAACAATAACGATTTCGACTTCAAAATATCGAGATGTATCATCGTTATAAATGATATAACACTTCTAAACTACTTGAATTAAAAGTTGAAATACACCAGGACCAACATCAGACGCTAAATGAATACATCGTCGATGTTTAGAAGCCACATATCCCTTCTTTGCTGACACGACATGTTTACTTCTTGAACGGTAGATCTAAAGATGCCGGGTCTTTAAAATTTACTATAAATTGTATTTGTAACTTATTCATTCATAATTTATCTGTATTTGTTTATAGAAAAACACATTCTAACATAGACATCTCCGACAATGTCTAGACATTTGACAATGTTTAATGTCTAATGTCTATTAGATATAGCACCATCATTCAAGAGTAAGCAACAAAGAGGCACTAACTTAGAAATCGTAATCAACGTTATCGATACACCAGGACAGCCTACGTTACAATTAATTCTAAAGGTTATATAATGATGTCTGGACGGTGCTGAATGGTACCATGCAATCTGTTCTCTCAAAGACGCTAGTTTGTATGACGGTTGTCAAACATACTCCCACTACACAATCTGTTCTACCTGAATGCCTTTTTTGTGTGTATTTCCTATTTGCATTAGCGAAGAACAAGATCATTAGCAAATGCCTGCGACATGTCACAATGCACTGTCACTCTGGTGCAAACTGTCATCCTATGCAGCGGCACGTTTAAATTGGAAACGTAAACCTCATTACTTAAAACTCAGGTCATTCGCTTCATAACTCGCCAGGTAATCACTTTTACCAACGCCTCAACAAAACTACCAGATTGGGCTAGTTTTGACGGCTTACGGAATATGATATCCCGTTGCAAATAATTGTTAGGGCGAAATTTGGGCGTCTTGACACCACCTTGTGGGAATTATTTGCCCCACTGAAGACAAAGGTAATACAAATTAGGTGAAATGTTATCGCGCCTTGACAAGTTTGGCAATACTGTTTGTAATCACACAGAGTGGTGTCTTGTGATTCTGGTTATACCAGTAGCATTGATAAGCTCCATTAACCTCATTCTGTCAAAGCCACGACCTACTTAAAACGTCGAAACAAACATTCCTATTTCTAATACTTTCTTTTTAAATTTAGTGCCAGCTGTATCGTTCCCTAATGTTTTCTATTTGCGCTGATGGATTTTAATGTCTTTCCTGACATTACAATTGGATGTAGCTTTTATAATTTAAGGTAGAGGTAATATTTTAAGCCAGAAAGATACAAAGATGCAGCACTTAAATTATTAGAAGCATGTAACGGTGAGAGTGACGATAAGGAGGAGTAGGAGGAGGATCAGGAGGAGGAACAGGAGGAGGAAAAGAAGAAGGAATAAGGAGATGATGGGAATGACAAGGATGACGTGGATGACGTGGATGAATTCTAAAGCAATATCGATATCTTCAACGTTTCAGTTGTTTTCATCATTAAATTTGATGTTTATTTCAATTCTACTTATCTATCTAAGATATCTAAGTGATGATTAAAACCTACAAGACAATAGTGTTTGAGATAATGCTCCAACAAATTCATGATTCTATTGTTACTTACACAAATGTCAACAAACCCTAGGCCAACCGTTAATTTGAAAAGAACCCATAGCGAATTTTTCATGTAACCAATGTTTAAAATACTATTATCAAAACGTCTATGTAAACACAATTCTTGAAATGTCTCTGCAAATATTACTTTCTTAAGTGCCTGTCACTTGCAGGTATCATGCTCTTACAGAATATACATTATACTAGGTATTATGGTCTATTTATTTTGATCTAATAACATATTTCTGCGATTATTTATCAAGTCACGACGTAGGCATGTATAAATCTTAGTTTGGATAAAAAACAACATTGTATTGTATTAGGAATTCCTATTCATAAGAGAGATTTCTCTTCATTTGCTTCGGTGAAAAATGTCAACTTCATTTATGTCACTTTCTATTTATCCTCATTGAATGTATCGTTTACCTGCCGCTTAACACAGAAACAGAATGGTTCTTTGTGAACCGCAATAGCTGCTCCTTGTAATATTTCCACATATAAAACTTCTGATATAGTGATGTGCCGATGCAATAAAGTACATTGCATAAAGCAGCTATAAACTGACTTGCGCAAATACATCTTTCTTGTTTTTACATGACGATATGCGTTTCCCGCCAATATTGTTTTTGGTAAGCTGTTAAGCGATATTTTGCACACTTCAATGAATGGAACGTAATGCTGTACTGAGCATTGTGGATCAAACGTAGCCTTATCTTTAAGCAGTATCAGTATGGTAAGTCAGCAGCATTATTACAAGCCGCCTAAGCACTGTTTTAGTCGGTTGCCGTCAATAAATCATGAATACTGCCCCTCAGTATATGCATTTCCTTTTAGTTTATCGCTTTTATAGAAACCATGCTATATAAATTATGGAATAAAATGTGCTGATAAGTATGGAATTAATTCAAATTGACTCAATTTTTTTAATAAGTGCTTATCTTTTAGATTATATATGTGACATCTGCAGTCTTAATTTCCCTCTTATTTCTTCATAGTCTATCACGGTCTACCCCGCTCACAGCCAGTCACTTAATGCGAATCAATTATGGTTTATGGTACATTGAGACAGATTAACTTGGCAACATTGACAATAAAATTGATTTTACTCAGTTAAATTGTCTCAGTGCGATAATTCTGTTTGAATGGATGATGCAACTGGAAAAGACCTACGCAAGACACAAACTATAGTTGCCTCTGTGTCCAGGTATATACTATTATAGTCTGTATACCTTTCTCGAGTCAGTAATTTAGATATTGTATGTTATTGTTTCTCTAAATGTAATAATATGAAGTTTATAAAAGTATACATTTTCAGAAAGGAAATGATGCAAGGAATCAAACTAGCATAACAGGTTCCTGCAAAATATACAGTCCACAACTTATAAGTTCCCCCCTAATACTTTTTACAATAAGTCGAAAAATATTTTACAAAATATAAAAATGTAAATAGATATGTATAGCCCTATTTGTTTTACCCCTTTGGACCAATTTATAGCGTCACACATCATTGCGTTCAGTCACAATGGGTAATTGTGTAAGAAAAGAGGTCGTTTTAAAAGTTGCACCTGCGTCCATAGCAATCAGGTTTTCTTTAACAAGCACATGAATAGGTCTGGCCTACTGTATTGTTTGAGATCCGATTCCTATGGACTCAGATGCCACTTTAAACACTGTTTAAAACAGTATCTTTTTTTACATAATGAACCATTGTGACTGAACGCAATGACGTGTGACGCTATACTTTGGTCCATATGTGTAAAAGCAAATAAGGCTACTTATATCTTTTTACACGTTTGCGTTTCGTCAAAGTATTTAGGGGGAACTTATAAGTTGTGGACCCTATATTAACAGTTATTGAGAATTTCGAGTCACACGGGAACACGAATACTGGCATACACGCTCGCAAGTGCAAGACGCATCCCACAAACCCCACCATCAACATTATCATACAAATTACAGGACAAATCAGCTGCATTCAACAAAACGCCACTAACCTAGGCATGTGATATAATACTGGTTAGTAGTTAATGTTTCGTAGCGCAACGATTAGCAACGATGAAAACCATTCATGTTTAAAAACATAAACTTGATAAATAAGATTATTTGATGATGGAGTAGAACTCCTTTTATCAGGATGCACTTAACACTTTACAGATCGTAATTACAGGTACCATAATGAGGAGCAGATTTCTTTTTGTTTACATTTAAAAAGTATGAATAACGACTGTGACAATAATTATTACACTTATAAAAATGGTAATTATTGTGATTACATTATACATATTCCTTGCGAGAATTGTTTGAGCACTCAATAATAACAGGAATTCACCCAAAATGCACATAATGAGCTTCCCATTAAATGCAATGAAGATCAATGGAATTTTAGTAAATTATTGCATTTTTACTTGAATGTGCTGTATTTATAATTGGAAGCAAACCTTCTTGTACGCTTCATTCGTATATGTATCTCTCGCTCTACTTCTCCTAATTCTCTCTCTCTCTCTCACTCACTCTCTCTCTCTCTCTCCCTCTCTCTCACTCACTCTCTCGCTCTTTCTCTCTTTCTCTCTTTCACGCACACATCCCTCTATCGTAAATACATTATTACCCTTGCGACCGTACACTGCACACTGACTTTTTCCACCTTTTCACAAGAAGAGTCACACATATACTCGTCCTTCAATTCAGTATTAAACATGTAAGAAACGCATTCCCTCAACACAGAAACCATAAATTTGTCAACCATTAAATTCCATTCGTGTCAACATCCGTCATCCGATCACAAAATGCTTTTAAAATAATTTAGACTACCATCTTTAAATCTTCCTGTCGTTTCTTAAGCATGACATTTCAATTACATGTAATATGTGTAAAAGCTAAGTCCGGGATTTGTGGTTAAGTACTTAAATTAAATACCCTCATTTTAATGTTGACTCAATTGGTAGAAGGATGCTGATGTTGTCTTACCTACATAAAGGTTTAGAGTTCCGCCACACATGAGCATAATATTATTCTTACAGTGAGTCTATGGGAGTATGGGATGTGATGGTATAATTATTGGTGTCTACCACGCATTGCAGTGAATTCTCATCTTGATCTTGTTTTTATAAGAAGCGATGTTAATGGTACGTGAAATGAAATATATAAATGCGTCACCACTAGCCGTAAGAGGGTTTTTATTTTATTCGACGACTTATTTGCTTCTCAATTTCTGTTATGAAGATTTGTCATTAGTATCGCACTTTCCATTAAAATATCTTTCATTTGTTGATTTGTTTTTGTAATGTTCTTAGTGAAAAATTCTAAATTAATCACAGATGAGCTATTAAAATTTATTGCCAAAGTATCTATTTATGACAAATTAGGATCAATTAAGGAAAATCAATTTACTACACATTTTTATTGCTACAATTTACCATTTAATACATTAACGTTCAATTTAACATCAGTTGTCATGAGTTATTACTAAGACAATGATGATTATTGCGAGCACAATATCTTTTACAGTAATCAATGAAAAAATAATTACGATGGAATATTTAGAAAAATTTCATTACAAAAATGAATAAATCGCCGTTCAAGCAAATCACCTTAAACAACGTTTAAATTGTACGAGGTAGCATAGGAAATGTAACAGCGGACTCAATGTAACCGTCAATATAGTTTTCCCAGTTCCTGGGTCTGCAATGTCAATCAACGCTAAAGTGTATACATCTTATCACTGAAATACCTTCATACGAAAATAATTCCCCCAGGATTTATTAATATGGCAAATTGGAAAGAAAGATTTCGGGTTTGGTATATAACATTGAGAATGCCCTTTTCTGAAAGGAAGAAATAATTTAATTAAACCATTTGGAAAATGTCTTGTCTTAGATTCCTTATGCTTTTGTATATTATTCATAAGATACAAAAGAATAAAAATGTTTCCTTTGTACGTGTCAAACCTATTATGCTGACGTTTTTTGTATATGATTGTATTTAATTCTTTGATATTTTAGGAATAATTTTTTGCATACAAAATTTAAAGGCATTTCGACGTATAGAATAATGATAATTTGATCCAGGGAATAACCATTTACATTTTTTTTATTTGATTCACATTTTGTGATGGAAGACCAGAGTCCCTCTGACATGTTTTTTTTTATCATTGTTGTTACAGAACAAATTGCGTTTCAATACGTTTTACAGATAATCCAAGACTTTATCAGGGGTTAATATAGTCTGTTGTTCCATGAAAGTATATAATTAATACCTTCATAGCATGAGATTGTCAACTTTGTTAATGTAGTGCTGTTATCACTTACCGACGGAAAAACAAGAGCTGCAACTCCTTCACTCAAACTTCTAAGGTTCAAATGGCGTTTACCACTAATAGCATCCCCTTCTGACAAAAATGACGTCATTGAAGCTGCTGGTGTCTGTGAACCTGAATCCGGTGAGCTTGGTGAAGGGGAAGAAGGTGACCTAGGTGGGGGCAAATTAGGTACTCCGCCCCCTCCTTCTCCATTAGTTCCAGTTTGCTGCGTATGTAGCGCTAGCTTTTTCTTAAAAGGACACTCCAACATGGCTGTATGTTTGCGGTGCAACAGTTGGATCAAAGTTGTTAAGTTATACAGGAAGAGCGGTCATATCCACTGGTATAGTTATATTTGTATAACAGGCAGGTTAATGCCTATAACTCTTTAAGTAAAGCCCCAAAGGATGGGTCAATATCACAGAAATATAGCTAAAGCGAAATGTGCAGGTGTAATGGAGTGAATAATTCAATTGATCTACTTCTTGTTGTGGCTGCAACGCAGTCCTGGTAAGTGCCACAAATGGGTCGTCAAAGACCAAATACTATAAACAGTCAAGAAGTCAATTTTGTTGACTTCTCGTCCTTTTTCAAACAAGACCTGGTGGCGTACTTACTGATTAACGCTAATTCACATGTCCTGTGCGAATAAGATTCCTGGTATGAAATGAACAGTTAAGTGTTGGTATGAAGGCTGTTATCCAATTAATTTCAATCCTGGATGGTACACTACTAACTTTTCAAAATTCCTTTATTATTCTGATAGGTAGTACTTATTTATAACAAAATATATGATCGTCAATTCCAGCAATAGCGCAGCTGAAATTAGTTTTAAATTGGTATCATTGCAATCAAACCAATATGTGGTTTCGTGATTTCTGGCAATAGAGTATTTAAATAATATCCTTCAACAGAACCCACGTAGATGATCGTAGTTAATCCATCACACTTAGCAAGTCGCTAACCATGTAACTAGATCGTTAATAGAAACATTATCAAAGGTGCCAACTAAAGGCACTCACATTGCTGCTTACGATTTATTACCAGCTCATGTGATCACTCAATGATTTTGCATCGATGTGTGTGTGTTGTGCATATGGTGTTAAAGCATCTATATTAACTCACACATGGACAGATGATGATACCATACTCAGCAGAATTTCAATAGCACATTCGTAAACACACTGCTTATACAGAAAATACAATAAGAATGTATATCACCAAACTGCTGAAAGATATTATGTCGATATGGTGTAGAAATGAATACTTTCCACCACGTACTTTACGCCACTCCCCCAAACACTTTCAAACGGTCCACTCGTAAAACCACCTTTGACCTTTTGACCTCAAGTTCATCGAATGCCAATAGATTCAAATATGTTGATACACGTGGTCTTCAAAATACCATTCACATAAAAAGCATCCAATTTCAATGTAGATTTGAAAAAAGCTCTTATCCGTCTTCGCCGTCTTTCACTCAATTTATCACATGTATAGGCAAGTCGAAAATACTCCTGTTTAAGAAAAGCTCCACAGCACTAGGATTGACCCTGTATTTGGTTGTATTCATCTAATACGTCATAGCAGTCATCGATCTAAGGCAATATCAACGCATAGCTAGCCGCTTTGGTGCTGATGCTAGACGCCGTTACAACGGCTCCCTGCGCTACTATGATCACAGGACGTAGCCGCTGGCTCGCGGGATGAGATCCAATACTCACTATACTAGTTGTGATGAAGAAGCGAACCGACTAACTCCCTATGGCCGGTTGCGGGCGTTTACCTTGTTTCCTGCACTAGATTCACCACCATCCACTTTGAAATACGTAATTACATTGCAAGGGTTAACGTCGTAAGACAGGTTATGGAAAAGACATTACAGAACCAGTGTCAACCATTAAGACAAAGATAAACGATTTAGAATTATAGATAAGTGATTGCATTTTTCTGTGTAATGTAAGAGAAATCTGGCCATATTGGAATGTGTTTTGATGCGAGTTTGGCTATTATGTGATGTTTCATGTCAAAAGGAGACACTTTTGGGGAGGTTATGAATTTTGAGGTTTTTACATATCTTAAATAAAGAGATATTTTGCTCCACAACGCCGTTTTCCCCAATGAAATCGGACATTCCTAAGAGCAGATATTGAGTTCGGAAGTTATGGTATTATAAAATTGGAAATTGAGATATCGGCCTTTAAAAATATTATTAACAATGTTGAGAGTAGGAATTAACTTGAAAATGTCTCAAAAAATACAATATGCCACTTATTATCCGGTCTGAAACTATCAGACAATATTTTTAACATTAATAACATCACAAATTTGCAACAAACCCAAATTGTGAAAAGAATCACCCAAACAAAAATTATCTCTCTACATTTCAATTGATTAATAAGCATTAACTCCTCTTGCGATTCAAAATGCTTCGCAGCGACACTAGCAACACACATAGAACAACAGAAATGGCCTGGTGCAATGAACTTAAAAGTACACAACACTTCTAACGAAACAGGATATGTGAAATGGTTCCATATTTTCATTTTTAACCTCCATACTTCGAATTGCACCCACTTTTAATTTTGCCCGGGTGATTCCACCAAGCGGGTTCCAGTTTCGAAGTGCACATGACACTAGGTCTTAAGGCGATGCAACATACTTGATATGACGTACGTCAATGGGAACGGTGTCATGTATAAGAGACTGCAAACTGTGATGGTATTATAGAACTGTTCTTTTATTTCTCAAATATTCACCGCATATTCGAGCTTTATTTATATATATGCGCAAACGTAAATTATAGTTCATGGTTTATGTTAATGTCCTAAAGAAGGAAACATATCTTCATGGTTTAAAACAAAATGATTCATTCAAGGCAATTACGTATTTTAGGATCCGAATCATTTTCTAACAATATAAATAATTTCCAATATTCATTCATCATGTTCATAAAGAAAAGTATTTTGCTATATATTTCCAAATTCAAATTTGCCAACCTTTAAGAGATTTGGGAACTTAATCACTTTTCCTTGTGTACTAAGATAATCGAATGTCGTAATTAATATTTTAGGTCACCAAAATGTGCCGCATGTCACGTGACTGTCTCTGACGCAATGGTGAATTAATAAAGCCGGAATGTTTGAAACACTAATTGGTTTTGCAACCTTTATACAAAAAGAAATTGAAAATGATTTAGGTCAAATACATTTATATTTTGAGAGTAAATATAAATATTGGTACAGATAAGATGAAAATGTCTATTACAAACTGTAAAAAAACCGCGTCATTTCTATTTTGGCTACCAATGATGATAATTATGGCTACCAATGATTGTTAAATCATAGATAGGATAGGATAGGATAGGATAGGATAGGATAGGATAGGATAGGATAGGATCTATATGATATATTAAAAGAACGGGTTATCTGTAAGTTAAAAATGCTATGATTTATGGTGAGAAGTAGACAAATTGGCTTGTGATATAAACCAAATAAAAATGCTATAGCTCTTTTTAAGTGCATCTTGTAAAACCGTTTGCGAGTGCTACATTTTCCTTTTAAAACATCCGTGAAGCTACTTTGTGCAATTGCATGGTTTAAAAAGAACACCCCATATTGCTGTCAAAAATATCAATATGTTATGCATTCTGTTAAAGGTATCGATTGTTATTTCCAGCTTGGGTAGTTTGTTAAGTTGTGTTATGTCTGTAACAAACTCAAATCAATATTTTACAGAAGACAGCTGCGCACTGGATCATCAAAATGCACATATTGTATCACATATCTAATGTGAGGTGAAATTCATATTTTGAATGTGTCTCTGTCTTCTTTTACAGGCTACATGATATACTCCATATATATCCTCAAGGCTCATTGTGCAGTTTCACATTTCACGTACCTTGTTTCATATCGGCAGCAAATGTTGAAAGTAACACCCCTTCACATTATATAGCTCCCAGTTAACCTGCCATAACAATAATTGTTTTCGCAGATTTTACCACAATTGATTTGACAAAGATTCTTCCCATTTCATATGTGAATACGATTCTTAATGAAATGAAGATACAATGCAAGTGAATGGGAATGTATTTCATATGCCTTCATATAAATTTGAGTCAATACAGTCTTCGAGGTCGTCAACATTTCCAGATGCAAGAAGTATTTTTTTAATTCTTGTAGCAACAGATGGAGATTGAATGGGTAATGAGTATTATGAATGTTAAATCGGATTATCTATCAAAATAAACACCATAATCTTGCTTGAAAGTGGTGTCTAAATATAGTTTCAAATAATGGACTAAACACTAGAAACAATATCCGAAACAAACAGTGAAACATCGTTTTGTCCGTATCAATTTTACGCTATGCCATAACTAACTGCTAATACCGAAGATGAAATGTCTTGAATTGTAATTTTGGCGCCCAACGTGGGACGCCAATTGCAGAGCTCAAGATAATACTCGAAGAAAAGGACCGATTATGATCTTATTTATTTATAACATTCTGCTAAAGCCAAAAAAAGCCCCAATCATAGTGCTCAGATGCTACTACAGACTTGACATTTAATATGGAATATTTTTTGGCAAAATTCCAAGACTGGTCTGGAAGGGGTCTGCATAAACAGCACGGGGTAAATATTAATTGGGGTGTGTCGGGAGATGGTGTAAAGTAATTATTTGTCAGAAAATGTGCTTTCCATTAGTTTACATAATGGAGCTCATAATGTACTGAATTAGCCTAAAATGGCGGATTTATGGATACTGAATTTGAATTTTGTGGGGTAAAATATCTGAATTTGTGGAACAGTATTCTGATATTATCAAATTTATTGAGGTTTGAGGTGATATTTACTGAATCTAAATACAATAAGTGTCCGTCAGACCTGAAATGAACTTGTAATCTACCAGTTTTGAAAGTGGGAGGAGCTTTTAAAAATATGGCCCTGAAAAGTGTTCCGCACTAAGAAATTTTGAATGGCCACCTGGGGCCAAATGTTATAAACTTACTGTACACAAAGAAACAGCGTGAGTTGATTGGACAACCAAGAATCCGCGCAGTTGTTTTGTACTGTAATTTTATAACATTTGACCTCAGGGGTGCCGTTCAAACTTTCTGAGTACGTAAAACCTTTATGAGCCATATTTTAAGCTCCTCCCTTGTTCAAAAATTGGTACATTGCAAGCGTATTTCAGCTGTGATGAATGCCAATTGCTGACGAAGTTTACGAAATACCACTTCAAACCCCTATAAATGTGATAATAACAGAACAATGTTGCATAAAGTCCGAAACTGTGTCCCCCACAAAACTCAATTTCAGCCTCCCTAAATCCGCCATTTTAGGCAAATTCGCTACATTATGAGTACCATAATGTTAACTCATGGAAAGCACATTTCCTATCAAACAAATATTTTACACCGTCTCCCGACACACTCCAATTAAATTTAGCCCGCGCGGTTTATGCAGACCCCTTCCAGTCCAGTCTTGGAAAAAAAAAAAAAAATATTCCATATTAAATGTCAAGTCTGTAATTTAAAGGGATGAGTCGAATATGACGGGACAGGGAAGAGGTCCGAATTTAGATGAAGGAGAAAAACCGAAGCACTCGGAGAAAACCCTGCAATGACGAACATGGAGCGGGAACCAAACTCACATGTGGCAATGCGGGGAATTGAACCCTAGCTGCAGTGGTAAGAAGCGAATGAAAATACCAGCAAACTAACCCGTCCTCCCAAATACATAGACTATATAGTACTGTTAAGAGTTAACCACTATGACCATGATTGACTACATCGAGAACTTTTTTAATTATACAATTATCCAGATTAACTTCCAACAGCGGAAATATAAATAAATGATGAACATAAACACATACACCCCCACGCCACCCACCCCCACACACACACAAACCGCCACCCCCACACCAACCCCCCCCCCCCCTAAATATAGTTTCAAATAATGGACTAAACACTAGAAACAATATCCGAAAACAAACAGTGAAACATCGTTTTGTCCGTATCAATTTTACGCTATGCCATAACTAACTGCTAATACCGAAGATGAAATGTCTTGAATTGTAATTTTGGCGCCCAACGTGGGACGCCAATTGCAGAGCTCAAGAAAATACTCGAAGAAAAGGACCGATTATGATCTTATTTATTTATAACATTCTGCTGAAGCCAAAAAAAGCCCCAATCATAGTGCTCAGATGCTACTACAGACTTGACATTTAATATGGAATATTTTTTGGCAAAATTCCAAGACTGGTCTGGAAGGGTCTGCATAAACAGCACAGGGTAAATATTAATTGGGGTGTGTCGGGAGATGGTGTAAAGTAATTATTTGTCAGAAAATGTGCTTTCCATTAGTTTACATAATGGAGCTCATAATGTACTGAATTAGCCTAAAATGGCGGATTTATGGATACTGAATTTGAATTTTGTGGGGGTAAAATATCTGAATTTGTGGAACAGTATTCTGATATTATCAAATTTATTGAGGTTTGAGGTGATATTTACTGAATCTAAATACAATAAGTGTCCGTCAGACCTGAAATGAACTTGTAATCTACCAGTTTTGAAAGTGGGAGGAGCTTTTTTAAAAATATGGCCCTGAAAGTGTTCCGCACTAAGAAATTTTGAATGGCCACCTGGGGCCAAATGTTATAAACTTACTGTACACAAAGAAACAGCGTGAGTTGATTGGACAACCAAGAATCCGCGCAGTTGTTTTGTACTGTAATTTTATAACATTTGACCTCAGGGTGCCGTTCAAACTTTCTGAGTACGTAAAACCTTTATGAGCCATATTTTAAGCTCCTCAAATGTTCAAAAAATTGGTACATTGCAAGCGTATTTCAGCTGTGATGAATGCCAATTGCTGACGAAGTTTACGAAATACCACTTCAAACCCCTATAAATGTGATAATAACAGAACAATGTTGCATAAAGTCCGAAACTGTGTCCCCCACAAAACTCAATTTCAGCCTCCCTAAATCCGCCATTTTAGGCAAATTCGCTACATTATGAGTACCATAATGTTAACTCATGGAAAGCACATTTCCTATCAAACAAATATTTTACACCGTCTCCCGACAGACTCCAATTAAATTTAGCCCGCGCGGTTTATGCAGACCCCTTCCAGTCCAGTCTTGGAATTTTGCGAAAAAATATTCCATATTAAATGTCAAGTCTGTAATTTAAAGGGATGAGTCGAATATGACGGGACAGGGAAGAGGTCCGAATTTAGATGAAGGAGAAAAACCGAAGCACTCGGAGAAAACCCTGCAATGACGAACATGGAGCGGGAACCAAACTCACATGTGGCAATGCGGGGAATTGAACCCTAGCTGCAGTGGTAAGAAGCGAATGAAAATACCAGCAAACTAACCCGTCCTCCCAAATACATAGACTATATAGTACTGTTAAGAGTTAACCACTATGACCATGATTGACTACATCGAGAACTTTTTTAATTATACAATTATCCAGATTAACTTCCAACAGCGGAAATATAAATAAATGATGAACATAAACACATACACCCCCACACGCCACCCACCCCCACACACACACAAACCGCCACCCCCACACCAACCCCCCCCCCATAACCACCCTCCCCACACACCCCCACCTGGTAGAGAGAGCGAGGAGCACATCCTATCAATTGTGAAAGATGTACTAAAATTTACTTCGGGAATAATAACTGGCTTGTGCGTTTAACTTTATGTAGGTAGCACTTCTAGAGAAACAGGATATGTGAAATGGTTCCGTTTAATTTTTTTACACCCATATTGCACCCACTTTTAATTTTACCCAGGCGATTCCATCAAGTGGGTTCCAATTTCGTAGATAACGTGACACTGGGACGGGGACGATGCAACATACTCGATCTATTTATTTATATTTTTATTTAGCCTATTGATCTATTTACATTTTAAGGTGCAAAGACGAACTTTTTCAGGATAAGACAAATTCCTTTTTTCTAATTACATGTCATATTGTGTTGGTTACGTACTTTACTCTCTATATCTAGTTTCAGAAACTCTATATCTATATTTTATTTGATCAATCTGATATCCAAACCTTATTATTTTTGATAATATTCAAAAACATACCATTATCTGTAAATTACTCCCTAAAGATAGTTTCAAAATGTGTCCTCTTCTTATTTATAAATAACTTTTATTTGATCAATCTTTGAAAGTTCACTTACAATATTAAAAACCCACTTTACCTTATTTTACAGCCTTACTTTAAGCCAGCTATGATGTGATGATGTGCTACCCATATTTGTACATTACTTCCGAAAGATAGTTTCAAAAATGTGACATCTAACTTTTGTTCAATCTTTGAAGGTTCACTTACAATATTAAGAAATCCACTAAAACCTTAATTTACAGCCTTACTTTAAGCCAATATGATTTGCTACCATTTCAAAAGTACTCAAAAATTTACGACCTACTGTGATGAAAATGAAACAGATACGATAGGTGTGACATTTGATGGCTGTGGAGACGCTTCTTTTTTTGGTTTATTAACCATATTATATGACACATTTCATGCTTTTAACAGGAATTTCCGGTTTCCAATTCTGAAGTGAAATGTTATAAAATGGACTGATTCCAATGCGCCTAACCAATCTCTATGCATAGCACCCAGAGTGAAAACGCTTTGAAACTTTGGTTATAATAAGCTATATAGGTTAATAAATACCGGGATAAATACGTATTACTTGTTGGGAGTGAAATTGTACAAAATAAAGAACGCGTTTTAAGATGATGATGCGTCTAATGCACAAGCCCTGCTGGGGGAATGCATTAGACGCATCAACATCGCAAATACAATTGCATTATTTTCAGAAACAAATTCAAGCAAGAATGCGCAGTTATTAACCTATTTCATACACGAGAAAAAAAAATCCAGTGCTTTCTATGGGAATATTGCTACTAAAAATGATGGTTGCAAATGTTGGAGGAAAATATAAATGCATCAACCACCAAAACAATGCGGGAGTAGGCGTCCATGCATTATTCACAATTAATACACTCCTGGCATTTTTCCAACGTTTGCTCTGATTGGTTCTTGCTGTCTAAGAGTGTATGAAATTTAGTTGTTGTTGCATTTGAAAGGCAGAAATAACAATATGGCAACAGCTACCACTAAAGCTGGTTTCATACTTTCTGCCGCTTGCCGCTGAGCGGCATGACGCTTCATCATGCCGCTTGTACTTTTCTGCAAGCGGAGCGGCACACCGCTGAGCGGCAGCGGCATGACTCTGAAAGCCACTCTTGCCGCTCAGCACCGCTCCAAAATCGTATTTTGTTCTCATACGTCAGAGCGGCACCGCTCCGAGTTGACTTGAATTCAACTCCCAGCGGTGCTGCCGCGGCGGCAGAGCGATGGAGTGATCGATATATCGGCTTGCCGCTGGTCACCGCTAGCGTTTTTGGTGAGATTGCGCAGTGAAGTAAAATCATCTTCAGAGCGGCAAAGCGGCAAGCGGCAGGAAAGTATGAAACCAGCATAACTAATCAACATCCTTTGATAATGGACATAGGTATACAGTAAGCCAAAAAATTTAGATACTAGTTATGTTCACCCCCTGTATATTTAAGACCTCATTTGTTGGAAGTGTTCAAGACAAAAATAAATTAAAAGACCTAGTGCTTAATTTCCTTTTAAAGTTTACTTTAAAGCCACTGTGTGCAATTGGATGGTTTTAAGCAGAAGTTTTTTTCTATCAAAAATATCAATATGTTATGTATTCTGTTTAAGGTATCGATTGTTATTACCATCTTGGGTAGTTTGTTTAAGTTGTGTTATGTCTCTAACAAACTCAAATCAATATTTTACAGACAAACAGGTGCGCACTGGATCATCAAAATGCACATAATGTATCAAATGTCTAATGTGACGGGAATTTCATATTTTGAATGTGTCTCTTACTTATAGGCTATATGATATAGTCTCTACATATACCCTGTATATTGTGTATTCTTATGTTTCACGTAGCTTTTCATAGCATCGGCATGCAGCGAATATAGAATGTAACACTCCCTCAGATAAAACACCTTACTTTACTTTTAGTCACCATGCATCGGATTAAATTGACGACTTCACAACTAAAGTCATAAAATCATGAAAAATTAATTATTGTCAGTTTCTCCTACAAAGGAGCTATCGACACCCTCTGTGCAAGTTTCATTTTGAAATAATGTTGCACTGCAACATGTAGATCATTGCAACTGCATGGACAAAACCACCTCCTTGCATTAAATCTACATGGATATAACAACCTCTTTACCATTTATCTCAAAATTCACTTAATGTGAATTAACCCCGTTTTAGTTCTGAGGTCTTCAATTGTTTTCCCAGATTTTGCATCATAATTAGTGAAAATTCATTTTATTTTTGAATATATGATTAAGATTTGTAGTGCAGAAGATAACTCAAGGCAATGGGAAGGTACCATATTTGTGCCCTCACCTCACTTTGATCGATGAAAATTGTCAAAGTCAACAACATTTCCAGATGCAAGAGTATCATCGCAGCAACAGATGTTATTTGCTTTGCTGATAATGAAAATGAGTATTATGAATGTCTAATCGGATTATCTGTCGCCATTAATATGGTCTTTCTTATAAGTGATAAATAATAAACAAAGCATCAGAAACGATTTCCGGAAACACACAGTAAAACAATGTTATGTCATTGATAACTACGCTTTGCCATAGCTACCTGCATTCTGAGGATGAAATATTTTGGCGCCAAACATGGGACGGCCAGAGTTCAAGAACTTCTTGATGCAAAAAAACAAACAAACAAACACATCCAAAGCAGATGATATTAAGGATTACATTGTTAAGAGTTGACTACCATAGATGTGGTCAATCAAATTAAATTCAAAAATATAAACGCTGTTAAAAGGGATCAAAACATGTGGTAATCAACACCAATTGTCATTATTCACATCAGTGATCATTATTCACGTAACGTCGAATTGTATCAAGATTTCAATATTTTTTCTGACCAACAAGGTCCCAAATGGCCTATAATTTCAAGTTGTCCTTTCAGTGGTAAAGTTAGATTCAAAATTTCCTGATTGGGAGGTGTTACCAAAAGATGTAACCCTTGGTCTTCCACTTCTTGTGACCTTCCTGGTCCCCCTAAAAAAATTGAACTTTTCATGTATTAATATGGGTTAAGTACAAAATTACCACGATGTGAATAATGATTTCTTTTTTGATGTGAATTCAATAAACAAGAAGTTATCCAATAAAAACATTTCCTTCCATGGACACTAAATACAAGGCAATATGATTTTGCTGCAACTTTCAAATTGGGACCATTGTAACAAATTAGGTGTCATAATGAGCAGAAATAAATTCTGCTTAAAATTCATATCCTACATTTTGAATACGATCAACAGTTTTGGAATAATGGGGGGGGGGGTAAATACTTTTTGGTACAACTTTACCTTGTGCCTTGCCCACACAATAACTAGCGGTACATAATTCACGAGCAACAAAATAGTAAGAAATATTAACTCTGTTCGTCAAAATTGATCGTCAACACTTAAAGTGCATTCTCGTGTTCTCATCTTAGTGTCTCTTTACTCATGATGAGCGCTTCACAGTGTCATCGCCCCGATATCTTCATGGCAGACATCGCCATGGTAGGTTGAATCCACAGCCACGCATGGCCATTTTGTTCCGACCTTTGAGACGCATAATGAGCCGAGGGACATGCGACTAAGGCTACTGACAATAGCCTGGTAATTGACCTCTCTGTGTCTAAGTGAGCATGTATACGCCATGATGAGGTCAATGGTCATCTGCTTTTAGACTGTATCCACGAGTGAGTGCAGCTAGCCTACGCTGCGCTATAGTTCGGCACATATGAAATCAGAATTTTTGTCACTTTTTGAGTTCAAGACGCACGGTTCTTTCTCAAGACGCAAGCTAACGACTATCACATCCGTTCAACACATATATTCAAGTGCATGGAACAAAATCTGGCTTCTTTAGACTAAATAAATTACGGGAGATATTCATCATTTTCTACCCTGGTATCGAAAGATTCATCGTCTGAATATCAAATCGTGCATAGCACATTCACGTGTATCGATCCCGGGTATTCATTTCAGTGTCTCTGCTGTATTGTATAATGTAATTATTAACCGGGCGATGTCGGTGTGCGCTTATGCTTACATTCAATAATACGTAAAAAGTTGATAGAGTAAAGACTTTTTGATGACGTAAACTATAGTAGACGATGTACCATATGTTTTGTCAATTAGGGCTCACGTCAAACTTGACCCGCTAACTGTCAATATTACTTCATTTTTATGTAAATACCGCCTGAAGGTTTAAATGCTGCGCATGAACTGTATAGATAATTAACTCCTTTTAATATCTGGTAATCTGCTTCTAATACAAACTAACCTTGTATCAATAAGTATGTGACTGGATTAAAAACACCGTCCATTACGTTTCACTACCTGAAGAGAATTGATCACAAATTGAATTCCCTCCTGAGGTTGGTATCTGTCAATGAGTTGACCACATCACCAGGTTGTTATTATAGCTAGAGGCAGTATATGGTTAAATACCACTAATTATGTATTACACGGGTTTCAATGGGAAAATGGCTAATTTCGGGTGGAATTTTCTCATATTCAGAACTCTCACAGTTAAATGCCACTAATATCAGGTGAAACTATATGATTTAGATGCCAAATGATCAAAAACTCAACATAGGTTGACCTGAGACTTTTCTTGTTTTAACGCACTGAACCGTAAACACCTTAAAATGGCAGTGCGCCCTCGAGGTTGAAAGTTACAATATGGTAGGGCAAATATCTACTAAAAACCGAAGCCGTGCGTATGAATTTTGGTACTATTACAACAAAAATGTCATATAATGAGAGAAAATATACCATTTTGAAGCATCAAACCCTAAAAAGTACTTTTTTGGCTATATAACTTGATCAATTTCAGCGATTTTAATGCAGTCTTTTCAGATGCCATACAAACAAATATTTACTCGTCGTATTTCCCTGTATCGCCCAGGCCTATTAGTGGTATGTAACCTATAGGGTCAATGAGTTACATAAAAATGACCTTGTGTGGTATTTGGTTCTCAGGATGTGAGTTTTTGGAGGCAATTTTTTGTTAAATGTTGATCCCTCACAACAAGAGTTATTACCGTCGATTTGGTTGAAAAAGGAGATGAGACATGATCAAATCTCTCCAGGTAACAAAACGTAATACATTCTGTTAACATTGTTGGTCTAACAATTTAATTAAATGTTCATTCATATCCATACTCTTAGCCCATACATTCTAGGTTTGCAGAAAAATCAATTATATCAAAACCATGTCATATTTATTGACCTGACAGTTTCGACAATCTTTAAACGGTGGGTGTCTTCGAGGGTAATGGTAAAGGGTGATCAAGAATTTTTCCAGTTGACAGGTCGATAAAAATATATTGTATACATTTAGACATGTTATCATACCATACGTTGACAAAATGACGGTGACACGGCATGGCCACTTGAGCAGTACCATACGTTCTCACCACTAAGCCACCTAAACGACAACATATACCCATTTAATACCGACAATTGCAATTCTGAAATACCTTGTGAATGTTGTGACATACTTACGTAGGAGAAATGGGTCGTCGCTTTGACACTAGTCAGAATGAACAGAGGAAAGAAAGATCAAGAGAAGACCAAGGTATGTGCCGAATTACTCGTTAAGCCAGGACATTATTCGAAAGCGAATCGCGATTGCGTACCACATATCAACCCCGAGATATCAACATATTCGGGCTATCAATCCTTTAAAAAAAGGGTGACACGTGATCCCGACATATCAGCATCATATCATATTTCAACGGTCCTCTTATGTGAGTCATATGTTAGTGAACTGAACACTCTACTAGAAAGAGGTTGGTGCTTCCGCAACCGTCACTTCAAGTGGTGTCACCGTCCAAGATGCCGAACAGATGCCGTCCAAGATGCCGTTGTCCCAAATTCGGTTCAACGTCAACGGTAAAGGATTACAGCAATGTACTTTTGGAAGTAAACGGTTGACTTTTGATTTTAAAGAGCGTGGTAAATAAACGATTGAATACAAAAGATCAATGATCCCTCGATTGCTGGTTGGCCAAACGGTCAAAATGACTAAAGCCCAACGGCCACGTTGGAGGCCGATGCCAATGTTAGCCCAACGGAGTCTTATTGGGCTATTCCAGAAATTAAAGGCACCCCCTAAAGAACACATGGGATTCACTACATTTTTCACCATTTTTTGCTCTGGGAAATCCCCCAAAAAGTGGTCATTATTTTCACAACCCTTAAGAAGACATGGAAATTCTTAAGAAACAGACACCTTTTTATTTTAAACTTGGGAATTCCCAAACATTTTGGCAAAAATTTGCCTGTCTTATTTAGGGACACTGGGAATTCCATTTTTTTTTGATAACATTTTGGTCTGGGAATTCCCAAACATTTATGGTACAAACTTACATGTCCTCTTTAGGGGGGGTGCCATTAATTTATGGAATAGCCCATCTGGGGTGCTAATGCTTACCCAACCCTAATTATTTAATCTAAACCTTTATGTTTTTCAATGAACATATAAGTGCGTTACCCATTCACATAGTCAAATGACAGTGAACAATACCGGTCAGTGGTCATGAGTTAGGGCGAACATTCCCTTGCCTTACACATTACTTTTATGTAACTTGACGTATAGGCTTCAACCGTAAGGAAAGCAATTGATGCAAGCGAGTCTAGCCATGCTTGTTACCTCTTACCTACGTCAGCTTATATAAGATATACATTAAAATATTAGAAACTAGGGTAGCATCCAGATCGCAACTTGTCCAGAGTGGGCACAGGTAAGGTATACCAAAATTAAACAGGTTTGCTCACCATAATTGACCCAAACACCAAACCTCCGGGAGCCAACAATGAAAATAAACTGGGAAAAGGTAACTTCGGCCTTCGGTCTTTCAATCGTATAACACTTTTGATAAGTCATGAAATAGATGCATTTGTAGGATTGTAGAAATTAAACTTGGTTAAATTTCATGATTGCCAAATCCATAAAATACTCACTAATTTTAGACTTTCGCCATCTCGGCTGATGGCTTCTTCAGAAATGACCATTGGGATCCACTTTTCCCGCGGTTTTGGCCGCTGCTTCCGGTGATTTTCTCATCTCTCGGAGGCTTGGTTCTTATAAGTGGATCGTATACATGGTCTAGAGAGTAGCTGCCGATGTCCCTGTTGACTGTTTGTCCCCCTGCCTTCTAATCCAAATCGCTTCTCTGATGAGTCTTGTTTGCTGGTTCCCGTCTTTTCAAGTAGCTTAGGCTCCTCCCAATTGATGACATGGTTCTCAATGGCAATGTGGTCGGTTATGGCAGATTTATTTAATTCCGAAGTTGATACAGTTCTATTTTTTCTGGTGTATTTTCTGTTTGCGACTTTTCCGCATCTTTCTGGTGCTCTTTTAGTCTAACTCCGAAAGGACGACCTGTCTCACCAATGTACGACTTGTCGCACCCTTTGCAGCCTATCTCGTAGACCACCCCACTAGTCTTGATGGTATCCACTTTGTCCTTTGGGTGTACTAAAAGTCTTTTGAGTGTGTTGTGTGGTTTCATGGCCACTGATATTTTGTGCTTGCGAAATATTCTCTGCAGTTTTTCTGATAACCCTTCCACATATGGAATTACCACCATGCCTTTCGTTTCAGTCTCCTGTGTGGTGTTCTTCTGTTCTCCTTTGCTCTTTACCAACTCCGCTTTGCCTTCTACCTGTTGTTTTGCCTTGTCGAATGCCCACTTTGGATATCCACAATTGGTGACTGCCTTTTCGATTCTACTTTCTTCTTCCTTCTTGTCTTCGTCCTCCGTCACGATGGAATGCATTCTGTCAAGTAATGTTCTGATGACGCCTATTTTTTGATGAAGTGGGTGTTGTGAATCGAAATTCAAATATTGGTCGGTATGTGTTTTCTTTCTATATACCAGAAGCTTAACTGTTCCATCTTCCTTTCTCACAATCAGTGTGTCCAGAAACGGGATCTTGCCATCACACTCTTCCTCATAGGTAAACTTGATGTTTCCTGTCGTGTCTACCGTGTTTAGGTGCTCAGTTAGCTGTTCTGTAGTGTCTTTCTTTATAATTTCCAGGACATCATCGACGTAACGACGCCATAGCCGGGGTTTACATTCTAACGGAGCGGTGGCGATGGCCTTCTTCTCCAACCACTCCATGAAAAGGTATGCGATTATCGCACTGACTGGACTTCCCATTGCTGCGCCGAATCTTTGTCGGTAGATCACCCCTCTGAATTTGAAGTAAGTAGTAGTCAAGATGAACTCTAGTAAGCCCATAATGTCGCTGGCAGTTAAATTAGTTCTATTTGATAATGTTGTGTCCTCTTCTAGTCTCTCTCTTATGATTTCCATTGTCTCCTGAATTGGTGTGTTGGTGAATAAAGCGACCACGTCGTGGCTATTAAAAATCTCTCCCTCTTCCACGAGAACGCCAGACAACTCCTCTGCGAGGTGCTTTGAGTTGATGACATGATGTTCTGATTTACCCATGATAGGAGACAAAATTTCCGCCAATGCTTTTGAGGTCTGATATCCAATACTGCCCATGTAGTCCACTATGGGGCGGATGGGGTTACCCTCCTTGTGTATCTTAGTAGTACAATACAGCCTGGGTATTGTTTCCGAAGTAGGATACAAAAGTCTGTATTGGTTTTCCTCAATCTTCTTTTCGCTCTTCAGTTTTTGGAGCAAACCTAGAAGTTTCCTCTTATAAACTGGTGTGGGATCTTTTTTCAATTTCTCGTACGTACGTTCGTCACTCAACTAGACCATGTATACGATCCACTTATAAGAACCAAGCCTCCGAGAGATGAGAAAATCACCGGAAGCAGCGGCCAAAACCGCGGGAAAAGTGGATCCCAATGGTCATTTCTGAAGAAGCCATCAGCCGAGATGGCGAAAGTCTAAAATTAGTGAGTATTTTATGGATTTGGCAATCATAAAATTTAACCAACTTTTGATAAGTTTACCGAAAAGTTAATTCCTTCAAACGGTTGAGAATGGCAATGAATGAGAAGTTATATTTCAAATCTTTCTATGTCTTGTTGTTTTTCCATCTGGCCATTTTTGTGTAATCATGGTAATCAATATTATCACCTGCGTTACCTGTTTATTTTCCATGTCAAAATATAGAAATTCGAAGCCGCACCTGTACCCCGCTTAATTCGGTCATAAATTGCAGCACAAAGTCTTCCATAGCCAATTTTGGTTTGTAGTGCAGTGGTTATGACATTGATCGTCCCTATCTGTCCCGATGTTATTTGGATATTCACAATCGAAGTACATACTAGTTTACTAACACTGACAGGTTAACTACTTTAACCAAAAATTCTTTCTCGCTCCAAAAGCTAACATTTATCTAGTTCATTTTCAAACAGGACTGTCTTCCGCTATTAATTGAGGGATGAAATCAGATAAACTTATTTCTATTAATATTCTGTTGATGACAACTTTAATCAGCACTTTATCACATTATACATTTAACAACCTATTATATTAAACTTAGCCCCTAGATGACCTTTGACCTCGGTTGACCTCAATTTTGTTTCGCACACAGGCGGCGGATGACATGATCGAGCCGGCAACTTGTGAAACCGCCCGGCCGTATGGCATTTTCCAATATAGTTGGTTAGTTTTGTGGGGTTCATTATCGAACCCCAAGTTGGGTTCGTTCGAAATAGGGCCGGTCAGCCGGCCATTGGCCTGTAACTTTTTGGCCTGGCCGGTAACTTTTCTGACTGGCATCTAGTTGCCGGCCCGGCTGGCCGGTAACTTTTTAAGGTCAAGCCCGGCTGGCCTGTAACTTTTTGAGGCATATTTCGAACACTGGGGTCCAACGGTTTTAGCTTGTATTTATATTATTTATCAACATAGGCCTATTGTTTGTGATATTTCAAGCGTTTTAAAATTTCAAAATAATCCCATTCAATTACACGGTTGACGATGAACATTTACTGAATTTAGAGAATGCAATGCGGCCACCACCTGTTCGCACATATATTCCCCTCATAACAAGGATTGCACCCACCAAGTTTGAGCCCGATCAAACCCCCGCGGTCAACATGCTTATCCCGGCACCTACCCATGTCCCAAATATCGGATGGATGCGTCAAAGCGCGGCGGAACGCATAGCCGGACAGACAGACAACGCTTATTATTTTATTAGTATAGGAGCACGGATAATCTTAGGCAAACTTACGTTATTGCTATATCCAAAAACAAAACCTGAAGAAAAAGGCATTGATATAGGTTCGTACCAAAATATGTAAAAAGTTTGTAATTTCAGTCGAACATGACAACACACACAAACAAAAACGACGACAGGAAATTAAAATAGACCTACGTCTACGTTATGTCTGGTTAAATTGAAGCTGCTTTTCATCACCAAATTATAACGAGACCTTCTTTGTCCTTAAATAGCTTTTCCACGCGAGAATTTGTTTCGTCTCATTATAATTGTCATTCATTTATGACGAATTATCTCCTAATATTATCGCTCTTTACATAACCTGAACTGGCCTATATATCTTACAGTGACATCGTTATCCGTTTTCTTGGCGCATTTTCATCAGAGATATCCTTTAAACGATTGATTTACTGCATCTTATTAAATTTTCAAAGAGCTTGGGAATTGGAGATATATTCATGATGAATAGAAGTGCGTAATAATACCTAAGATCTAGGATCATATTCCACGAATTTCACACAGATCAAGCTTTATTCACTTCAAAAACTTGTAGAAATCGTAAAAAATATTCAAGAATACGCTCTAAAACTGACAGAGGAAACAGTAGCAGATGTGTAAACAGTAAGGTGATCTGATGTATTTGGAAAACAAAAACATTTATTTGGGTACGAAATTTAATGATATTCAAGCTCTTTGTGTTGTTTTTCCTTAGAGACATTGTTAACATGAGGGGATCGATTACAAAACATAGTAAACCAGATCCAAGATCTAAAAGAAAGAAATGATAATCAAACGGTGACAAATCCCACGTAGCATCTGCGATTTGATTTTTTTTTCGTAGAAGGGAATCTAAAAGGTAGGTCATACAGCATTCTAGAGTACAATGAAAGGAGTCCAAAATCAAGCAATCTGGGATATAACTGGCCATGTAGCCGGTGCACGTTCATCTACAGGTAAGTAGAGGAGGCAACGATCTTGGAGAGGAAAGCAACAAGAAGGCACAATGCATGATACAGAACAGTCAACTTTCTGCTCACCCATTCCATCGTGAAAATAATGCAGATATATACTAGAGGCACATATTTCGGACATCCTTTATAAATAAACTGTGGACTGGATAGGGTTTCTTTGTAACTGCTGAAGGGTATTTTGCGGTACAAAAAACACACACATTCAATGCATTAGAATTACGAGGTGATCGCCAAGTTGGTTATAAGAGAAGTGGGTCATGTATGACACCATAATATAATTGGTGTGTACCGTTTGTTATTATAAGTACAATTTAGAATGCATAGACTGTGTATTGTTTTACAGTTACAAAGCATTATAAAAGGAGTGTCATTGAAACACCCTTGTTCTATAAATAATTAATCTGCTTCTGGGTGTAAACCATGAAAAAATGTCATATGCCAAAATATTCTGAAGCATCCTTCAAAAGAAAGGTACTAATTAAAGGATTTTTTTCTACCGCTCTCTTAACGTCAAAGTTAATGTGAGCATCGATTTTCGCGCCTAAAAAGGGCCTAAAGACTAGCCTGACACACGAAACGTTTACAGCAATTTGAAAGCAATTTCTCTTGTGTAATACTATTAAACACGGATGAAAGGTCTTTTGTTTGACTGTTAAAAATGATTTGTGTTTACCGAAACGTTTATTTCTTCAAAAGGTTGAGAATGAGTTAACCTACATTTTAACCTCTTAGGCATTGCAAGTCTTTCTATATCTAGTTGTGTTTCCATCTGGGTATTTTTGTGTAATCTTTGTAATCAATATTTGCACCTGCATTACCTGTTTATCTTCCATATCAAAATAAAGACACCTGTACCCCCATCTACTTTGGTAGCACAAAGGACTATCACAGGAGTATCTCAACTATAACTTTATCTAAAAAGTTCAGAAAAGCAAAGGGAAAATATAGGAAAAGAAGAAACCGACATAAATTAGAGCTATAGCTATTATTTTGTTGTATTTTTATGACATTTCTTTGTCGTTTTACTTTTAAATTCCGAGATCTTGAAACCCTGTTTCATGGTTTTGAAATACTGTATAATTAATAATACTATCAAATTTGAAGTTAAAATCTATTCAACTGGACTTACTATTTCTATCCCGGATGTACCCTCAGGTCCTCTGATTTTTCAGGGTCGAACAACTAATTCGCCGAGGGATCTTTTCAATAGCAGAACTATAGGCCCCACCAAATGTGATGCCGACCTCCTCTTCTGTTTATAGATGCTTCACATGCATCACGCCTCTTTCAAACCACAGTCCAATATGACAATGTCTTTGTTATCAAACGTCAAGTCCTTGCACACATTGTCTTTACATTGAATTGTATAGAAGAGGTTGTTCTGTTTGTCTTTTGGGGGTTTGTCCTTAGGGTAAACTAGTTTTTCCATAAGTGTGTTGGTGGGTTTGAATTTGGTATCCTCTAAAATTTCTGCGAACTTTCTAGCAGAGATCAGACACATAGTGGATGGTAATGTTGTATCGCCGTCTCTCCTGTATGTGAAGCGTTGTCCTTTATTGGCGAGTTTGACTTGTGAAGCGCTTTCTCAAAAGTCCATTTGTGGTATCCACAAGCGCCAAGTGCCGATTTCAAATTTTATGTTCCTCGTTTCTAGCGTCCTCATTGGATGAAATAGTGCCCGCATGGTGAAATAGCGTTTGACGACCCCTAGATTATAGATTAAGGGATACTGTGAGTCAAAGAAGAGATACTGATCTGGGTGAGTGTCTTTTCTGTACACAGAAGTGATCAGTTCCTAATTACTTGGGATACTGACAAGGCAATCCAGAAACGCGAGTTTTCCGTCATCGGGTTTCTCCTGCGTAAACTTAATGAGTTGGTTGACGTTAATGTGAGCAGAAAATGGAAAAAGATAGTTTTCTTTTTTATCTTAACCCCGGTATCATCAACGTAACGAAACCAATGGGTGAGCGTTGTACCATCATACGACTCCAAGGCGCTGTATTCAAAGCGTTCCATAAATAAATTCACAACAATCGGAGACACCGGTGGTACCATGGTGCAGCCATGTCGTTGTCCGTAGAAGTTCCCATTATACACAAAGAATATGGTGTTCAAACAAAGTTATACTCCAAGACCACTCTCCGCAATCTCAATAGCTCTCTCTCTCTCTCTCTCTTGATCCACCTTTCCGGAGGCTCACGCTTTGCCAAAGGTCTTTTTACCCATATGTTCCCACCTTGTGGAACTACATGCCTGAGGACGTTGTTAAATGCACCTCCATGCCAGCCTTTAAATCTGCTGTGTGTCTCCACCCTCGTGTAGTCAGATTTCCTTCTTTTTATCCATTTCGTTTGGTCTCCTTTTATTTCTCCATTCCACCTGTCCTTACACAGCCGTGACGTTAGTCACGGCTGTGTCTTTTTTCTTACAGGTTCTTTCTTTCTTTCTGTCAACCATTACATTTGCTCTAGCACTCACATGCTTACATCGATTTTGACCTAACTTGGTCACAATGATCATTGGTTGTGCCCCTACATGTCACATGAAACTCGTGGGGTCAAAGGTCACGTAGGGGTCATAGAGGTCAAAAACGTTATTTCAGCTCAAAATGCATCTTCTCCCACATATAACGTAGGACAGTGATGCCACTTGCACACGTTCATTGTTATTATCCAGTGTCTATGGGGTGTACACATATTTGGGGTCAAAGGTCATTAAGGGGTCACTTCCGGTATAAAACGAAAAACCTACAAAAAAATTTATTAGCTCAGTCAAACATGGGACAGTAACGGTATGTTCACATATGATCTGCAGTCACCCGATGTATATGTGGTATTTTTTTATTTGAGGTCAAAACTCATTAAGGGGTCACTTCCGGTATAAAAAGAAATACCTTTAAAATGCATCTTCTTCCACAAATTATGTAGGACAGTGGTGCCATTTGCACACATGCATTGTTATTACCCAGTGTATATGTGGTGTACACAGATTTGGGGTCAAAGGTCATTAAGAGGTCACTTCCGGTATAAAACGAAAAACCTACAAAAAAATTTATTAGCTCAGTAAAACGTGGGACAGTAACGGTATGTTCACATATGATCTGCAGTCACCCGATGTATATGTGGTATTTTTTTTATTTGAGGTCAAAGCTCATTAAGGGGTCACTTCCGGTATAAAAAGAAATACCTTTAAAATGCATCTTCTTCCACAAATTATGTAGGACAGTGATGCCATTTGCACACATGCATTGTTATTACCCAGTGTATATGTGGTGTACACAGATTTGGGGTCAAAGGTCATTAAGGGGTCACTTCCGGTATAAAACGAAATACCTTCAAAAATTTATATTTGCTAAGTAAAACACGGGACAGTAACGGTATTTTCACAAATGATCTACAGTCACTCAATATATATGTGGTATTTTTGTATTTGGGGTCAAATCTCATTAAGGGGTCACTTCCGGTATAAAACGAAATACCTTTAAAATGCATCTTCTTCCACAGATTATGTAGGACAGTGACGCCACTTGCACACATGCATTGCTATTACCCAGTATCTATGGGGTGTACACAGATTTGGGGTCAAAGGTCATTAAGGGATCATTTCCGGTAAAAACTGAAATACCTTCAAAATTTTCTATTAGCTAAGAAAAACGTAGCACAGTAACGGTATGTTCACACATGGATTATGGTTACCCAGCTTATATGTGGTATTTTTTATTTGGGGTCAAAGGTCATTAAGGGGTCACTTCCGGTATAAAACGAAATACCTTTAAAATGCTTCTTCTTCCACAAATTACGTAGGACAGTGACGCCACTTGCACACATGCATTGTTATAACACAGTGTCTATATGGTGTACACACATTTGGGGTCAAAGGTCATTAAGGGGTCACTTCCGGTATAAAACGATATACCTTTAAAATGCCACAAAAAGCATAGCAAAGTGATGCCACGTGGACACGTGCATTGACATTAGCCAATGTCTATGGGGTTTTCATATATTTTGGGGTCAAAGGTGATTAAGGGGTCACAACACGGCTGTGTTCGTGGTCTTAGACCACAGCTAAGTCTAGTTGTTCTTATTTTGCCTTGGGACATTTTGTTTTTGTGTGTTTTGTTTTTGATGTAATGGGCATCCCTTTAATTTAGTGTTTTCACTATTGGGTTTGACCAGGCCTTCTAGCCTATTGTTATAAATAAAATAAATAAATAAATAATAATGCATACACGTGATCAGGACTAACCTTCGTTCTTCGCTTAAAGTGTCGTCGTTAATCAGGGACGCCTTAGCAGTTTAATCAGGTGAAACAAACATGACGAGGGCAGACGCATCTGCATCACTTTCCTTTTGAATCCATTAGTCGGGATTCTTTGTAAAGTTCATAGGTCATTGAATCACGCAATAATTCACCAACTTTGTTGTCATAATCAGCTTTATCCAAAACAACAGTTGTTGCTCTTTGTTCGGTACCTTAGTGTTAACTAATTCAGTGTTATTTTTGTCCTTTACTCATCTAATTTCGATGTATCCAAATTGTTGTGTTTTGTGGCTGACTCTGTTACTGTTATCAACTCCTCGTGTGTGATTCGGCGCTACCGAATAGTTCAAACCCCTCTCGAGTACGTACATCTTTTCCCACAACACTGAGCGATCTACTCGATAGATTCTTTATCCACCTATCTTTGAAATCACTGTCTGGATGTAATTCATCCTTATCTCTCCGATCTGGACCAGTAATTGAGAAGTATTGTATATTAACTTATAGTTGCTATAATGTATATTTACGCGGAAAATATATTATGTTTTTGCTGAAAAATTATCTCATCCAGATGGTTTTTCAAATGCTTTTATATGAAGATCCGAGTTGTGGAAGGCGTGCTTATTTGTCTTCTTTTTTTCTGCCATTGCGGTTTCATACTTTGGCTTCAATTTGTGACTATAAGAGATCGACAAACAAAGCAACTGATATGTAATTTACCATCGCTAGACTATTTTTAACAGTATTTAAATGTGGAAAACCCATAGTTGTGGCTATGAGTTGGAAAGCGTACTTTCAGTATAGAAAGACACAGCGTGATGAAATAAATGTAGTTATTTATTATTTGAGGACAATGGTCAACAAACACAGGATTAATTTATAACCCCTTCTGTCAAAACGAAAAATACATTTTATTCACGAAGAGTAATTTAATACAATTTAGAGAAAATTAGTTTTACCCACTCTATCGTAGTTGTTTGTGTTACAATTTTGACGCTCTGAAAACCCATGAACATTAAAATACTCAGCTATCTATATACAAATTGTAACTTAATACACTTACTACTCCTTTGTATACCTTCCGTATTACCTACGCCGAATTGCAAACATAACATGGAAATGATCAGATAATTAGGAACTCGAAATCATTACACTAAACTACACACAAAAAATAGCTTTAATCAAAGTCGTGTGTATTTGGAGAAGGATCCATTACCTAAACGATACTTTCTTTTTTAGTCAGTCATTGACACAAGACAGAGACTCGCCAATTCAATTAAGTTGTGTAAACCAAGTCTCTTACAGGATAAACTTGAAGCACATAAAGTAGTTATAGTTAAATGGGAATTTCCCACTGGTTGCAATTAATTACGCACAGCGGAGTTAGAAAAACAAACCACTAAGCTAAAAGTGGAACATCGTATGAAGCATTCAGCTGTTTTCCGGTTGCGTTCTATTTCCACGATACTTTACAAATTGTTTTACCCAGTGTTACTTTACTTTACAGTAATAGCACAAGGTTCGAGTTACGTAAGCACTAATGAAGTTAAGAGCAAAATATCGGAGGCAATATTGAAGTGAAGTAAAGAGGTTTCCGATAATTTGAAGGGGTAACACATTAGGAGTTTCACATTACGTTGCTTTACGTACAATTTACATTCTGGAATAATTTTCCAGTTTTGTTATCTCCAAAGTGCGTGCATGCAACATTGAATTGATTGATAACCCCAATGTTGTCTTTAAATTGAAAAGAACTAACTTATTTTGCCAGAAAATGTATACAAATTTGGAAGTAAAATTGCATGAACAACTTTCGCGGATAAGGAAACTTGTTAATAAAGATGGATCGATATGCGACATATGTGGATCATGATTACTGTATTCGGGGTTAAACATTCGCTCGTGTAAGCAATACTCCAAGGAAATTGAATAATTCATAAAACTGCATTTTACTTTACTTTTCTTTCAAATGCTTTCATAGCAACTTGAGCCTATACTGCTGATGTGTCTTAACTTTACAATCATCAGCTAGAATATACAGACTTTAGGCTTTCAACATTTTATAATAATTTGATATAAAAACACAATGATAAAATAGGATACAATAAGTTATTTTTTTCGCCACCAATATAATGGCTCTTATTATTCTGGCCTTTCGACTTCTCATTTTCAGTATTACAGATACTCTATCTGGATTGAAAGAACGTGTTACTGATAATGCCTGAAGTGTATGCCACTATTATCATTTGATAAGAATTGCCACAAAAAAAAGTAATAAAAATGCTGCTTAACCAGCAGCGGAATACTGGTAATTGTAAATAACTAGAAACTGAAGCCTCAGCATGGCACATTAAGTTTTGATATTTTCCCATCGCGATTTGGGAATTGTAAAATAGGAAGAAAATCAAATAATGGCAAATACTTTAATATCAAGAGACTTTATTGGATAGAGGGTTGATCACTAGAAAGTACAACTTGTAGTCCGATCGCTGTGTCAATCCAATTCTTTACTGAAGGTTAAACCCAAGAGAATACCTATCAAGGGGCGTTGAGCAGGTGCGATCGAAGGAATATTTAACCAACATTCCACTCGCTGGTAACATGGCACCCAAATGTACACACATTTAGAGCTTGGACTACTAGCTGTGAATAACTTTGTCTTCTATCCTGCGTGAGTCGTAACAAATAGCTTATGTAATATTGATTCGGATTCGATAATATAGGAAAAAACGTGAAAAAGAAACCAACTTCTTTCCAAAGTAGGACTGACCAAACTACAAAATAATATTAATGATTCATTATCTGTGACGCACCTTACATTGTTTTCTGATTGTATCGGTATCGACTGATATCAGCCAGATAGAAGACTTACTCCGATCAGAGTGTGACAAAATGGAATACAAGACATATCGGCAGATATTTGGCCTTTCTCCAAATCCATTTTCAAAAATGTGACATCTAACTTTTATTTGATCAATCTTTGAAAGTTCAATTAAAATGCTAACAAACCCACTTTGCCTTATTTTTTTCAGCATCGCGTTAAGCCAATGTGATGTGTTACCCTTCGAAAATACTAAATAATTTACGACTTACTATGATGAAAATTAAAGATTTATGATTTGTGAAACATTTTATATGGAGGAGACGTTTAGTTTTTGACTATTAAAACGAAAATAGATACCGGTGTGACCAACTACCAGAGTTGTTGTATGCACTTTTTCCTTTGCAAAAGCTCTTTGAAACTGTGATTATAATGCGCTATATAGATGTTCAGGTTCTTGTTGTTATTGTTATTGTTGCCGCTGCTGCTGTTGCTGTTTTTGTTGCATCTGAGTGGCGGAAATAACAATGTGGTAACAACTAATACATGAATATACATCATTATATTACACTAATACATGGGTTTGGTATTTACAGCCATGTAAGCAACATCCTCAAGATAATGAGACACCTGTGTTTTAGAGACATCTAATTCCTAATCCTAACCATACGATTAAGCTTAAATGCCCAAATTGGAAAACCTCATTTCCCAGGGAAAAATCAGACATCAGACCAAAACATGGCCAGACGGTAACATGTGTAGGTGTATTTCACCTTGAAGGCATGAATAGTCTTGCAAATATGGGCTATCTTTCCCATGGGCCATCCGATATGCCATGAATTAGTAGGCCCCATGACACAAGGGAAAAAGCGGTAAAACGAGCAAAATCGCTCAAAAACGCTAAGTTCGCCAAAATTTCCCACAATTTCTGTTAAGTAAGCTTATAATCTGAAAAAAGAGGAGAGATTCTGCAAATAATGTGCAAATACTTACTTGCAGATGATTTTACATGCAGAACTCAAACAGGTGATTAAACCATCTCGAAAGCCCTAAGTAATATGCGCGTTCTCGTTGCGAAACTTTGATCCGGAACCAATTCAAATTTTTTGACGCCAGAGGAAAAAAGCACTTGGAATTCCAGAAAATGCATTTGAAGTTTTAATTTTACATGGAACCCTATGCAAAATATACAAGTTGGAGTCCAAATTGAGCTATATGCTACACATGGCTGCCTTGAGATTCCAGTGGTTAAAAATATGAGTGATTTTGAACGTTTCAAATTTTCAGCCCCCCCACCTACCCCCCCCTGCAGATTTTTTTTTTTTTTTTTTTAAGGCGAGTGATTTCAAATGTAAAATCATGATCTGGAACAGACTTATATATTGAAATCCTTCAAATCCTACAAAAGAAGAAATGCTGGGCTATTCCATTTGAATTCCATACTCCCCACCCGGCAAGACATCTTCACACAGGAGTGTGAATATCAAATGGAGTTGCGTGAATGGGTGACCACATTTGATATCTACACTCCTGTGTGCAAGATTGACGTCATGACCTCCATCTAGAGGGTGTAAGGATTTTAACTGGAACAGCCCATTGGCTGCATTTCACACATAGGACATACAAGGTATGCTGGTAAATCACAGTGTCAGCACATTGTGTACTTTGGAGCTGTGGAGCAAATTTGATTTAAATTTCCCACTTTTTTTACACTCCTCTGTGCAAGATTGACGTCATGACCTCCATCTAGAGGGTGTAAGGATTTTAACTGGAACAGCCCATTAAGCATTGGCTGCATTTCACACATCGGACATACAAGGTAGGCTGGTAAATCACTGAGTGTAAGCACATTGTGTACTTTGGAACCTGTGGAGCAAATTTGATTTAAATTTCCCGCCTCTTTCGAAAGCCCTAAGTAATATGCGCGTTCTCTTTGATCCGGAATCAATTCTAATTTTTTGACGCCAGAGGAAAAAAGCACTTGAAATTCCGGAAAAAGCCATTTAAAGTTTGAATTCTCCCATTGAACCCTGTGGTAAAGCCACATTTTGGAATTCAAATTGGGCAATATCCTATATATTGACTGCCTTAAAATTGCAGAGTTGAAAGTATGGGCAATTTCAAACATTTTATTTTTTTGACCCCCCCAAACACCCCCCCCCTCACAATGCATTTTTCCCCTTCAAAAAGTTGGTGTATGGCGGGTGATACAGGCCCCATGACACAAGGGAAAAAGCGGTAAAACGAGCAAAATCGCTCAAAAACGCTAAGTTCGCCAAAATTTCCCACAATTTCTGTTAAGTAAGCTTATAATCTGAAAAAAGAGGAGAGATTCTGCAAATAATGTGCAAATAATGTGAAATAATGTGCGATTTACCGCTTTTTCCCTTGTGATATGGGGGCTAATTAGTAGGACTAGCTTATACTGTCATCTGTTGTTTTTAGCTGTCAGGGCTGTGGCTTTAACATCAAGATTCCCTAATAAGGCACGCACCCTTCTACTAATCCTTATACAGGTACCATCTGTGCCCTTCGCCTTTTTATAATACTTCCCCTTCTACTAATCCGTATGCCATCCCTAATCCAAATATTTATTCCTCTCAATCCTTAATGCTTGAATACGATAATATCTTGCATCAAATTGCGAAAATACACGCCTAGGAATGCAATTTTACACATTATTTTATAATTAATAATGCTAGATTTTAGAAACGGAGAAATTTGCTTGTGATATAATATAAACCAAGTAAAAAAAACAATCGCAAGACCTTTGAGTGTTATATTTCCTTTTCAAATTTGCTTATAGCTACTTTGTGCAATTTGTGCAAATCTCATATTGCTGTCAAAATATCAATATGTTATGCATGCTGTTAAAGGTATCGATTGTTATTACCAGCTTGGGTAGTTTGTTAAGTTGTGTTATGTCTCTAACAAACTTAAATCAATATTTTACAGACAAGCAACTGTGCACTGGATCACCAAAATGCACATGTTGTATCATTATGTCTAATGTAAGGTGAATTTCATATTTTGAATGTGTCTCTTTCGTCTTTTACAGCCTATATAATAATATAGTCTATATATCCTGGTATATTGTATAGCTATATGTTTCACATAGTTTTTCATAGCTTCGGCAGCGAATATTAAATACACAAGCTTACTTCACTTTTAGTCTCCATGCCTCAAATAAAATTTTGTTTTCCAAGATTTTGTATCCAAATTAGTTCTATAAAAATGCTTTCTATTTTATATGTGACAACCTCAGGCAATAAGTAATGGACCATTATATTAGTGTATTTCGTGTGCTTCGTGTGCTCTCACGTAAGTTTGATTAAAGGAAATTGTCAAGGTCAACAACATTTCCAGATGCAAGAATGTCGTCGCAGCAACAGATGGTGATTGCTTTGTTAGTAATGAAAATGAATATTATGAATATCAAATCGGATTATCTGTTGCCATTAACATAGTCTTTCGTATAATACTATAGGCCTAAATAATAAATTGAGCATCCGAAACGATTTCCGAAAACACGTATTAAGACATCGTTTTGTCCGTGACGACAACTTGCATAAACGATTTGCCATAACTACCTACCTATTTATTCTGAGCTCTGACTTTCTTTGCTTAATTTCACTGTTTTTGAAAATGGATTGACACCGAACTGTCTCAGAGAATCACTATTCATCTATACTTTGCAGTGTTTGGAAGTGCAACTCTCAGACTTGTATCATCTTGGTGCTTTTTTCATCTACTTTTTGTGATTATTCTGGACAAGTTATAATATCCAAATTCTGCAGTCTTGTCATAGTTGGACATAGTGGTATTCAGCTTTGCCTGAACCAAACCAATCAATTCGGCTATTATATCATCTCAACTGTCAACAATGAGATATTGATCCTGTGACCATGCTACTCATGGAGCTATTAAGAATGGAGAGGCAATAGATTATGTAACGCATTGAAAACTTGTGCCGATTTGAAATCTGACAAGCTATTCATCGAAAGGTACCTTTTGTTTGGGACAAAGGGCTTCCACCATTAAATCGGTAAGCTGACCCGACAGTGTAAACGCTTTACCTAGCAGACTACTGTCAATAAGTGATCAAACGAAAGTCGCGTGTAAGCGTTTACTATAACGAAAAGTACCTTTTGTTGTCATACCACTCAAGGGTGTAATTGAGTAGCCGTAAGCTCAAAAGGCACACATTAGCCGCTGATGCAGTTCGTTGTGACCCCACTGACTGTAGGTGCTTCATTTAAATAAATTGAATGCGCTTGCTGAATGATTCAGATCAAGGCTGCCATGTCTATTACTGTATAATGGTAATAGCTACGTATACATGTATATAACATATAATAAGTATGCCGGTATAGGCCTATATAAAAGTTGTTTCACAAATTGACATTTTATTTTATTTTAAGAAGGAGAATGTCATAAACAGTGGCGTACTGAAGGGGGGGCAGCTCTTTTGTGAGAGGTCTTGGGAGGGGATGAGGGAGGAAGAGATGAGAGGGGGGCTGGAGGAAGAGAGAAAGGGGGACAAAAAGTATGAGGGGATGGAGAAGGGAAGGGAGATAAGAAGAGGGAGTGATACTTTAGCAAGGAAAGAATAAGTACAGAGAAAGGAAAAGAAAGGAATAACAAATAAATGTAGGCCTTATAATAATTATTATAGAAACTAAACACAGCCCCCCCCCCCCACATAGGCCTAACACTAACAGCACTATAGGCAGCCATTCGATGATGTCAATGCCTTTATGCGTTACGTATTTAAAACGCCCAGTCAGATGTATTTTACACCTGCCAAGCACAAGTCACCCAATTTCGAAAATTGGACGTTGAATGTACACTCTCATGAATATTGATTGGCAACATTTTCCAATATGTCAGCGCTCAAATCGGACACAATAGAACAATAGACCATTCAGTGCGCTGATGCTACTGACCAAAGTACTGCTTGTGTTGGCCTTGATAGGCTTATGCATGAGCGAACACCATGTTACTGCATTGGAATCTACAGCTAGTTCTTGTGATATCTATGGTCGAACTGTATGGAAACATAGTCATTTTCTGAAATCCAGAGTTCTCTATTATAACACATCTGCAACCTTTCAAGAGGAGATTCTCAAATCAGGAGACATTTGCCCCAACCCTGGCCCAGAGCCCTCCGCCCTTGGTAAACTTGCCAGAAAACCTGTGTATAAATCTAAAACCCCATGCACTGTTTGTGGCAAAGGCATTACTGCACGTAGCAAAGCCATCAGCTGCGATTTATGTATTAACTGGACCCACAGTCGCTGCACTGGTATAATGTCTGATCAAGATTACAATCGACTAGTTCAAGAACAGTCCTCCTTCTCTTATATATGTGTCTTCTGTTCGATCCAGAGCTTACCTTTTTATAACTGTGGTGATGACGAGTGTGAATTTGAACCAGAGACATTTGAGGATATGACATGTGCTTTAGATCTCCCACCTATCGCTGAAGTTGACTTTAGCTGCCTAAACCGCAAAGGATTGAACTTCATTCATTTGAACACTAGATCATTATTTCCTAAAATTTCAGAAATTAAGATAATAACACAACAAACTAATATCGCTATAATGTCATTTTCAGAAACTTGGTTGGATGAAACATTTACAGACTCGGAAATTAACATTGACGGATATATTCCTGTTCGCAAAGATCGTAACCGTGAGGGAGGGGGGTTTGCATATATGTGAGGTCTGATATTGCTTTTAACACACGTGATGACCTTGAGGTTGACGGTCTGGAAGGGGTCTGGATAGATATCTTAATACCTAAAACAAAACCTATTTTAATAGGTTGTATCTACAGACCACCCGATCAGACAGATTTTGTTGATCTCTTTGATCATGTTCTCTCGTTATGTGTTACCCAAGAAACATACATCTTGGGAGATACCAATTTCAATCTCCTTGATCCGGCTATACCTAAAAAAAAAAAAAAAAATACCTTCACACCTGCAAATCTACTGGCTTTAACCAACTTATCAAGGAGGTTACCAGAGTTGGTCGCACACGGTCAGGGTCGCTATCATCAACCTTAATCGACCACATTCTTTGTAGCGACACCACAAAAGTTTGTCAAAGTGGGGTAATACCCATTGGTTTAAGCGATCACTTTTTGATTTTTTGCTCAAGGAAAGGTGTGAAGAATGTTTTCTCTTGTCATAACACTGTAAATCTAAGGTCCATGAAAAACTACAATGTCGATATGTACACTAGCCTTCTTGATAATGCTGATTGGTCCTCTGTCCTTACCAGTAACTGTGTCAACACAGCCTGGTCTAATTTTAGATCAATTCTGACTGGCATTATTGACAATGTTGCCCCAAGAAAGACGGTTCGCATTAAACAACGTACAGAGCCATGTATGACTTCCATTATTCTATGAACAAATTAGGATGAGGGACAAAACCAGTCAACTTATCAAGAAAGGCAACCATGAAGTTTCTTTCACCGACTTAGCATTTCTCCGAAATTCCATTCAGCGAGAAATTAAGAAGGCAAAGGCAAACTACTTTAAAAGTAAACTTGAGGAAAATATGGGAGAACCCAAAAAACTTTGGATGCACCTAAAAAATCTGGGCTATAGTTCTAAATCTAAATCCAAAGGGAAAATTGTTTTAAATGTTGATGGGGAATTACAATCAGATACCCTTTCTGTCTGTAATCATGTTAACAGTTTCTACACTAATGTGGCTGATGTTTTGACAAACAAATTACCGCAAGTGAGTAACGATTTTGGGGTGGGGTCTGATTCTTTTGAGAGGTTTTACTTGAGTAATGATGTGTCCAGCTCTGAGTTTGATCTTAGGTGTGTCGATGAAGATTATATTTTTGATGAGCTATCCAGCCTTGACATTCACAAAGCTGTTGGCCTGGATGATATTGCACCTATATTTTTGAGAGACGGTGCAAAACAACTTTCTCCTCTAATTACTCACATAGTGAACCTCTCCATTGAATCCAGTACTGTTCCCCCGGACCTAAAACTTGCTAAGGTTATCCCACTTTTCAAAAAGAACAGCCGACTGGAAGTTGGTAACTACAGGCCTGTCAGTTTATTGAGTACAGTTTCAAAAGTTTTAGAAAAGTGTATCTATGTTCAATTGGAGCAATATTTAAGCTCTAAAAACTTAATTTACCAGTTTCAATCAGGCTTCCGCCCTGGCTACTCTACAGAAACTTGCCTGATCTTTTTAACAGATTACATTAGGTCTCAACTTGACAAGGGTAAATATGTTGGCATGCTTCTTTTGGACCTGCAAAAAGCTTTTGACAGCGTCAATCACAACATTCTTTGTTACAAGCTTGAGGCCATGGGCATCAAATCCGATTGGTTTAAATCATATCTTTCTAACAGGCAGCAACTTGTCAGTGTTGACGGCATTCAATCCAATCTTATGCAGCTCTCCTGTGGAGTTCCACAGGGGGGCCTGCTTGGTCCGCTGCTTTATCTTTGCTATAGCAACGACATGGCTATGTCAGTGAAAAACAAGCTGCTCCTGTATGCCGACGATAGTGTTATTATATCTTCAGACACAAACCCGGATGTGATTGCCCATGATCTCAGCTTAGATTTGAAATCCTGTAACAACTGGCTCATCAACAACAAATTATCCTTGCATGTTGGTAAAACCGAACTGATTTTATTTGGCTCACGTAGAAAGCTTAGAAAAGCATCCAACTTTCACATTTCATACAATGATCATACCATTCAACCAGCTCCCTGCATAAAATATCTTGGGGTGTCACTTGACCAACATCTCTCTGGAGAAGTTATGGTCGATTCTCTCATTAAGAAAGCTACTGGCCGGCTCGAATTTTTATACAGACATTCTCAATTTTTCAACCAAAAGCTTCGCAAAAATCTCTGCTCTGCATTACTGCAGTGTCATCTTGATTATTGTTGCACCTCATGGTATACTGGTTTGTCCAAAATTTATCAGCACAAACTTCAAGTTATTCAAAACAAGATGATTCGTTTTATTTTGAACCTAGCTCCCAGAGATCATGTTGGTCAGGTTGAATTTGACTTAGTTAAACTGCTTGATATCCAAAACAGGGCTAGGCAGCTGAGACTCAACCACATGTACAATATTTTCCATTCACAGGGCCCTTCTTATCTTACCCAGTTTTTTACCCAAATTTCTGATATTCATTCTCATGCCACTAGGTCAAGCTCTTGGAATTTCCATGTCCCAAGAGTTGGTTCAAATACCAAAAAATCTTTTTTCTACCATGCAACTCTTGATTGGAATAACCTACCTTCGCATATCAAATCCATTCTGGACAAATGTACTTATAAACATGCTATGAAAAAATACCTGGCTAGAGTTGCTATGACCCATGAGTCTGCTGAATTTGTGTAGCTTTCTCCTTTAGGTCCCGCCTTTATTTTATCATATTGTTTCGCACGCTCCCAGGCATCTTTTTGTTCTTTTTGTGGGACCCCATTGGAATTAAGTCTACACAGGAAGCTAGACTTTATGGGTCATCCTGGCAATTCGGCATTTTGGTGTCTTTTGGTGTGCAGCTTTTCAATGTGTTAATTTTTTTTGTATGTTTCATTGTACAATTTTATGTCGCTTTTTGCCAAATAAATATGAATGAATGAATGAATGAATGATTTGAAGAAAAACCAATGATGACATTATTGTATTGTTAAGAGTTACCGCCCTGTCCGTGGTCAAAACAGTGATTTAACATATAAATCATAAATGATGCTTTAAAGTGTACCACTCAACTGGGTCTTCAACAGCTGAAACCATAAATATATGATGAACATATAAAATCACACACATGTGATGACGTCAGAAGCATGTGTTAATATTGCAAGAGGAAACACATCGAAAGATAAAAGGAGGGGGCAAGGTCGTTATATGTTAAAAGGCATTGAAATTGTCGGTTAAAAGAGTGCATAAATTAAATCGCGAAGAACAGTAATATCAATAATAAGTATGCAGTATCAAGCGGAAAAGCTTTTCAAAAGCATATCACCTTTTTTCTTTCAGTCGCTGAAACCGTAATATTCAATTCCAAGCTCTCTTTAAAAAGAGCGCGAGCCTAAAATCGGTATGAACTTGGAACCCCACAACAATTAAAAAATTGGCGCCATACCTGTTCTAAAGATACAGTAATCCCCCCCGAATCTAGCTTTTACTTTAACCCTTATTTGTTAAACTGCAATTTTTACTTTTTAAGAAATTATTTTATCCGAAAACCATAATCATCTTTACGCTCACACGCCTTAAGACCTCATTTTGTTGAAATTGGTTGCGAATTAAAGGAACAAAGATCTAAAACCCATGGAAAGAACGAAATCAAGAGCACTTTTATGCTCTAATTGAATACATGAATACAAAACCCACCCAAGTCCATGGGAAGTGATTTTGAGAGAAAACCCTGTGTATCATTGTAATTCTTTAAGTTAGATTTACCTGGTCAATATAGTAAGTTTTACGTGCAAATGAGTGGATAAAACTGTATAAAGTATGACGATTAGCATTTCAGGGACTTTGTAGGGTTCATTTTAAATTTTGGACTTGGGTGGTTTTTGAATCATATACAAAGACAACAACGTTGGAATGAGATTACCACTAGTAAGATAATACAAAATAAAGCACACAGATATGTATAATGTTGATAAGCATTCTGCCATGTAATATAAACCACACACGTTCCTTTATTAAACCCATTTTTTTTTTCAAAAGTCACTCTCCAGTAATGAATGCGTTACAAGTGGACTTTTATACATACTGGATTTCAATCAATGTGTTACAAGACTCAAATCACGGAATTGGGTGGTTCTTTCATACATGCTATTTCTCACATGCTCAATAGACACAGATGATGAATTTGAGTTGTTCTTTCATACATATGACAGGCCTATGTATAGCAACAATTTCCCATACTTAACTCAATTTGACCAACGTATGGACTTGGGTGGGTTTTGTATTCATATATTCAATTGATAAAAGCACGACGCTAGTTTTAATGTGCTTATCAATGGAATTTCTCTTGTTTGAGAACGATTTGTGTACACATCAATAGGGCATGCAATGGAGCAAACTGCAAATTTTGAATTTGCATGTTCCTTGGGATTTTGGATCATCAACGAATTTCAACGAACGATGTTTTAGATACGAGCTAAAAGATGCATATATTGGCTGCTGGGTTCTAATTATGCCATATCTGTCTTTGTTTAGGATATACAGGGAATAACTGGCACCTTAATAATTGTTTTGCGGTCTGTATTTCGTATTCCCTCACTTTAGTTTGATTGAAGAAATTTTCATCAACATTTCCAGATGCAACAGTGTCATCGCAGCAACTGATGGTGACTGCTTTACTGATAACGAAAATGAGTATTATCAATGTCAAATCGGATTATCTGTCGCCCTTATTAACATAGTACAATGCTTGAAAAAGTTATATAAATAATAAACAAAGTATCAGAAACGATTTCCGGTAACACTTAATTAAGACACATCGATTTGTCCGTGGCAACTTATATAAACGCTTCGCCATAACTACCTACTTATTTATTCTGAGGATGAAATATCTTGGCGCCCAACGTGGGGCGCAGGCACCAATTGTGGATTTCAAGAAAACCCGATTTGAAGAAGAACCAATGATGACATTAAGCATAGTTTTGTTAAGAGTTAACCGCCTTGGCAGTGGTCAAAACATCAAATTCAGAAACATAAGTAAATATTTGAAAGGCTGAAACCACAAATATATATATATGAACATTTATTGAAAGTTACACACATGTTGTAGAAATGACGTCAGGAGCATATTGTAAAATTGCAAGGGGTGTCACATTATTTTACGTGCGGAATTCGCAGATGGAGGAATTGGTTAACCTTGCTTCCTCCATACTGATACACACTCTGTCAGGAAAATGCCTTGTGTATTGCTCACAAAATAGCTAGCGGTACATAACTCACCAGTAAGAAACAGTGAGAAATATTACTTCTGTTCGTCATAATTGTGTGCCAACACTAGAGTGTATATTCATATCTCTGTGATATATCTTTACAATCAAGATGAGCGCTTGTTTTTACATACAATGCACGTAAAAAGTTAACAGAGTCAAGACTTTTAATGATGTGCCATCTGTGTTGTCAATTAGGGCTCACGTAAAACCTGACCCGCCAACCGCCAATATTACTCTTGTGTTTCAAAAGCATTTTTAACGTGTCCCACTCAAACATGTTTTATTGTTTTAATGTATATACTGCCTGAAGTTTTGAATGATGCGCATGATCTAGATAGATAGATAAGTAACTGTTAATCTCACTGATCTGCTTCTAATACAAACGAACCTTGTGTCAAGAAGTATGTGACAGGATTGGAAACACATTCTGTTAACCTAGCTAAACATTGTTGGTCTGACAATTTAATTAAATGTTGATTCATATCCATACACTTAGCCCATACATTCTAGGTTTGCAGAAAATAAATTATCGCAATAACCATGGTAATCTTTAAAAGGTGGCCGCCTTTGATGATGAAGGTGAAGGGCGATCAAACATTTTTCCAGTCGACTGGCCACTAAAACAATATCTAATCGTATGCACCTAGACTAAAGTTGTGTTCATGTTTGGTACACAATTCTTCGTTCTCTGCCAAAGGGAAATCGGTTTAGGGCCTACTCTGTTCTTTTTTATTTAAGTTTTGTTAACAGTTGAATCTAACAATCCAAATGAACTTGTTCAAAGATGTAATTGCTGGGTTTCAGCTGTTTGTCCCATGTGACCTTGTCCAGGACACGAAGATGTTGTCCGTGTCACAGTGCACATGTATGTCGCTATGTGTTTCAAAAAGAGTAGGGTGTCTGACCCAGTCTGTCCCGATTCTGTTTGGATATTCACAATCGAAGTACTGAACAAACTGACACTGGTAGGTTGACGTTGTGAAGGAAATGGAAATGAAAATAAACCGCCCTTGGAGGCTTTCTTGGGTTATCCAAACTTTTTCTTCAACCAAAAAGCTGACATTTATCTAGTTCTCAAATTTCATTAAATGAAACTGGTTCTTCACCACCAAGCTATAATGAAACTTATCTTTGTCCTTAGATAGGTTTGTCACACAATAATTTGTTTCGTTTTACCACGTTTTTTCATTCATTTGTGACAAATTATCTCTAAAAGTTATCGTTCGTTACATAATCTGAACTGGCCTATATCTCAGCAGCGACATAGTTATCCGTTTTTTGTATCAGAGATTTCCTTTAAACGGTCGATTTACTGCATCTTATTAAAGTTTAAAAGAGCTTGGGAATTGGAGATATATTCATGACGAACAGAAGTACGTAAATCATGCCGAAGATCTATGATCATATTCCGCTAGTTTCAAACAGGTGAATCTTTATTTACTTCATTGTAGAAATTGTGAAAAATATTCAGAATATATACTCCGAGATTGAAAGCAGAAACAGTAATATGTGTGCAAACAGTAAGATAATCTGATTGTTATAAACAATAACATTTATTTACGAACGAAATATAAGAACCACTAACCGCGAAATGTGGATATCTATAACTAGTTTGCCCCGCAGGGCTACAAGAACCACTAACCGTGAAATATGGATATCCAACAAGCTTAAACTCTAAATTAGAGGGCAGGGCCTGAATAACGAGGGAAATCATGGAGTAAAAAGTAAAAAAAAATATGAAAAGCCGCTTTCAATTCCATCACCCACTAGAGACAACTCATCACCCTTAAGGATACTCTTGATTTCTTGCCCTGCGGGGCCTTATATTAGGGTCCAACTTGGAGTGTTTAGTCGTCGTATGGGAGTCGGCGGCCTCGGGCCTTTGGACCTTGCGGACTTGATGTTTTTGTTATTGTTTCTGGGACCCAGTATCAGCAAAAAACATCAAGCCTAAACACCCTAAGTGTGACCCCAATATAGGTCTAAGGGCCCGCAAGGCAAGAAAACAAGAGTAACCGTACTGTTACATTGACCCACCGTAACCTTAATGTAATATTGACCAACAGTAACCTAAATGAAACAACAGAGGAGGTATTAAATTTCGACAAAAAGTAACCTTAATGTAACATTGACCAACATTACCTTTGCACCAACAGAGGCGTTATTTATGTCGTATATTCAGTATAGACTGAATATCGAATGTGATTGAGTGCGATATAGACTTAAATTAGGGAGACCATGTTGGTTTTTAACTACTGAAAGAAAATCTGCAGGGAAAACACATAATATTCAATATGAAATATGTCGATGTGCTAGTCAGGACCAGAAATCACCGTGCAGCGCATTAGAACGGCGTGTTGGTCGTCAAGTTGGAGAAGTGGGTCATCTATGACACTCTAATATACTTGGTGTGTACTGTTTGTTTTTATAACCATCATTTGTAATGCATAGACTGTGTATCGTTTTACAGTTACAACCATGGCTTGCATATTGTATCAAAGATACTCTCTTAAAATAGGAGTGTCATTGGGAAACCCTTGTGCAAATAATAATTCATCAGCATCTGGTTGCAAAACAAAAAACTGTCATACATATAAAAAATATTCTAAAGTATCCTTTAAAGCGAAAGCGCAAATTTAAGCAATGCTTGTTTTTGTACTGCCCTAGTGCCCTCTTCACGGCAATGTAGGTCAGGTGTTTCGTCTTAGTTTCGCGCCAAATAGGACCTAAAGTTTAGCATAATCTAGACGCATAGGATGTTTTGAGCCATTTCAAAGTTCTTTTTGAATGTGTAATCCTATTAAAATACACGTATAAAAGGTCTTTTGTTTGGCTGTTGAAATGAGGTGGCTTTTGACAAAATTACCGAAACGTTTATTCCTTCAAGAGGTTGAAATAAATTACCCTATTGATCGTCTCTACGCCTCATTGTATTTCCATCTGGGTATTTTTGTGTAATCATGGTAATCAATATTTTCACCTGCGTTACCTGTTTATCTCTCATGTCAAAATACAAAAACACATATCTGCACGGTGCCCTGCACCTGTACCCCGCCTAATTGGCGACACAAAAGTATTCCACAGGAGCAATTTAGTCCCATACTGCAAAAACTTCTTAAGTTTAGCTAAAAAGTTAAGGAAAGCAAAGACAAATGTAGCAGAAACAAGACCGTATTATTCAGTTGTATTTTTGTAGTTTTAATTATTTAAATCCATGTCTCAATACCAAATTTCTCCAGAAAAGTAATTGAGTGTTGATGAATAAAATGAAAAATATCAACTGTATTTACCTAGCTGGGGGGTTTACACCCCCCAGCTAGGTACTGTAATGCTATCCGATTCTTCTTTCTTTCTTCTGTCAACAAATTTCAAAATGCTTCTCCTCCTACATGTTACACCCTACAATTACGTAACTTGCACATATGTATCGGCTATATCCAGTGCCCATAGGGTGCAAACAGAATTGGGATCAAAGGTTATTAAAGGGGCATTTTCGGTATTTAACCAAATATCTTCAAAATGCTTCTTCTGCCACATATTACATAGCACAATGACGTCACTTGCACATTTGCATCGGCTACACCACACGCCTATAACTTGCACACAGACTTGGGGTCAAAGGTCATTAAGGGGGTAAAATCTTACAATTGCATTATCTGGACATCTGTATGGGGTATGGGGCTTAAGGGTACATGCCACAAAATAGCTTTCCATAGACTTTACGTGCAAAATAGGGGTCACGTTTTAGGCTATAAGTCGAGTTACGTCTTACTTTAAAATATATATTTGATATCATCTTAAAGTCATAATGTACGATCTTTTTTCAGAATTTACCTTTATTTTTTTCAAAACCGATTTTTTGGCATATTTGTAATACTTACACATGTTCTAACTTAAATCTATGAGCTAACTGTCAAATTCATCCTATTTGTAGTAAAACGGGACGATTTTCTGTTGGTCCGACATAAAGTCATAATTTTTATGTCGGCCACGATCGCAAACCGTAGTCTCCTACAAAACTAGCTTGGTTACGCTCCCTCCACATGTGGAGGGAGCGTAACCAAACTGGCCGCGTAGGAGACTAACTCTGAGGCTGCACTCGCTGTCCTATAAATCCAAATAGTGCGAGATGTTTCGAGTGATAGAGGTGAAGTTTATGATGTTGTTTCTTTGCAAATTCCCAATGTTTTTCGCGTCCAAATGTATTGGGAACTTTCATGATTGCATATTATCATTTTAGAAGAAAAAAAAGAAAAATCTAAAAATTTAAAAAGATCGTACATTAAGGCTTTAATCAGAACAAAATTCTGCATAACTATATCTGAAAATGACACCATATTTTAGGTTTACTTTTTGAGAAAAATAGCGCTATATAAAAAGACCCGATTTTCACGTGTTTACGTCCGACTGCTAACCGCGTTTTGACCTCGTGTGTTCATGCGCTCATCATCGTAAACATCACTCAAATTTTCGCGTTTTCTGTTCAAATTAGTAGAGATCAATCAATCTTTATTTTCATCAATCTCATTACAAACATTATAGCATTATTATATACAATTATTGTGTATTAACAAGATTTGATGAAGGTAGGTACATCACAAAGCCGAGGCCTGATAACGATGTACCACCTTTTAATTAACAAATAATTATAATTTAATCAAAACAACGAATATACACATAAACATAAATAAATAAACAAAGAACCCATCTTAATTTACCATAATACAATTTTAAGCAAACAAATATTTTAGCAGTAGTATAGTATCAAGTAGTATAGTGAATAACATAGAGTCTGCACAATATGAATTAAAAGAACCCATTTTAATTTACCATAATACAATTTTAAGTAGGCAAATATTATAGCAGTAGTGTAGTATCAAATAGTATAGTGAATAACATAGATTCAGCACAATATGAATTGTGACATTATTTGTTATCTTTTAGATACCTTAACATACTATTTTTGAATTCATTTACCAGTTTAGCTTCTTTAATTTCACTTGGCAAACTATTCCACAGCCTAGGACCAAGTGTTAAAACATCAGTGACTTTATGGATGTCAGGTCGATAATTCTCTTTCTTTCTGGTATTATAATTGTGAATAGACTTCATGTTTATGAACAAGTTGTCAAATGAACTTGGTAATAGACCCTTATGATATTTGTACATAAATATACCCAGTTCTTTATTATACAGATGGCATATATTAAGTAAATTGTACTTTTCGAACAATGGTTTGGTGTGGCAAAGATACGAACTATTATTTATAATTCTTACTGCTCTTTTCTGGAGCTTCACAAGTCTGTTTAAATTATACTTATTAGCAGAACCCCACAATATTATACCGTAGCTTAAATATGGTAAGATTAGCGTACAATACAACTGATACAGGCTTGTTTGTGGTAAAAAAAGTTTAAGTTTGTTTAGGACACCAATATTTCTAGAACATGTTTTACTAATGTTGTTAATATGTGACCTCCAAGTCAGGTTGTCATCAAGTGTAATGCCCAGAAATTTAACGTCATATGCACGTGAAAGTTTGCATCCATCCAGAAATACATTGTGGACATCAGTTATATTCTTTGTTTGATGAGGTGTTCCAATAAACATAAGATTTGTTTTACTAGCATTCAGGGATAACTTGTTACACTTAAACCAGTTAACAATCTCCTTCAATTCTTTATTCATATTGTCACAAAGCCTTTGAATATTATTATTAGAAAGAAAAACAGTTGTGTCATCTGCAAATAATATAAACGATAGAAGTTTGGATGTTCTGCTAATGTCATTCATATATATAATAAATAGTAGTGGCCCCAAGATGGAGCCCTGTGTCACCCCACACTTCACACTGGTACAAGATGATTTTGCAGAATTAAAAGATACATATTGTTTACGGTTTGACAGATAGTTTTCAAACCAGTTATACGGTACACCACGAAAACCATAATGGTACAACTTTTGTAATAAGATGTCATGATCAATAGTATCAAAGGCCTTTGAAAGGTCCATGAAGACACTTGCAGTATACATATTTTCATCAATAGCCTTGTTTGTATCTTTAATCAAGTCTAATACAGCCACATCACATTCACAAGTTCTAGCAAAACACGATTTGCAACACTAAAATTGTTAATATTGTACCGATTTTGCACATTTTTATACAAAGTTGGGACTATAGTCGTGATAAACTTTTACCGGAAACCGCTTCACAGGTGGATTTAGTTGTATGCACCCTTGAAGAGGCTAAAACATCGTTTTTAGGCCTTGAAAATGATTTTGTTATCCTTTTCACTACATTTTGAATTAATTGTAAGAAATTTTGGGTTATTTTCTTTCATACTTTAGACAGGATGTCGATTTCAAGCACAAGCATGATAGCCGACAATTGCCATTTTTCGTCATTGTGATGCACATGGATGCACAATGGTTGCTGATTTGCTATTTTCATGAAGATCTTAATTGATGTTAAGAGTAAGCGTTCTTTGAACATCTTTTACAAGTGCATAACTTCAAATTTAAAACATTCTCAGTACCTGCAGAATATTTAAAAAGACAAGAAATGTCAATCAAGTAGGCCTACCCCCCCCTCCAGCGTCACTTTTAACCCGTTTTGTCCAAAAGCAAATGTAATGAATGGCTATTTGAAATTAAATATTAATATAAATTAAACTTTGAATGTTATAATAATTTAAAATACTGGACAGTGGTATAAATAAAGCAAACTAGAAACTAAAATATCATAAATCTAATTGTTTATGTCATTTTATTAAAATTGAAGGCCAAAACTTGAGTTTAAATGACAAAAAAAAATTGTTAAAAAATAACAATGAAATTGAAAAACTTCTTTGTAATTTAAACACCAGTAAACAATGTTTTCAATATTTTGAAACTCTTCTTTATTCATATCAAAAGGTTTCAAACTTCTACCAAAATCGGAACTTTTATTAAATTGGAAATAAAAGCAGGCCTATTCGCGGCAAACGCACATACAGCGAAAAACCTGGCGGCGTCCATGAACGCGCTTGTTGATGTCCCTCCTCTTTTCTTCGCGTGCATTTTAAATAGATAAAGACGCGCGGAAAACGCATGGAATTGCTCCTTAAAGGGTACATGCCGCAAAATAGCTTTCAATAGACTTTACGTGCAAAATAGGGGTCACGTTTTAGGCTATAAGTCGAGTTACGTCTTACTTTGAAATATATATTTGATATCATCTTAATCAGAACAAAATTCTGCATAACATATCTGAAAATGACACCATATTTTAGGTCTACTTTTTTATAAAAATAGCGCTATATAAAAAGACACGATTTTCACGTGTTTACGTCCGACTGCTAACCGCGTTTTGACCTCGTGTGTTCATGCGCTCATCATCGTAAACATCACTCAAATTTTCGCGTTTTCTGTTCAAATTAGTAGAGATCACATTCACAAGTTCTAGCAAAACACGATTTGCAACACTAAAATTGTTAATATTGTACCGATTTTGCACATTTTTTATGCAAAGTTGGGACTATAGTCGTGATAAACTTTTACCGGAAACCGCTTCACAGGCGGATTTAGTTGTATGCACCCTTAAACTCGGTGACAAAAATCTCATGACCAGGAGAACATTTTGCAGGGGTCAGGTCAAAGGTCATGCAGAGGTCAAATTTTAAAAATGCATTTCCTGGACAACTGTAAGGGGTACGGGGCTTAAACTTGGTGACCACAAACTTAATGATCAAGGGAACATTTTGGAACACTTTGCAGGGGTCAGGTCAAAGGTTAACTGGGGTCAAATCTTGTAATTTCATTTTCTGGATATATGTAAGGGGTATGGAGCTCAAACTCAGTGGCAACAAATCTCAAGACCAGGGGAACATTTTTGAAGGGGTCAGGTCAAAGGTCATGCGGAGGTCAAATTTTCAAAATGCATTTTCTGGACATCTGTAAGGGGTACGGGGCTCAAACTCCATGGGGAAGGGCAGGGGAACATTAAGGAACATCTTTCTTTCTTTCTTTCTTTCTTTCTTTCTTTCTTTCTTTCTTTCTTTCTTTCTTTCTTTATTTATTTATTTATTTATTTATTTATTTATTTATTTATTTATTTATTTATTTATTTATTTATTTATTTATTTATTTATTTATTTATTTATTTTGTTACCTAAACGATATTTTCTTCTTAAATCAGTCATTTACATTGTCTGTCTTTAAAATTTGATGTTCAGGAGTTATTAATCATTCCCGTTTGATTCAAACAAAGTAGTGTCATATTTTCAAAAAACATATTCCTATGATATCCTTAGTACAGGGTGAGTCAAAAAAAGTGCAATAGAGCAAAGAATCGATATTTATGCAAGAACCAAGTCAAACTTTCCTATTATTGAAAAATTTTATAAATGCCACACTCAAAAGTCACCTTCTGTGAAAATATGAAGTGAATCGCGACTACCGTTTAATTTTTATAAGTCCTTTTGCTGCGATACCCAATTTCGTTATTTGTCCACGAGATAACATGTATTTTGACTCCGGCAATATGCAGCACTATACGAACACACATCGGATAAAAACCGAACATGTGTATTCGGTACACTCCGTTTCAAGTTTTGTGCATGCACAAAACTTGCCGACGGACTTAACGAATATCACCTAACACGAAACGCATTTGGCGGATGATAGCAGGACATAAAAAGAACATAAAACGATCATTGACGAACAACAACGGATTTACTAAAATACCATCCGTTTCTTGTACGGAAGACCTATTCGGTGTAGTGTGACAGGCGCATTATTTTGACATTTGAAAAAACCCGCCTACAAATTTGTATGTTTTGATTGAGAATAAACATCTTTAAAGTAAAGGTAAAATGAAAATAACAACAAATAATGTTTCCAAGGGCAAGGGCAATAACACTTTGGGTGCTCCATTTAATTTCAATGCCAATGAGGTTAAGAAAATGACAGTTGTTCCAAATCTACCTTACACCTAGTGTGCTGACATTCAAATTTTAGATGTCTCTTGGACAAACATTAAAATTGGGTATTGCTATAAAATGTGTTATAAAAACAAAACGGTAAATGCTAATTCCTGTATTTCTTCACACAATGTTGCTGATGAATATATAATATATATAATGTTTTCAAACCTAAAAAGTTCAACTCGGTTCTTTGATAAAAATGGATTCTTTTCTCTATTGCACTTTTTTGACTCACCCTGTACCTGCATCAAGATGTCACATGAGAGACGAATGTCTAACTTACACAATATGAAAACTTTCAGATTTTTCAGACTGTGAAATGTATTGGCTTTTGATAATGTTACTAAAAACTTATTTTTAAGTTAAAGATTTTAATCGTAAAAGAATGAGTTAACATATTTTTTTAAACCCAAAGGCGTTATAAATCATGTATTTATATGTCTCGATGTATTTCCACCTGGGTATTTTTGTGTGATCATTTTAATCAATAATTTCACCTGCGTTACCGTAATATTTTCCGTATCAAAATTAAGATACACATATCCACACCTGTACTCGGCCAATTTCGCTTGTATAAGCTGAGGCAAAAATTCCTCCACCGCAGCAATTCGGTCCCAAACGGCAAGAGTTCTCAAGAACTATATAACTTAAGCTAGAAAGTAAAAGAAAACAGAAGAAAATGTAGAAGAATAATCGACCGAGTCATATTACACACTTAGTTATTCTGAGAGCTATGCATAGTTATTATTGTATTATAGTTTTATGATTTTGTCTGTGGTTTTAATTTACATTCCTTTTGCATTTTTGTAAACCGGAATAATACTCGTTGAGAAGGCGTTCTCTTTCCTTCACCTTCCCAATTTAACATCATTTGCAGTTGCTGCCGAAGCTGATGTGGAAATTAGTCCTGCGGGTGAATCACAACGTAAATGTTACAACAGTCGGTAGTGCATAATATTCAATTCAAACCATGATGTGTATAACATTTTTAAAAGTCTTGATATTTGATATATAACACATAGGTTGAATTATGGAAACCACATACATCCACACGTATCTCTTGGTTAGATTGAAATGAATAAGTAAAGAAATATAAATGCAATTGTTAATGTTAATTCATAGCTAAACAACAATTTCTTGCAACCAGGGTTGCAGGAGCTGGTAAAGGTCATTCTTCTTCTTCTTGGTTGAGTCGGTAGATACAGATCATTAAACTGCAGTTCACCAACTTTCTTAGCTTTCTTGACACTGCTCTAGGTCTTTTATTTGTATTTATTATTTTTGACAATAAATTGAAATGTGAAAACCCCGTACGTTATGGCTAAGATTTGGAAAACGTACTTTCTGTATAGAAAGAAACATAGTCGACAAACATTTTGATACGATTGAGAGAAAAATAGTTTTACCCGCAGTATCTTAGTAGTTAGTGTTACAACACTGACTCTCTTCAAACCCATGGGCATTACTATTAATACGTCGCTATCTATATACAAATTGTAACTTAATACACTTACTACTCCTTTGTATACCTTCCGTATTACCTACACCGAATTACCAACGTAACATTGAAATGATCAGATAATTAGGAACTCGAAATCATTACTCTAAACTACACACAACAACTAGCTTTAATCAAAGCTGTGTATATTTGGAGGAGGATCCATTACATATACGATATTTTCTTTTTAAATCAGTCATTGACACGAGACAGAACCTCGCCAATTCAATTATTTTGTACAAAACCACAGATCCTACAAACCAAATCTCTTACACGATAAACTTGAAGCATATAGAGTAGTTATAGTAAAAGCTAGTAAATGGGTAATTCCTATGCTGTTTGCAATTAATTACGTACAGCGGAGTTAAAAGACAAACCACTAAGCCAAAAGTGGAACATCAAATGAAGCATTCAGCTGTTTTCTGGTTGCGTTCTATTTCTGCGATACTTTACAAATTGTTTTACCAGCATCCAGTGTTACTTTACTCTACAGTAATAGCATAAGGTTCGAGTTACGTAAACACTAATGAAGTTAAGAGCAAAATATCTGAGGAGATATTGAAGTGAAGTAAAAGGTTTCCGATAATTTGAAAGGTTATTATTTCACATACTCCATTTCGTCAGCCTGCTACGCTAAATGCCTAAGTCATTCTTACATGTTTCTCATTTGCAATTTTGATTTTCTGAGTAATAAACCCATAATTCATCAAATTTCCAGTCGCGTTTTTCATTAACTTGTGGAATACATCTCTTTTGATGTTTCCACAAGTTATTGAAGAATGCGGCTGGAAATTTGATTACTTATGGTTTTATTACTCAGAAAATCAAAATTGCAAATGAGAAACATGTAAAAATGACTTAGGCATTTAGCGTAGCAGGCTGACGATTTGTTAGTTGACGTTCAAATTACATTCTGGTATAATTTGCCAGTTTTGGGATCTTCAAAATACATGCAACATAGAAAAGATAACCAAAATGCTTTCTTTAAATTTTTAAAAGAAGTTAATTATTATGCCAGAATACAAATACACATTTCTCGGGTCGAATAAATTTGGTTAATAACGATTAATTGAAATGCGACATAATTATTATGTGGATCATGATTACCGTATTCCTCGTTCAACTTGAATATTCCCGGGTGAATATTTCAGACAACTGTGCATTTGTTATTTTTATTCGAGATGCTTTTATAGCAGATTGGTCATATAATCATTTGGAATATAGATACTCAATATATAGATTGAAATAACGTGTTACCGATATCAAACTTGAAGGGTATGCCACTGTTATCATTTGTTAAGACTTTGCTAAAAAGTAATAAAAGCTGTATAACTAGCAGCGGAATATTGGTAAATTGAAAATAACTCGAAACTGAAGCGTCAGCATGGCACATTAAATTTTGATATTTTCCCATTGCGATTTGGGAATTGTAAAATAGGAAGAAAATCAAATAATGGATTTATTGGATTGAGGGTCTCAATTGATCGCTAAAAAGTACAACTTGTAGTCCGATCGCTGTGTCAATCCAATTCTTTACTGAAGGTTAAACCCAAGAGAATACCAATCAAGGGGCGTTGAGCAGGTGCGATCGAAGGAATCTTTAACCAACATTCTACGCGCTGGTAACATGGCACCCAAATGTACACGTATTTAGAGCTTGGTCTACTAGATTTCAATAACGTTGTGTTCTATCCTACGTGAGTCGTTACTATCAGCAAAGTGCGTAGTTTCAGAAGAATAATAGACAGGGTGCTTCTACGATAGAAATTTGAGACAATTGAAATTATGAAAGTATGACAACCATTTCAGTCCCACTACTTTTTTTATCGTCAACATTCAAAAATTCAACTGAAATTTGATACACTTTTAACGTGCCTGTATAAAGATTTAAAACCAGGTACACTGAACTTTTATCTTCCCAATGTAGGGCATGTCAAACTCCATATAAATGATTAATTATTATCTTTAAATAGTTATCCGTGACGTTTAGAAACACAAATCGCTTTCATAAGAAGTGGTATGATGCGTGCATAGATCTGCAAGGCAAGGAAACCAACTGTGATGATACGGCTTACTAATTTACAACGGTCTAAATATGCTAACGGAAATTTACTGGTATCAATCCGCTCCTGTATTCGGTGTGCTAAACTCCAATTTCGTTCTTGTCTCTTTTCTTCCATCGCCAATTGCGTATCTAGGGGTTGTGGCGCCCTGGGTAATGATACAAAATGACGCCCAAAACTTGTTTTTTGTTTAATTCTTTTATTGTTGACCCCAACTGTTTTGCCCAGAGTGCTCTAGAATCTGATAAGAGAGGTCAATATTTTTACTTTTTTTTTCAACACACGTTTAACATAGACAGCAATACGGTGCCCCTAAGACGGCACCTGGGCACGTACCTTCCTTGCATGCGTCACAAGTATGTGGTGTGGTGCAAAAGAAGCGTTTAAAAATTACCGATTTGAATCATGGGAAATGATCTGTAGAGTTTCATTCAACCTTTTCATGTTACAAATAACAAAACAGGTCCACACAGCATTATTTATGGATGCTAAGAGATTATATCATTTTTATTCGAACCCATCAAGATTTTGTATCCATATCGTGTGATGAAAACATTTGTAAAATTCATAACGTGAAATGAATAGTTTGAAACATTTTAAGCAAAAAGGTTAACCTCTTGCAATGTCAAATTCAGACAGATGAAAAACACGTGATAGCCTTGAGGATTTTATTGTATAGGAACAGACTTGTACCCGAGTCCAGCTTGTCCGAGTCCGAGCCGAGCCGAGTCCATTGGTATCCGAGTCCGAGCCAAGTCCGAGTCCTTTCGTGTCCGAGTCCGGACTCGAGTCCAAGTCCAGGGGTGCCGAGTCGGAGCCAAGTCCGAGTCCAACAAAAATAAGACCCGAGTCCGGACTCGAGTCCGGCTCGAGTCCGGACTCGGGGTGAGAGTCCATGCCCGGTGGTGGTGGGGGGTGAGGGGGGGGTTCATTCAACTTTAATGTGACAGGTATCTACCTATTGGCATTGCTTAGTTTGGGTATAACAAAATGAAAAAGGGGTTATTGGGTATAAAATTTTGAAAGAAGGGGTCATTTGGTACAACATTTTGAAAAAATGGGTCATTATTTGCAAAAATGGAGCAAAATTTTATATTTTATTTCTTATTTGAAAAATTTACAATACAAATTTGCTGAAAAAGGTCAATTTTAAAGTTTCCGCATAATTTTATGGCATTTTGATGATAAAATTGTTAATGTGATGAGAAGGTCACTCACTGCATCACACCACACACCACTCTACCAAACCCCACCCAACACTGTTGACTCAGGACTCAACCAACCAACTGTACACACTTTATTCAAAAGCCATGTCCATGAACAGGTTTACTCCTGAAGGTAAAAACTAAATGTATCAGACCACCTAGTACCTGTATCAGACAGCAGGCATGTGGGGGTATTTTGTGTGTGTGTGTAGCACACTACATTTTAACTCACAGTTAACTTAATTGCGCCTAGGGACAAGGCTGCATCATTTTATATATCAAATTAAAGCCCTTGAGTAAAGAAAGTCAAAACTGAAAACCGTTTTCTCATAGCACTTTCCGTAGCAAAGTTACATCTTGTCAAAGATTGACTTTCATCAAAAAATTCAGCTAACAAAACAGTATTTCGGTCATAGACATACCACCTAGACCTATGACTGCCCATCCCTTACCACAGCGGGAGGTGAAGCCCCGTATCCAAGGTGATATTGACGGGGTTACTAGGCGCGGAGATAATTGCGTATATTCTGACGCTCTCGGTTGCGTGGTTACTGCGCCGTTATCACGGTCCGCGTCAAATGCAACATGTTCTGTAGACGAGAACATTATCTGCTTGCTTGCGTCCGGGTATGCGTCCTTGTTCAAGTCGTTGCTAAGCAGTGTCGGCTTCACTACGTGAGTCAAAGTCACTGGTCTAGGTACTAGTTTGTCTGGGATTTCGGTGGTGTTTCTAGATCTTAGTCTCATGATGATAGCAGCTTTTCTATGTAGAACTGCTATCAAAATCCGGGTCAAAATCCCTCTAAAATTCCATGTGCGAGTGTCTCATCGCCATAAAAAATCATATATTTGGGTCAAGTGAAGTATAGACAACATACTAGTATTTATGTAGGTTTCCTTGACCTACCTGTTCTTTAAATTTTTATGTAAATATGTATTGTGTTCTAGGCGAATTTGGCTGACTAGCAGATAGGTTTGCCTGGCATACCTATACGCTGTGTGCAGTATTACATGTAAATGAATTGCAATATATTCAAATACATTATAGAAAATTAACATCATCATCATTATAATAATAATAATACTAACAGAAATTCACCTTTATAATTCTAAACATATTTTCAAAATTGGCCCACACAAATGTCATGTGTACTCACTTACTGAGCACATGCAAACTATAGCCCTACAGAGTGGGAGCTGAGATGTATGGTCCAGTGTGCATGTTTCTCTTTCAAGACCTTAATGGATTGGAAAGTTCCACGAAAGAAGTCTTACATTGTATAAATTTTTATACAGTCCAAATATTTAATAAAATTATGCATTTGATTAATTATCAATTATTTCATTTTAAATGATAACAAAAATATGATTCTGCTAAGTGACAGATAAATCTAAATAATTTGGTGGATATGTAGGAATAATAACAGGTCACAGATTTGACAGCCCCAATTAATTTGGAAAATGGCCAATTAAGTAAAGTCAACAAATTTGAGATCTATTTTTACATTTTTAGATAATCATTTCACATTTTACAATACATAGATTTGGACATTGGACTGGACTCGGACCGGACTCGACTTCGAGCCGAGCCGAGTCTTTTTGTGTCCGAGTCCGAGCCAAGTCCGAGTCCAACAAAAAGTGGACTCGAGTCGGACTCGAGTCCGAGTCCGGACTCGAACGATACATCTCTGTATAGGAACCACACAATGCATTGAAGTTTGAAAAAAGAATTGACACAATGTTAAAGTTGCACAAGATGTTTAAAATCACGTTCTCTAATGTAATGTGCGGGTACATGAAAACAGATAAAAACGGACGCGAGTCACGTTGTTACCTTAGCAACATCACATATTTACATTGGTATTTATAAAGCGCCATTTCTGCAAGACCACTGCGGATTACAACCAATTATATATGGCAACAACATGAAAATATATAAAACAACACATTATATCAAGTAAGTGGAACAACTGATACAAAAGCCTTTTTCTACTTTTCATGTAAAACGCCGACGATATAATATACAACATTTAAAGGAAAAAAAAGGAAAAAAAGGAAGAAGAACAAAAAGCCAGACCATTCGTGTTATCACCAGGATTTTTAAAAATGGGTCATCCGCTTAAAAAAAAAAAAGCTCCATTATCTACAACATGCCACCTACCATGCCTACCAACGTGTTAGTCGGGACCAGACATCGGAGTGCAACGCATTAGCGTGGCGTGTCAATCTGTTGTGAGAGAAGTGGGTCATATATGACACCCTAATACTTGGCGTGTACTGTTTGTTATTATAAGCACCATTTGGAATGCATAGACTGTGTATCGTTTTACAGTTACATCCATGGATTGCAAATGTTATCTGTGGAATCTGATGTTGCAGTTATTAATCATTCGCGTCTGGTTCAAACAAAGCAGAAGATATAGGTAAAGTCATAATACGTAATGTTTCCAAAAATGCCGATATATTCGTCTGATCCTTTAAATCTTTTGAAGAGTGTAGTATACAACATCTAACAGCAAAAAAGCCAGACCAATGTATTCGTGTTATCACCAGGATTCTGAAAATTGGGTCACCCGCCTTTTTTTTTTAAAACGCTCCATTATCTACAACATGAAACCTACCAACGTTTTAGTCGGGAGTAGACATCGGAGTGCAACGAATAAACGTGCCGTGTCAATCTGTTATGAGAGATGATGACACCCTAATACTTGGCGTGTAATGTTTGTTACTATAAGCATCATTTAGTTAGAATGCATAGACTGTGTATCGTTTTACAGTTAAAACCATAGCTTGCAAATGTTATCAGAGCTACTGTATTCAAATGTTATCTGTGAAATCTGGTTCAAACAAAGCAGAAGATAATGGGTAAAGCTACAGGGGGTATGGGTTTCTAAAATGATTAACCCTGACAAATTACATTTGAAAAATATACTCCTCCTCACATGGGTGGTGTGGATTTCATCTGGGATACTCCAAGTGTTGTTCTCTGTAGAATTTCATTCAACATTTCCATGTTACAAATAACAAAACAGGTCCACAGTATTATAAAAAAAAAACACCTTAAGATATTATATCATTTTTATTCGAATGTATCAAGATTTTGTATTTTGTTTGAAACATTTTATGTAAAAAGGTTTACCTCTTGCAATGTCAAATTCAGACAGATGAAAAACACGTGATAACCTTGAGGATTTTATTGTGTAGGAACCACACAATGCAGTGAAGTTTGAACACAATGTTAAAGTTGCACAAGATGTTTTCTAACATGAAAACAAATAGCAGCTACGGGTCATGTTGTTACCTCTATCGAATACATACATATTTACAATGGCCTTTATAAAGTGCCATTTCTACAAGACCACATTATAAAGGCAACAAAGTGGAAATATTCAAAGCATTATATCAAGCAAGTGGAACAACTGATACACGCGCCTTCTTCTACTTTCATGTAAAACGCAGACGATTGAATAATGTACATTTTATAGCAAAAAAAGAAAGCCAGACCTGCGTATTCTTGTTATCATTAGGATTCTGAAAATTGGGTCATCCGCCTTCAACCCCCTCGACACTACTGGTCATCTAACATCATTTCTGATTGGTGGATAACTGAAAATACTCATTTCAATTGCCAATTTTGACTAAGCTTAAAACTATTTGCAGATGATCTTATTGACACCCTCCTTGATTGGTTCAAAAAAAGCTGAAAAAAATGACTAAGTTCAGCTAATTAATATGCAAAATTGATGCCAATAGAAAACCGTACATATCAGGGTGTGGGGTTTTTTTTTGCACACATGTATACAAAGTTCATTCAATTAATAACAAAAAATACACAAAAAGTTATTAATTATGCAAATTAGCTAATTACAGCTAATTTTGTATTCATGATATTATTATGTAAAGTAGGCATGAGTAATTTGGGTTTTTTTCAATATTTAACGAAAGTCTTTTCATTCATCATAGATTTGTCAAGTATGAACCTTTTATGATGCTGAATAAAGAAACTGCAGTTAATTACTTTAATATAATACAAAAAATGCAAAGTTTGACATTTTGACGGTGTCTGGAATAGAATTTTATTTTTTTTCTGTAAACATGGTATGTGTCACCATTGCTCAAAGCCAAATCCGAAAAGTAAATATAAAAATTCATTTGCAATGAGACTTTAAATTAACATTTTGTTATCTGGATTAACTGCTGCTGCTGCTGCGTTGCCATAGACCTCATAGAACCGTCGGCATTCTCTTGCGTGCTTTTTCTCTTGCCACGGCCATTCCACCATTAGTCCACATTCTGTTATCAATCCATCCTGTTTTCCTTCGACCTGGCCTGGCTTTTCCTTCTACTTCTCCTTCTATCGTTATCTGAACAACGCTATCTGGACGCCGCTTCCAATGACCATACAGGGATATCTTTCTTTTCTTCAGCTGACTGAGCAGACCTTGTTTCTCTGTGATGCCCACTTTCTGACGGATCCATGCATTGGTTTTCCTATCTTTCCAGCTGACCTGAAGCATTCTGCGCCATACCCACAGCTCAAACGACTATCTTCTTGATATCGCTTTGTTTTAGGGTCCAACTTTCTGTACCATACTGGGCTATACTCCAGACAAGGGATCTCACCAGTTGTTTTTTCAGCTTCAGGCTGATCGCTTTAGCCTTCCATAATCCTAATAATTGGCTGGTGGCATCTCTGCCTATTATTGCTAGTCCGGCATTGATCTCCGGTGTAGAGTCTCCATCACACCCTACCATTGAGCCAAGGTATTTGAACCTTTCAACCTGCTTGATTGGCTTTCTACCCAGGGATTGTCTCTTTGCTACCATGGGTCATAACATGGGTTTTGGCTGCGTTAATATGGAGACCAAAGGTGTGACGGCACCTCTCCAACTCGACTGCTTGCTTCTCAAGTTCTGCCTTCGTGCATGCTATGAGTGTGGTATCATCTGCATAGCGAATATTCCATATTGCTCTTCCACCGACAATGCTATCTGATCTCTCATCTACAACCTCATTCACCTGTCGCATGATCGATTCACCACAGGCGTTGAACAGCATGGGGACATAATACAGCCCTGCCGAACTCCTTGTTCAAATGGAAATGGGTCTGTGTGGCCATCTGCTACACGAATAACACCAGTTGCTTTTGAGTACAGCCTCTTTAGCAGCCATACTAGGTGATTTGGTGTGCCGAAGTCCAAGAGAGTTTTCCACATGACATCATGATTGACCGTGTCGAAGGCCTTGCTGTAGTCGACAAACATCAGCCACAGTTGTTGATCTTGGCGTTTCACTGTTTGCTCAATGATGTTACGTAAAGTGAGGATTGCGTCAGTTGTCCCTTTTTACCAGCAACAAATCCAAACTGTTCCTCTGCGATCTGCGGCATAATGTAGTGGACTAGCCTGCAGTGTATAATTTCTAGCAGCACTTTTGAAGCGTGGCATAGCAGACTGATGGTACGATGTTTAGAGCATTCTTGAGTGCCAGCTACCTTTGGTAAGGTGATTATTTCTGATTGAGTCCAGTCACTGGGCCACTCTCCTGTCTTCCAGATGTTATCAATTATTTCTTTCATAGTTTGAACAACAGTTTCTCCTCCCGCCTTGATCATTTCTCCATATATCCCATCTGGATTAACATGGGAGGGCAAACGGTAAAAGGAACCGCCATTCCACTCTACCGTGTATACAAAAATGGTATGGTCTTGGACACACACAATGGCTTAGAGCTATTGTGGTTTGTAATATTACTCCCTCTAAATTCATTTTGATAATATTATATTTCAACTCGTTTTCCTCAAGTGTGTCATTCGTTGTCAACGGAAATAATTTACATGCTAAGAAAGATTAGTATTTCAGCTAAATGGTGGTAGGTTTTTTATTTCAAAAAGTCTATATTTATTGATTTATGAGGGATCTTCAATAATCCATAAAAACAGGTAGTAGCTCTTAAACGAAGCAAAATTTATTTTTTGAAAACCCGATGGTTACAAATATATTACAAATTCAAACAACTGGGATAAATAGCACATATGAGGAGATTAATTTTTCAACATGGATGTGTGCCAAAATTGAACAACTTTGATGCGCGCGCTTTGCAATTTACTGTTATGCTTGCATGCACAGTGTGGCAGAATAATTGAGCAGCCACTGTGACACACCTACTTTTAAGATAAAAGTTGATAATTACTCGAGTAGATGCCTTTTGTTCTCTCCCCTTCAGTGTAACGTTGCGTATGACTAACATTTTCTTGTTTGAAGTTGATGCCTAACATGTTGAGAGGTCAAACATGACAGGTGCCCAGTGGGTACCCTTCAGCAATAAAAGAAATAATGAGGTCAAAGGTCATACAGGAGTCAGAACTCAAAATTTTCACAATGGATTCAGAAAATGTATTGTTTGATATACCTACAAACCAATCAGTCTGGAGTTATTAGCAAAAAGGTCAAAGTTGAAATTTGGGTTCAAAATTTATCTGATTTTGATCAAAATGGTCTCAAAATGTTTTTCTTGTTATAATAATTCAGAAACAAAATAGTTTTTACTATGTGCGACATTTCATTTTGCAAAGAGGGGAAATACCTCAACGTCAATTGGACTCAATAGGCAGTTATTCTTTTTGTTGTATTTCACACTTGCCAAACACAAGTCGCCCAATTTCGATAATTGCACGTTGAATGTACACTCTCATGAATATTGATTGGCAACATTTTCCAATATGTCAGCGCTCAAATCGGACACAATAGAACAATAAACCCTGCAGTGCGTTGGCCGCATTGGTGAAAGATTTTATGGGCTCATTAATTGAAAGGTCTCCACGCTTTATTGATTTATTGAATGGCAAGGTCACTGGCAGCTTTCTGGCTGAGTACGCTGCGTTGTGACTTTTTGTTCCCGGCCTTGAGTTCCGCAGGGCGATTGGCTTTGTTCCATTCATATGCAACTTTTGCGACTAGACCATTGGTATAATAATTGTTAGAATTTGGGTTTAAAAACTGGAAAAAAATTGTTCTCGTGGCCATATTAACAGCAAATATAAATCAGGAAATCTGGCGAAGACAATCACGAGATTCACGACACACCTTATAAATGTTTTAGATTAACTCTTATAATTATTAACAACATTTATTTTCATTTTAGACTTTTTATAGTCTATATTTTCTTCATTTCAGCTTAATTTAGCAGTTGTCATGGTTGTGTGCAAATTCCTATTACTATTAGATACGTTGTAATAAAACATGATTTTAAACATTTGTATATTACTTTTCTCTGAGGGCTTGCAGCAAAATTGATATTTTATTTTCCTTGGTATGGGTTTGTGGCTAGTAGTCAGGTAATGATGATGATGATATGATGACGACGACGATGACGACGACGACGACGACGACGACGACGACGACGACGACGACGATGATGGATAATACAACTGATGTCAGATGATTATTAGAGTCGTGATGGTGACGATGATGGCAGTGATGAGGATTTAATTTAGTATGAAATTCTCACCCCCCCTCCCGCACCCACCAGTCAATGTTGTTTTGATACTGAGACAGGAACGGACAATTGAATATATGAATACAAAAGCCACCTAAGTCCATACTTTGGCATGGGAAATTGTTGCTATACATAGGCCTGTTATATGCATGAAAGAACAACTCAAATTCATCCTCTGTGTCTATTGGGCATGTGAAAAATAGCATGTATGAAAGAATCACCCAATTCCATGATTTGAGTCTTGTAACACATTGATTGAAATCCAGTATGTATAAAGTCCACTTGTAACACATTCATTGCTGGAGAATGACTTTTGAACAAAAAATGGGTTTAATAAAGGAAATTGGGTGGTTTATATTACATGGCAGAATGCTTATCAACATTATACATACCTGTGTGCTTTATTTTGTATTATCTTACTAGTGGTTATCTCATTCTAAAAAAATTTAAAATGAACCCCACGAAGTCCCTGAAATGCTAATCGTCATACCTAATACAGGTTAATCCACTCATTTGCACGTAAAACTTACCATATGACCAGGTAAATCTAACTGAAGGAATTAAAATGATACACAGGTTTTTCTTTCAAAATAACTTCGCATGGACTTAGGTGGCTTTTGTATTCATGTATTCAATTGGTCTAGTATTGGCTCCAACATTGCTTTGGGGGGGGGGGGGGGTTGCAAGCAATATGAAACATTAATGTTTGCCTCTCATGTTACTTGCAATGTTTAAACAAAGAGCACGTTTCTATGGTATCAGTCACAGCAGAGAAGATGTAACCTGTTTACTTCTCATGTATATGTTTTTGCTTAACACGTGTGCTATGACCCAAAAAATACATCATCTCCAAATACACAGTTCAGTGACCTCGAGGCCTCCATTCAACAAGAAAGTTAACCTGTTGTTATAGAAGATCATGCATTTATACCAAATACACTCAGAGGTCAATTTATGAGTGCACAAACATTATAGGGTCAACAAACTGTGTCTTTATAATCCGAACAACATGTGACATATTTTTTAAGGCCAAATCGACTTTTACAATGTTTATTGAAGAGATAACATATGCATAATCTCAGTTTGCGAGTAGATAAGAGGTCAAATTTTTTTTTGTTAAAATAGAATTACATGCTAGGCATGTTTGTTCCTCTTTTCGTTTGTGTATTAATCATCATCATCATCATCATCATCATCATCATCATCGTCATCATTATCATCTTTGATTTGATTTGATTTGTTCATCATCATCATCATCATCATCATCATCATCATCATCATCATCATCATCGTCATCATTATCATCATCATCGTCGTCGTCGTCGTCATCATCATCATATCATCATCATTACCGGACTACTAGCCACAAACCCATACCAAGGAAAATAAAATATCAATTTTGCTGCAAGCCCTCAGAGAAAAGTAATATACAAATGTTTAAAATCATGTTTTATTATAACGTATCTAATAGTAATAGGAATTTGCACACAACCATGACAACTGCTAAATTAAGCTGAAATGAAGAAAATATAGAATATAAAAAAGTCTAAAATGAAAATAAATGTTGTTTATTATTATTATTGTCCTTCATCGGTTAATCTTGTCGTTCATCATCATCCGGAATGTTTATTTTTCCGAAGAAAGGCGAAAGTACTGGGATTTCGTTTGGAGTCGTTTACTGTCTACAAATGGTTGCGGTCCAACAGACAATAGTGCAACAAGACCCAATAATAGAAATGATAGTGTGTAACTTCCAGTTTGATCATAGATCCATCCTACGGAAGAGGTGAAGTAAAAATAATAGAGAGACGTCGGTTAACACGGTTATATTATAGCAAGAAATTCGCAATTTAAAGATTAAAGTGATGTTTAAAGATGAAGCCCCGCTTTTGGTCTCAATTCCTTAGGGACTTAGTCAAGGTTAAAATGTATCCATGTAAATTCTGTTCTGTCTGTCATCAAAGTAACAGGTGTAAGTCAGTTCTTCTGTGGAGAACTGGCAAAGCGGGGCTTCCTGTTTAACATGTTAAACAGTATTACATTACTATAGATTGCAATGTTCATTATTTAAAACCAAAGTAGTTACATGTAAAAATGAACTAACCTGACAATTTGGAATGTCTTGGCCGAAATTAGTGTTATTATTAGTGATACTGGGCGGTTACCCGTATTTTGCGGTTTTCGGCTATTATGGTTCATGGCTTTTGCAGATCTCAAAATCTGGGCGTGTCCTTTGGCTGGGATCACTTTCCTCACAGCTGAGCTCAATTGCAGCTTTTTGCAATTTGACCTGACTTTCGCCCGCAATTTGAAATTTGATCTGACCTTTAACCACGGATGACCTAACAAACGCAAAACTTCCTTGGCCAAAGTTACACCCACCCACCCTCAAAGTTTGAGCTCCATTATATGAGCAATTTGAAAATTTTACGTTTTTTGACCTCTTAACCTAAGGTCTGACAAAAAGGCCACCGTGGAAACTTTTGTTTGTTAGTCCAAGATCCACCCATCAAGTTTGAGCTAGAGGCAATTTGAAATTTCTACCTTTTTTGACCTATGACCACAGTAATTTCCTCTAGGAACCCCTCTAGGTATCAATAGAGGGCGCTATTTATTCAGTGCAATATAGACTGAATATCGAATGTGATTCAGTGCGATCATATAGACTGAGTATTAGAGAGATCAGGTTTACTAATAATTGCACAGAGTGCAATACAGTTGCGGTGCTTATTATTTTGTAATATATGCCACCACTTCCAGTGATAACACTTGGAAGTAATATCACTTGATGTGATATCACTTGAAGTAATATCACTTGATGTGATATCACTTGATGTGATATCACTTGATGTGATATCACTTGATGTGATATCACTTGATGGGGAAAGTTACAGGAGCATACACATATAGGGTTCCCCCCTAAATACTTTTTAAAATAAATCGAAAAATATTTGACAAAATGCAAACATGTAAAAAGGTATGGGTAGCCGTATATGTTTACACATGTGGACCAAATTATAGCGTCATTGCGTTCAGTCACAATGTAAAAAAATAGACCGTTTTAAATAAAAGTTGCATCTGAGTCCATAGGAGTCAGGTCTCAAACAATACAGTAGGCCAGGTCTATTCATGTGTTTGATAAAGAAAACCTAACTGCTATGGACTCAGATGCAACTTTTAAAACGGCCTCCTTTCTTACACAATTAACCATTGTTACTGAACGCAATGACGTGTGACGCTATAAAATGGTCCACATGATTGTGTAAAACAAATAGGGCTATACATATCTTTTTACATTTGTACATTTCGGAAAATATTTTTTGACTTATTCTAAAATGTATTAGGGGGGAACTTATAAGCCCCCAAAACATGGCGGCTTTATACTTGGTTCTTACAATTTCATTGTTGTTTCATTATAACACGTATTAGGGAGAAAACAAAACATAAGTGATCCGGCTCATGAATGTAACTCATATATATATATATCCAGCAAACACAAAACGTTTTCGACATCATTCGCAACCTGTTTAAAACATTTTAAAAACGTTTTGTGTTTGCTGGGTATATGATGTTGAATATATAAAAATATGTACAGGAAAGCAATACAAACCTGAAAAAAAGCCACTGGTTACTGATCCAATACTAAACGCAACGAACAGCCAGGTAAATGTATTAGTTATTTTGTCCTCTTCTATGTTTTCCTTTGCTATTTGATGTGATGCTAATATTCCCGGTCCTCGTGAATACCCAAAAATAAACGAAGGCACAATTAATCCAGTGTAACTACTAGTAGATGATAACAGTGGGCACACTGCTAATGATAAACTACCAATGAATGTTGTCATGTACAAGATATGTTCATTTGATAGCTTCTTCTTCAGCAATGGAAATGTTGCATTGCCGAGAAGGTTACCAATCCCACCAATTGCAGCTAGAGACGCGGCACGGTAAGGTGATATACCAGTGTCAATTGCGAAAGGTACAAGATATATCATCCATCCTATAAATGAGTAAGCACTGCCAATACTGTAAACAATTCTTGTTAATACGATGGGATTATATAACAGTTCTAAGTCGAAATAATAAAACATGGTCCTAGGGAGTTGCTGGTTATTTGTGTTGCATTCAGCTGTTACAGAAACAGATTCCTCATAATCTTGATCCGCATCTTGTTGTGTGTAAGATATAGGCCGTAATAAGGTTGGAGGTTGAGAGCACCAAGTAATAGCAGAGCACCTCGCCATCCATAGACATCGTTAAGGAACTGTGTCAAAAGTGGCATAACTAAGATACCAAGAGAAACACCTGATCCGGCAATGGCATTGGCCAACCCGTAATGATGATCAAAATACTTCGCTAATTCACCTGCTAGGATTGCCTCCGCACCAATTATGAAACCTGAAATTTAGGGAACATTAGTAAGACATAAAATCGATTAATAGGTTTTTGGCATAACGCATTGTTTGAAATATCATTCCCTTGTGATTCTAACGACTGGATGACTGAAAATATTCACTATTTTATCATTCAGGATATTAATCGAAAAAAGTTTACATTTGTGTGTGTGTGTGTTTATTCAGGAATTTACACCATTCACTGGTTTGTAAATTGCTATTTTATTGCGAATTTGATATATTTAGGTCTTCATCATACATGAATATTTGTAAACTAAGGAATATTCTAATTTACATGTCTACCTGGTATTATAAAAGAAAGTGACAGCATTGGCACTGATGTTGCAACAGATCCAATTATAAGGCCCACAGAAGCGAGAAAGTTAAAAACGGTCACTGTTTTGCGTGCTGAGAAACGTTTGCTTAGGGCTCCTCCTAGCAGACCTATAACACATACAAAATAAGAAGAAATAATAATGTAAACTTAAAATAACCATTAAATTTTTGTCTAAACTGCAAAAGAAAAGCAGTAACAAGAATCCAGGTACTATAGCCAAAATATTAGATTCTCGATCATGAGAGCCAACTTGGGTACGCACAGTTATTTGCGCCGAGCGTACTACGCAAATACCGGCGCTTACGGCGCAAACACAGCTTTTGAGAATTGACCAATCACACGGTCGTTGCTAGGCAAGGTCAAGGTTCGGTCATGCAGGTCGCGCGATCGTGTTATTCTATGAAAAGTACGCTGACGCAGAAGGTACATCCTCTCATGATCGAGATATTGTTATTTTGGCTATAACCGTTAGTTCGTTTTCCTGTCTATATTCTATTTACAGTAAACACTAAAAACACCCAATTTGTTTTATTCTTTATTTTTATTCTTAGTAGATTGTAAACTTAAAATAACCTTTTCTTGCATTTTAGTTTGGTCTAAATTGCAAACGAGAAACAGTAATAAGTCGGCCTTTTCAGTTTATATTACGGCTGTTGACTGTTTTCTAATTTCTTAAAAAACAAAAACAAAACAAAAATATACCATTTAAGACTTCTGATTTTGAATTTGGAAAAAGGAAATAAGTAGTTTTCCGTTTTCTGTAAGATACAAATAACAACATTAAAATATCAAATTTGCATATCAAAACTATAAAGTAAAAACAACCCTTTTCCATTTTCCTATTTTGAATTTATAAAAATAGAAAAAACGGTTAACGACTGTTTTCGCTTTTCCGTTTTTAATCAAGAAAACGAAAAACGACCTTTTTCATGATTCAAAATTAGAAGTCTAAACGGTATATTTCTGGGGTTTTCACTTACAATTTAAGAAAACATTATCCAGCTGTTCACCGTTTTTGCACATAAGTATGTGCGAGAAGGAAAAATTAAAAAGCGCAATTTAATCTGAAATCACGCTGAAATTACAGTAAAAACGGAAAAGGATTGTTTTCCCTTTACCGTTTTGATATGCAAATTTGATATTTAAATGTATTAAGTCATGAATAATTAACATAATTGTGTCTGCAAAAATTTCAATGCATGAGGGAATAGTCATAACCTCATTAATAAACGCGATGCGTGCGATCCAATTACATTTAGTTACTTGTGAAAACGCGAACGCAAATCGAGGTCATTAATAATAATATCTCACAATTGACCGCAAAATGCGTAATATTGTTCCAATGGCGCACACAATTGACCGGCGTTGCGTGTTGTTGTGCGTCGAACAAACTGCGCGCAAGCTGGCTGCCGTATTTGGATTGCGCGCTACCATATTTGCACAGATTGTGATACGCACTTTTGTTATTGGTCGTCCTGTTTTAGCCTGATCGATTTTTGGAAAGGGAAGATGTAAAAATAATCTATTTTTACAAACTTTTGAGCAAAATTTTGTGTTATTTTGTAAAGTGAAGAGATCAAAGTGACGGTTATGAATGAGGTTAATAACTTTGCATCGGTAATATGTCGGGCATTGTGAAAAATTTAAGCATTTTGCTTTGGACAGTATGGTAAGTGTTACAATTTCAGCTCAGGGGCGTACCAAGAGCCTCCGGGGCCCATGGACAAGAAACAGTGCGGGCCCTTTTAGCAGGGCCGGATTTACCATTTGGTCAGAGGGGCTCCCAAATTGCCCTATGCATGTTCCTCTTAGCCCGACAACACCGTGTTTTGGACCAAAATATGGTAATATCGCGCATATCATACTAGCCCTTTACATAGCAAAATTCACCTTCATTTTGGGCTAAAATGATCTAAAAGTAAAAACGTATTTCTCACACAAATATGCTAGTAAGATCAGAATAAAATATGCTTATCTCCCTCTATTACAATGCTTCTGCAGGCCACCACTGTCGATCTTATAGTAGACCCCCAATTTGTAAACCAAACTTGGCCTCTTGAGTGCACATACTTTCCTCACGGTGATTTTGAGGCCGCCAAATTTTGGCCCGGCCCAGATAAATTCGACCCTGCGTTTTAGCGCTTATTTCATTGTCTTTTTTGCTTGGGGCCCCTGAAACTCGGGCCTGTGGACTTCGTCTACCCTATCCACCCGCTTGCTACGCCCCTGCACGATGACAGCTGCCCTGCCAATTTATGCAATGTTGCATTCAAACAGCGATAGGTTACACTTACAGATATCACGAAGTCTAGAGGCCTAATTAGGGGCTGTGCAATAATTATGAGCCCCCTCCCCCCCCCGGGGTAAAATTTCCAAACGGCCCGCCAAAAATCGCTCCCCTCCCCTCGGCCTGCCAAAATTCTCTTGCCCCGCCTACCGGTACAAAACGTTATTTAAACAAAAGGAGGGGGTCATGGGTACAAAAAAAATGAAATATTGGGTATAATATTTTTGAAAAAGGGGTCATTGAGTATAAAATTTTGAAAAAGGGGTCATCTGGTAGAAAATTTTGAAAAACCTTTGTTCCAAATCTTACAAATTTGCTGAAATAAGAGAATGAAAGTTTCCGTATTATTTTGTGGCATTTTGATGATACAATTCTAGAAAAAATTAAGGGGTCATTGGGTATTAACCGAACCTAAAAAAGGGGGTCATTGGGTATGAATTTTAAAAAAAGGGGTCATCGGGTATATAATTCGACATCAAAAAAGGGGACCTATTGACAGGCACATACCATCACTTCTAAAGTTGAGTGGCCATTCCGGGGGGTAATCCCAATACCATGTCTCCATTTCAACCAATATCTATATGCTACCCTGTGTCTTTTGTACTTACATGTAAATCCGCCAAAACCAGGTACTAACGATATTGTCAACCCAATGATCCACGTTTCGGTAGCAAATTGTTGCCTTAAGACGGGTAGCAACACACCAAGAGATTTGACGAGTCCCGTTTCCATGAAGAAAGACACTAAAGCCCCGAGACACACCAACCATGCTCCTCCCTTGTCAATCGCAACTGTGGACATCAGTAAAATATGTTCCTCGGAGATTTGAACAGGGAAAATACTAACCCTTGGTTTCAGTACCTGTAGGTTATACAGACAGCAAAAGAATATTTTGTCAAATCATGCGGAAAAAGGTCAGTTCACGACGTAGTGATAATTAATATTAGCATATTAATAAAAAATATTTCTGTGCGGTGATGACATATAATCCGATTACCACAGTTAACCTCTATTCACTTTTCTTTGTTTTGGGTACTTAAAATACCACTTGAAACTTACTTTGTGGTAATCTGTTCATCCGACACACGCTCGACTGATTCGGTAGTTCTCTTAGTGGAGAAAATATTCCACACACGGAAGTACATCGTTAAATTCCCAATTTCGTAGTCAAATTATGCTTTTTTTCTTTAAAGAAAAATAATACTAACCAGGGTGACCATGATTTTTAAACGAGTGAAAAAGCATCATATATATCGCAATTCGCAACTCCCATTAAAAAAATCAAAAGTTTTGTTAAGTTATGGAAAGTCAAGCATAATTAATTTTCCAGTTAAATTAATATAAGGTCAAAGGAAAAGAAATTTAAATGATAAGCATTTGAATATTTGCGGCAGTTTACGGAAACTTAAAATTAAATAAATAAATAAATAAATAAATAAATAAATAAATAAATAAATAAATAAATAAATAAATAAATAAATAAATAAATAAATAAATAAATAAATAAACATTGTGCTCAAAGATCACGGCCCTTAGCCAGTGATGTTGATCTTTTTATGACCTTTGACCTAGAGATGTTCATGTGACATTAGTACCAGCAGCCTATGGTTCATGGTGGTGACGACATTGTAGGCCTATGTAATTTACGGGAGCAGCAGCATTAAGTATTTGGTAAAGAAAGAAAGAAGAAGAATCGGATAGAAAACAGGACCTAGGCTCAGCTAGGTAAATACACAGATGCCCTTGGAAGGCTCTGTAAAGATTGTTTACCTATATTAGCCTTGCATGCAAGGACATACCTATTCTTACTATAGACGAATCCAAATACACGCATTCCTACACCTGACTAGCAGCCTTTAGTTGGGTCCCCGTCGGCTACAATGCATCCAAAATGTGAAATGATTCGGCCTTGGCGGAAATTTTAAATTGCATTCCATCACCCGTTTTACACCTTCCGCGAAACCACAGGTAGACAAAAGAATGATTTACAACACAATACAGTTCCAACAGTTGTGCAAATAAAAGCCGCCTTACACCTAGAGAAGGTCGAGGAGGGTTAATAGAATAATACAATAGAGATAATTCCGCAGGTAATCCCGTCGCATCTATTCATAGATGTACAAATGGATGAACAAAAGGACTATGTTTGAATAGATGCGACAGGATTACCTCTATTGTATATATTATTCTATTAACCCTCCTCGTCTTTGCATCTTCTCTAGGTGTTAGGCGGCTTTTATTTGCACAATCGGGCGCTCAAAACACCAGGTTGGTGCTAGCGGGAAACCAAAGATGGCCGACCAAATCCTGACCATGACTTGGCTCGTTGGATTCGTCTATATGTATACTTTAAAGTACACATAAATGAGGAATGATCAGCCCAATTATTATTATACATGCCTCATTGAACCACAATGGGCTTGTATAAGGACTATATATCTTTGCAGTATGGATGACATATTTGTGTGCAAATCTATCATGGGGGGTCACAGCCCCCCCACCTTTGTTTCATAACCATGAAGGTATAGGACATTTTTTTTTTTTTCTTTATCCCCCGAATGAAATTTATTTAATTATGTTTGTACTCACTCAGGTAGCAATGTGTGTGAATTTTACATCCGGGCTAGAGGCTATTCTTTTTTTATGGGCATTTTAGTGTCTAAAATGGCCCAAAATGAGGGTTTTTCAACATTGCCGTCCATTTCTTATCGTCACCCCCATAGGCTTTACATGTAAAATAAAAAGGCTCGTAAAAATTTAATAGCCTCTAGTTCGGATGTAAAATTAACACAAAATGCTTTTTGAGTGATTACAAAGATGATTAAATACTTTTCATACGGGGGCTATGTGGAATTTTTTTTAATGTATTCCTTGTACAATGACATTTCACAATAAAATGTCCATTGGAAACAAAGGTGCCCCTAGTCAATTTTAGTGAAAATTACGTTTAGGTCATTGTCCGCAAGTGGAAGAACTTTGACCGCAAATGATCATATGGCATTTGTGGCACCACCCAATGGTCCTAGTGCTCAACTATGGTCAACATGGCACAAAGCATATGGCTACGATGGCCGATTTAAGATATTTGGTTACATGCCGGAAATGACCCCTAAATGACCTTTGACCCCAATTCTGTGTACAACTTTTAGACACTGGCTATAGACGATGCATGTGTGCAAGTGATGTCACGGTGCTATGTAATATGGGGAATGAGTAGCATTTTAAGTGAAAACACGTTTTGGGCTATAATGACCTTGAGAAGACATTTGCGCCAGACATTTTCACATGACATTTGAGGCACCCCCCAATAGTCATAATAACCAAATTTCGTCAAAATTGATAAACGAATATGGCTACGATGGCTCATTATACGATTGGTAGAAGAAAGAAAGAAAGAAAGAATCAGAATCTAAGAAAAGAGACCCTTAGCCAAATGCCATTTGGCTAAGGTAAATAAATAAATAAATAAATAAATAAATAAATAAATAAATAAATAAATAAATAAATAAATAAATAAATAAATAAATAAATAAATAAATAAATAAATACGCAAGGAATGTATTTATACAAGCTGGGCCTATTTTAGAAAACTTAGTTCTTTAATAATAACGTAATGTTTCAACAGTAGGATTTCAACACAAATAGGCATACTGGCAAATATACCGTAGCTATTTTGCTGGACAATACTTCTTGATGCGGATGGTCGAATAAATACTATCTCAGCACATTATGACATTCGTCCCCATTGCTCTAAATGGATTGATTCAAAAAAGTTTATGGTACCCGACGTTCTACGGCTTGTTATAAAAATATCGCGGGAAAAGACCAAAATTGAAAAGAAATGGGGTTTTAAATTGAACTTTAGAATTTGAAAAGTATAAATCACGTTAGGTCTAAGGCTGCGCTAACACTTTTCTTTGATGACTTTGACCACAATTTTGTATTTTTTCAAATATCTTAAAAATTCAAGAATCTAAGCTAATTGAACAGACAGTAATCCCATATGCGTATAAGGATACCGTATAAATACCATAGATGAACTCCTGGATGGGGCAGCTTTAATTAGCATGAGGCCGCATTGATATGTAAATAGCGTATTGTTATTTAAATTTGCGCCCAGACGTATTGAGGGCGACAGTCATGTTATCCAGACGGAGAATGGCTGCATATGCCGGGCATGTCAATTTGCTGAGTGAAGGCTGATAATCACCTTTCTGTATAGGTAATAAGCTAGTATATTTCGTGTACCAGTTGGTTATAACAAAAAATTAGTATCATATTAAATATATTAAATGTATAAACTTTGAAATTTACATTTGCATTTACATTTGCGTGGTAGAATTATATTCATAAAACATTGAATTTAACAGATATCATGGGTAGCCAACCACGATTTATCAGCATTTAAAATGTATGTTAATTAACAAAGATAAATAATAAAGAGTACAAATGGCAATTAACTAGTAAACAAGCCTGAAATCTTAAAATGTTGCCACGTGATTTCCCGAACACATGATATGTTAACATGTGACCACTATTCAGATTTACCGTAAATATTTGGAGTATGCTTGCACATCATACACATACACTGTGCATTTCTTTACTTCCGTATAAAATCAATAATTCATGCTGGGAGCCAAGTAACATTGTCTGCTCAGAGCAGATTGGTATTTTATTTTACTTGAGAGCATAATAGAAATACATAAAGACGAATAAGGCGCCATGATGGAAGGTCAGGTCGGGTATCAAAGGTTATTATAACTTAAATACTACTTGTATTTCCCACCTTGCCTCTGTCACATATTTCCTTCATATTATTGACAGCAAGTCCTAATTTTGACTTTGCTATTGCAAAATGTCATTTCATATCAAATTAGTAGACTTTCTTTGAAAAACATATCACTGGTGTCTGATGGGAATACCCGTCCGCCATTTCATTAAACTGGATCGTTTTCGCCTGTTTTGTGCCCAGATGTATTGGGGGCGCGCTATACTCTCATTGAACAGGCAAAGTTCGCAAAACTAACAACGTTGTTATTTGCCAAACTCAATTAACATGATCCAAGGGTCGAACATGAATTATTCATAACGAGCTATAACGGATCGATAACTGGCCTCACTTTCTAGCTAGTAAACCAGCTGAATTTTTCATAGATTTTGCGTTGATAATAGAACAACCGTGAATTTAGTGTCACCCCCTTGTAAATACCATGAATACCGTACACCACTATAAACACGCTCATATGCACAACATCTATAGGACTTCTCAAAATATAATACACTAGATTTCGCGGTTCTCGGGTCGGGCGGTTCTCGTGATAGGCCTATTTCTAATTACCCAACACCCGTTACCCATATACCTGCCCTGACATTTTAAACTACTATGAAATGCGTCTCTCAATGATCAAGACCCAACTTGACACAACTTCGGTAAGCCTAACCACAATCTGGAAACCCATCATTCGCCTCTTCCAAGCCCTATCCTGCTACCACATTAAATGTGGAGGACCCGAAGTATCTGGACGTGGATATAGGCCGTTAATCTGCTAAAATAGGCCTATATGCACGTGTTCCGTATTGAAATATGTGTTGAAAATAGGCCTTTTGGTCCGATGAGATGCACCTGTTAGTCACACTGTAATGCTTTCCGATGCTCGCACTGTACTCGGCGCACAATCCCGTTGATACCCCAGACAAACAAGTATGTGGTATGTCTATGGTTGATACTCCGCAATAGCGCACCGCGAGCACGCGATGGTGCACCTCGCGAACGCGAACCGCGCGAACTCGCACGCGATAGCGCGCGGACAGAGGGACGGACGGACGGACAGACACGGCATGATTAGTATTATTGACCATACTGACTCGGGAACAATATAAAGTAATCTAAAGCGGGACATGATTGTGCAATGCAAAAAATATTTTATTTAACATTGAGTAAAAAGATCACAGCTCAATAGTTGAAGTTGAAGTAAAAAATTACTCAACATTGAGCTCGGGACGCGTAATTTTTTTCTGCACCCATATTAACGGGACGCAATACAATAACACATAGTAGGCCTACATGAGGCTACTAGATATAACACGAGTTTATTACCATTATTATTTCCTCTTACTTAATAAAATAAAAAGAAATTTACTAGAATTAAAATTCTACAACGGTTTAGCTGGGGTTCGAACCCACAATCTATGGATTCATAGTCCACTGCCTACAGAACTGTGCTATGAGTCGTTGTACCAGAAAGGTGTTTGTTTATCATACTTATTAATTACGGAATAAAGTGCATACACACAATATTCTATGCAACAGAGCATAAATGCCCAAAATTTAAAAGCTATATAATTTATGAACGATACACACTACCCATAAAAAAATACTACTACAAGGGCTTTTCAACATATAAGAATTCAAACAATCAAGTACCAACATGCAAAGCTTTGTTGGGTTTTTAACAAAATGTTATCAAAACTTTTCTGTGATTGGCAGCTGCATAAGGCATCTCTTTGATAGCTCATAATGCCCAGCCATTCAGCAAGTGGCTACTAGCTGACCTTGATAGGCCTGAATGAGCACTGTCATCTGCTACAAAACCAACACACTCTAGGACCTGGTCACTCATTATTGATTAGGCGCGGATTATAAAAGTACAGCTCCTATGCGTGTATAGCAAAAAAAATGGAATAGAATGTTTGGAATTTTGTAACTGAAATACTAAATGCATTTTGCAAAATGTGCTCTAACCAATTTATAAATCATTCATTACCTTTAATTTGACATATTGGAATTATGGTAAATCAATAAAAAAAATCATTCAATTAATTAATTAATTAATTATGTCCATTAATTAAAAAAATTAATACAAATATGTAGATTTTGTGTATTCACTTTATTCCGTAATCAATAAGTATGATAAACAAATACCTTTCTGGCACAACGACTCATAGCACAGTGGTGTAGGCAGTGGACTATGAATCCATATATTGTGGGCTCGAACCCCAGCTAAACCCTTGTAGAATTTTAATTCTAGTCAATTTCTTTTTATTTTATTAAGGGATCTGGAATGAGCGTTTTAAGCGTTTCGACAGTATTTTGGGGGGACATGAGAGCACATCAGACATATCGAATTGAAATTCACGATATAATACAAATTTTATGACAAATTATTAAAATTCGATATTTTTCACATTTTTGATATATAACAGTCCTCGAAGTTAATTTTATAAATCTAATGATATACGTAAAAGATAATCTGATAACAATAGCTTGACAATAGCTATCAATAATCCGTTTCTAGTCATTCCTTCGTACACGGTCTATGCATAGAGAATCTGTGTACAGGCAGATCACTGTGTGGGTATCATTATAGAGACGTGTCCAAAAATAAGTTCACACCCCTTGAATAATGAAGATACACTGCAGGCCTTATGGTCGGTTGTTTTGTCTTTTTAAACCTAAATTTTGGATGCTGTTGTACATATTAAACAGTTTTTAACATTTATTTTCCTTGCTTGTGTACACTACCTAACTCTTTTTAGATCCATTCAAAGTTTCCCTGCTGGTCAGTTGGTACTATATATTTTAGTTTGCTTTTTTGGTAGAAAAGGTTGCCAGAAAATGTTTAAATGTCGAGTTATATAAGGGTATAAAACGTTTTCAAAACATTCAAAACATTTTCTGAATCCTTACTGCTAAATATTCTCACATGATGTTAAATTTATTTAAGTGTTGACAAAATATTTGGCAAACAAATGTTTCCAAAGAATATTTAACAATAACATTTTGGCAACACTTTGTTGCAGTGTGCTATCACGCAAAATGTTTTAAAACATTTCAATGACCTTTATAAAACCCGACATTTAATAATAATTAAATAATTGTATTCTTCTTTCATACACTCCTATATATCAAAGCAGCCAATCAGAAAAGCTGTTAGAAAAGTACGAAACATGCATTGATTGTACAACGCGCAGTGTTTATCGCGCGTTCGCGTCGCGTAGGATTGATTCGTTTTTCGGGCGGGTTGATGCTAGCCTGAATCCTTCTGGCCTCTAATGGCGGCGCCTTTTTACCCACAATCCTTCACGTTGCAGTGGAGCGGCCGTGCGTGAGTATTCGAGGACTAGAGGATCGAGTCTAGGTTGATGCATTTATGTCTGGTTCTATTTTAAACATTTTTAGTGATAATTTGTTATATAATAAAAAGTAAAAATCATGTGTTTTTTTTCTTCTCGTGTATGAAACAGATTAATACACGCGTATTACTTATTGCTCGAGAAATTAGACCAAATAATGCACTTGCGCTGATGTTGATGCGTCTAATGCACTCCCTCCTTCGGGGCTCGTGCATTAGACGCATCAACATCAGCGCGCGTGCATTATTTTGTCTAATTTCTCTCTCAATAAGTAATACGCGTTCATTAATCTATAAATATCGCAAACTATGTCAGAGAAAGAAATTAGAAGCTAAAAAGGAAATGTAAGAAGAGGCTGATTTAGATAGGCCTAAATAAAATTTACCTTTTCAATAATTCTGCCTATCCTCCTACTGCTTTAGTGAATACCCCCATGCATTTACTCATCTAGCATCATCTAGTTTGTTCGGTTTATATAAGGCGGAAAAAATAAGACTCATAACAACGTGTATTGATATAGAATGGCATGCACGCAGTTGGGCGCAAAGCTTAACGCTAGTTGTGCGTTGCGTAATGCGTGACTGACGCACACTTACAGGCTTACCTAAAGCTCTTGGTCGGATCATAAAATTTGTTTAAAATAAAGATTAATCGAAATGCCACATAATTATTATGTGGATCATGATTACTCTGTTCGTTGTTCAATATTCGCTCGTGTACACAGCAAAAAATAAAAGCTCAATATTGAGTAAAATATTACTCATCACGATAGTAAAAAGGGAGCTAGTCGAATTTTGAGTAATTTTTACTCAGCCTCGGTTGATTAATTGTTTACTCAGCACATGTTGATTAAACTTTACTCAATATTGAGTAGCTCCTTTTTTACTCAAAGATGAGAGTAAAATTTACTCTTTCACTTGGAGTAATATTTGATCAACTTTTGTTCAGTAAAATTTACTCAATATTGAGTAGCTCCTTTTTACTCAAAGATGAGAGTAAATTTTACTCATTGACTATGGAGTAATATTTGCTCAACGTTTGTTGATTAAATTTTACCCAATATTGAGTAGCTCCCTTTTTTGCTCTGAAACAAGGAAACATTTACTCGTTTAACCTTGAGTAAAGGTTTACGCAAGTGTTGATTAAAACGATTACTCATTATTTGAGTAAAACTTAAGTGAAAAGATTTGCAAAATGATGAATAGTAAAGTGTTACTCAACATTTTGAGCAACATGAAACGTATTTTACTCAACAAATATTAAGCAAAAAACACTTTCGAGTTGTATTGAGGCTCCATCTGCAGCTGGAACAAAGCAGTATTTTAAACTAAAAGAATGAAAAGAATACAAAATTAAATATAATATTCTGCATTTTTCCTGGTTTTATTTTCAAAATAGGTATCAAATAAATCACAATATAGCATGTCTATTGTCTCATTACCCAATGTGAGCAAACATTAATAGAAGCCGGTCACCTCTCCCAAAACTTTTGATGTGAAAAAGTCATTTGAAAATTAATGTTATAGATGCTGAGTGTTTTAAATGGGACAGAAATTAAGTCTTCACTTCATTATGTTTTAACACTCAAGAATTGTCTAATGTTACCAGGTTCTTTAGTAGCTGATATAGTGTCCAGGAACTGCCAAATAGCAGTGATCAGCCTGTACTGGATATGCTAAGTCATTGTATGTGAAGGATTTGGTATATCTTGTCCACAAGTTCTACAACTTTCATCACTGTTGCGCATTGAAAAAGCTTGCCTATCCATTTATATAAAAACACAGTTCTGGATTCAACTTGCTTCACAAGTACAGGATGAGTCAAAAAAGTGCAATAGAGAAAAGAATCCATTTTTATTTAAGAACCGATTTGAACCTTTTAGGTTTTAAAACATTTTATAAGTGATATATCCATTAGTGACCTTTTGTGAAAAAACCAAGAAATTAGCATTTACCGTTTTGTTTTTATGACCCATTTTATAGCGATACCCAATTTTAATGTTTGTCCAAGAAACGTCTAAAATGTGAACGTCAGCCCACTCTGTGTAAGGTAGATTTGGAACAACTGCTATTTTCTTAACCTCATTGGCATTGAAATAAAATGGAGCACCCAAATTGTTATTGTCCTTGGTCTTGTTTAAGGAAAAGAAACATTATTTGTTGTTATTTTCATTTTACCTTTACTTTAAAGATGTTTATTCTCTATCAAAAACATACACATTCGTAGGCGGATTTTTTCAAATGTCGAAATGAAATGCGCGCAAATTGAAGTGGAGTGAATTATAGTTGGACATATTGGGATTTAAAAAAACTGGAGTTGGAGTCGAGTGAGGTATGAAGGACTTATAAGTAATGGTAGAAAGTTTGTTTGAACAGAAAAAAGAAATTGAAATAACGCAAAAATCAACCTTATTAAGGTTAAGTCAGTTTCAGAGCTGGTGCCTTTATCGTGTAATTGTGTGTTCTCATTCAAAACACATGGTACCTCGTGGACAAATAATGAAATTGGGTATCGTAGCAAAAGGACTCATAAAAATTAAACGGTAGATGTGATTGACTTCATTGTTTCGCAACAGGTGATTATTGAGTGTGGCATTTATAGAAACTTTTAATAATTGGAAAGTTCAACGTGGTTCTTACACAATTATTGATTCTTTGCTCTATTGCACTTTTTTTGACTCACCCTGTATATAAATGGCAGCGTGCGTCCAGTAAAGTTGGCGAGGAACCAGTCCAAAGCTGTGCCTTCCTGAAACATGTAAAATAAAAGAAAATGTAATAAAGGACATTAATTTCATGGATTGGGACTATTCAAGTGAAATAAAGCTGCCTTAAAATAGAAAATCCACCACCTTTTCATTGTATCAACCATAAATCAAAATTTGTTTGGTACTCGAAAGTGATGAAGCAGATGGAAGGTTTAAAACACAAATAACTAAATTTATGCATGTCTTATTTTTAAACTGTCTATAATTGGTCAGATGGTATATAACCAAAAATGAAAACCCTTGCTGAAATTCTTGAAATATTAAAGCAAATATTACATATTTACATGTAATTTACATTGTAATCACCCATTGCATTGGCATTTCTACTTTCATGCGATTTTGCAAATATTTAAAATATCTTTATAATTATTATATTATTATTCCTGTGATAGCGGGCAATGCTATTTTCAAGGGGACACAAACTTTAGGAGACAAGAATTTACAGAAATGGTAAACAAGATAATTATAAGATTCGCGGTTGATTATTCAAAGTTCACGATAGCCAACACCTGTCGGTGAGGATAAGGGGTTATATAGGGGGTTTTCCCCTTGGCATTTGAGGTTTCATGAACTACACATTCAATGAACTACATGTATTCTGAAATGCACAAAGAAATTGGCAAGTTAAATGCAACATTATTGATAGAAATTTACCTGTTGACTGACGTTCGTGCATCTTTCTTCAATACCTTTCCTAGAAAGAGGTAGGGCAGCACAAAAATCCCAAAGTCACATCTGATCTGTAAGTAAAATATAGATCAATATTATAAATGCACTGAAAAAGAAAACTGCATATGGAAAAAAATTTCAAGTGATATTTTGCAATGGTTTCACTCTCCTACTACATATAACTGCAAAAAAAGTTATGTGGCACGAGTCAACATCAGGATCAGGGACGTAGCAAGAGCTTTGGGGCATATGGACAAGGAGTAGTGTGAGGCCTTCTAAACATCTCCTTTATCAGCCCTGATCCCTATCCACTTCATTTTCGCTTTTGCTCGGGGCCCATGGACTTTGTCCACCCTATCCGCTTGCTACATGTACGCCCCTGGTCCCCGGGCCTGGTCCACATCAGCGTATGTACTTCGAGGTTGCTCAGACTAGTACATTAGTTACGATCGCAAATACACAGCTAGCATGGTGAGCCGATGACAATTACTGATAAGCTTAACTAACTTAAAAACCTGTCTATATCCGGTTCAAATCATACAATAAGATTTCTAAATTGTGTAACAGGTATATGGACATAAAGTTATGAATAATAGTAATGAAATTAGTACCTTCAAACATTGGTTGTACTGCTGACAAACTCCATTCCACCAGCAGACACTGCACCCGCATCCCGGCTCCGCTTTTATACGCCATGATGACATGAATTTTAATACGTCGTCGAATTAAACTTACTCCGCGTGTTGAATTTACTACGCGATTTGAGTAAAATACAATGTGGCGATTAAAATATTTTACTTCTTTCCATTGACCAATTTTTACTCTGGCAAAGAGTTGTGTCAAATATCGTCTTTTACTCGTTGATGAGTAAATAATTGGTCTATTTTTTAATCAACATACTTTAGTCGGTAGCACTTTACTCCTTATTTTTTGCTGTGTAAGCAATACTGCGAGGAAATTGAATAACTCGGACAACTGTGCATTTGTTACTTTTATTCGAGACTAGCGGGACACCCGCGCTTCGCGCGGGTCCCCGCTAGATGAGTAAACGGAAGCGTTCACTCAAACAGGAGGAATTACTGTACAGGTAGACTCATTGAAAATTCATCATTCCTTCCGAATCCTTACGATTTTTATCATCTTGGTAATCTCGTAACCCCATCCCGTTAAACCACAACCCCGTACCCGTAATCTATCCAAAGTAGGTCAACCTTTTTATGTCCTTCTTTCTTTTCTTTTCCCCCTCCCGTACCCTTACGATATTTATGTCTTCAGGCCTAATCCCGTTATCCCATATCCCGTACTCTGTGCGTACACCATAACCACGAGCGCAAGTTGGCTACGCCGACGCGCTAACGGCGCGGTTTATGCTAGACATGTGGACGCGTTGGTTGGCATAGGCCGTAAAGAAACAACCGCTATAAATTTGCCCGAAAACCCCACTTTTACTGATTTTGAGGCCAATTCTTGACCGTTTTCAACCAAATAGATTTTAAACACATTGTCGTATATTCCTCGATCTCCCGTATGAATTTGGCGACAGTTGGATCGAAACTGACGGAGCTTTTGCGTGGACCCACATACACACAACATTCCCCTATTTATAGACCTTTTTCTCAGACGTCACCAATCAATCGATATTGGGGTCCAGCATTCGAGTCATCAGCACCCAAACGCAAATACCGCGCCGCGCGAGCGATCAACTTTGCGCCACGCTATGCGTCCTGCGCGGAATTGCCAGCTCGCATTACGTGTTTAGTTCGCCACGGTCTAAAACGTAAACAAAATTGTGAAACAAAACAAAGATTGAATTTTAAATAGCATCGCGGTTTTTCCGTATCTTTCGTATTTTATGGCATCAAAACAAACTGGAACAAAGGTAACTAGTATACAGTTCCCGTTTAAACAATTATTTTATGGATATGGTGTTTTTACACCGTGGACACGTGAGAAACGCACGTGTTGTTTGTTTACATCTCAGACCCCAATATCGATTAGGTGACGTCATTAGAAAAAGGTCTATAGTAAAGACTAGCGGGACACCCGCGCGAATCCTTCTGGCCTCTAATGGCGGCGCCTTTTTACCCACAATCCTTCACGTTGCCTTATTCGAGGCCTGAATTCTTTTGGTGTAAAAAGAAGAGCACTTTGACAATGGAATTCCAATGTCATTAATAATTAATTAGGCTGTTCTGATCATGCGCAGTAGGTCAACACAGGCTTTAGTCTCCTCCTCCGCCGGTAATAATTGAGTGAGTAGGATCAAACCGGCATAGGAGGAGACTATCATGACGAATTTGCTGTCTACCGTAGATAGCCGATAATTACAAGTAATTTTCATAGGCCTATGTATAAAATAAAAAAGAATCCAAAATGCCCGTATCGTGGGGATATATTGTTTATGATATAAATTATTATATAATAACTATGCTCTTGAAATAAATAAATACGGCATGATTTTCTAAATGTTAGGCAATCATAGTGAGAAATTAAAATATGCCCCTGGGCAGTAGCTCTCATTTTCTTCAGAAGTGGGGATCCCACATTTTCCAAAAGTCGGCATCAATAAAATTGCGACCCCCTCCCTATTTCAGCAACAAAGATTTTATGACCCCCCCATACCCCCTAAACAGGCTAAAATTGTATTAAAATCAGTCTTTTTGAATAAAATAAACACACTATCTGTCAAATTGTGACTCCCTACATTTTAGGCATCAAAAATCTTATGACCCCCCTATTTTTCTCTCAACAAAATTATGATCCCCCCCCATATATTTGGGACCCCCACGGTCCGAAGAAATTGATAGCCCCTGAATGACTGCACTAACCGTTTTGATATGTCCAGTGGTGGACCAGGATTTTTTGGGGGAGAGGCATAAAAATGAGGGGGGGGGGAGGAAATCAAAGATGAAAAACATTTGCCTAAAATTTTCTCAGTATAGTCAGAAGCCAAATGTTTGAAATTCAGTCTCCAAATTTTTGTTCAAGAAAACAAACTAAAACATTTTCCCCCTCTTCAGAACAAAACATTTTTCCCCTAGCAATTTTACAAATTTGCAGGTTTTTTCATGTTCCATAAAAACCCTCAACCATTATTGATCAGTCCTTACACCGCCGGGGGGGGGGGCATTCAAATTTTGGTAGGGGTGTGCGGCACGGTGCGCCAAACTTTGGGAACTAAGAACTGATTTTGTAGCTGGTTGTTAATTTGTTTGTACGCTACATACAGGGAACTTAAAAATAAACTGCCGAGTACTGGTTAAGCGTCAGCTCAGGGCTCTGAAGTGTTTATCAGGTTTATGATTCCGCGTCTTCGCGCGCAATGACGTAATCAAAATCTACTAAATATTCAAATTTCACTGCTCCTGTTTTAGAACGTTGTTTGCTCCAGTCCTCAATACAGCACAGTGGAGCGGCCGTGCGTGAGTATTCGAGGACTGGAGGATCGAGTCTAGGTCCCCGCTAGATGAGTAAATGGAAGCGTTCACTCAAACTGAACAGGTAGACTCATTAAAAAGGTAATTTTTATTTTTTCTAGACCTGTCCCTTCTTGCATTTTCTTTTTAGCTTCTTTCTTTCTTTTCAGTTTCATCTACGTGGGCCTACCCCCACTTTCAAAATATTTCCTCCTTAGCTTGTAATTTTCCGTTTCCATGTTATTTATTTATTTTACCCCGTTGCCATTGTTTTTTTAATCTGCCTTTTCTTACATTTCCCCGTTTGCATGAAATATGCCTATTTAATTTTGTTCTTATTATATTAGCTTCCTTTTTTTTACTTTATTTATTTATTTTTATTTATTTATTTATTTATTTATTTATTTATTTATTTATTTATTTATTTATTTATTTATTTATTTATTTAGCCTATTTATTTAATTTATTTATTTGTTCTTTCATAATTGTAGTTTCCTTCCGTATTCTTACGATATTTGCTTCCTTCCTTCCTTCAGAATCCTTACGATTTTTATCACCTTGGTAATCTCTTAGCCCCATCCTGTACCCTGAACCACAACCCCGTACCCGTAATCTATCTAAAGTAGGCCTACCATTTATTTCGGGACGCACCATTAGATTCTCAGGGGGGGGGGGGGGAATGGGAGTTTGGGTCATGCAGAATTTTTTTTTTCGCCGCCCACTAGTGGGCAAAGGTTTTTTTTCCGTCTCACTAGTGGGCGAAGTTTTTTTTTCTCAAAAAACTCCCATGCCACCCCCTGGAAATCTAATGGTGCGCCCCTTATAGTCTTCGTTGGCCTAATCCCGTTATCCCATCCCGTACCCTAAACCATAACCCCGTACGCAAGTTGGCTATGCGAACTCGTGTACGCCCTGCGTGCAAGTCAAGTGGCGCGCGTCGTGTAGACCGACGACGCTAATGACGGCGCGGTTTATGCTAGACATGTGGACGCGTTTGTTGGCATAGGCCGTAAACAAACAACCACTTTATTGCCCGGAAAACTCACTTTTTTACTGATTTTGAGGCAAATTCTTGACCGTTTTCAACCAAATAAAGTTTAAACACATTCCCGTATATTCCTTGGTCTCCCGTATAAATTTGGCGACATTTGGATCGAAACTGACGGAGCTTTTGTGTTCCCACACATACACACATACAAACCCACAACATTCCCCTATTTAGAGTAAGACTAGCGGGACACCCGCGCTTCCCGCGGGTCCCCGCTAGATGAGTAAATGGAAGCGTTCACTCAAACAGGAGGAATTACTGTACAGGTAGACTCATTGAAAATTCCTCATTCCTTCCGAATCATCTTGGTAATCTAGTAACCCCAACCCGTACCCTAAACCACAACCCCGTACCCGTAGGACCTAGGCCTACCATTTTGTGTCCTTCTTTCTTTTCTTTTTCCCCTCCTGTACCCTTACGATATTTATGTCTTCGTAGGCCTAATCCCGTTATCCCATTATCCCGTATCACTATAACCCCGTGCGAAAGTTGGCTATGCGCATGCCGCATACGTGCGTGCAAGTCAAGCGGCGCGCGTCGTGTACGCCGCCGCGCTAACGGCGCGGTTTATGCTAGACATGTGGACGCGTTGGTTGGCATTGGCCGTAAACAAACTACCGCTATAAATTTGCCCGAAAAACTCACTTTTTTACTGATTTTGAGGCCAATACTTCACCGTTTTCAACCAAATAAACTTTAAACACAAATCCCGTGTGAATTTGGTGACATTTGGATCGAAACTGACGGAGCCTTTGCGTTCCCACACATACACACATACAAACCCACAACATTCCCCTATTTATAGTAAGACTAGCGGGATACCCGCGCTTCGCGCGGGTCACCGCTAGATGAGTAAATGAGTGTTCACTATAACAGGAAGAATTACTGAACAGGTAGAATCATTGAAAAGGTACATTTTATTTATATAAATCTGCATTCTTACATTTCCTTTTTTCCTTTCTTTCAGTTTCTTCTACATGGGGCTATTTTGTTCCAATTAGAAAAATGTTTTTGCTGCTTAGCTTGTGATTTTCCGTTTCCATGTTATTTATTTAACCCCGTTCCCTTTTAGCTTCTTTTTTTTATTTCCCGTTTCCATGTTTTTATTTAATTCTGTTCTCATTATTTTAGCTTCTTTTTTCTTACATTTCCTGATTAGTTTCTTTCCTTCTTTCGTTCCCGTTTCATTTAGGCCTAGTTACTTTAACCCGTTGGCCTATTACTCGTATACCTCTTTTGTCGTTTTAATTTAATTTTTCTTTATAAACACCGCTTCATGTTGTTTATACAACACACATTTTTTCCCGTATTTATTACGTTCTCTCATGTGTATGCAGACGTGTTCATCCGTTTGTCCTTTATTTTCTATTTTTTATTTTTCCTTCTTTCTATGATATCATCATGTCCACTGGTCTCTGGCTCGCAAGTCGCGTGGCTCTGCGCCGTTTACTCGCGCATTGGCGTAGTGCGCATTACGCACGCGGCGCTGACGCGCTGCCTGCCAGCTGCAGTTTTTCATAACAAAACCCCCGTTTTTACCCACATTTTCACTGTTTTTGCAGCCAATTCTTGACCAATTTCAACCAAATCAAGTCCAGTCCATTTCCCGTATATTCCGCGATCTCCCGTATGAATTTGGCGACATTTGGATCCAAACTGACGGAGCCTTTCGATCTTCATACATAGATAGATACAACATTAGCCTATTTATAGTAAGATGCCATAATGGCAGATTGATAATCATTTGAAATCTAGATACTCAATCTAGATTGGAATAACGTGTTACCGATATCAACATTGAAGGGTATGCCACTGTTATCATTTGTTAAGACTTGCAAAACAAGGAATAAAAGCTTCTTAACCAACAGCGGACCCCTGGTAAATTGTAAATACCTCGAACTGAAGCGTCAACATGGCACATTAAGTTTTGATATTTCCCTATTGCGATTTGGGAACTGTAAAATAGGAAGAAAATCAATTAATGGCACATACATAAAATATCAAGAGACTTTATTGGATAGAGGGTCTCCATTGATCGCTACAAAGTACAAATTGTATTCCGATCGCTATGTCAATCCAATTCTTTACTGAAGTTTAAACTCAAGAGAATACCTATCATGGGGCGTTGAGCAGGTGCGATCGAAGGAATCTTTAACCAACATTCTACGCGCTGGTAACATGGCACCCAAATGTACACGTATTTAGAGCTTGGTCTACTCGGGGGCAAGGATTTTAGACTCAAGATTTCCTCAATCATACCAGACATAAAATAACTTTGTTCTGCACTACAAAAGATAAGAATGGTAACTTTACATAGGATGGTTATTTTTAAAGAGACTACATGTAAAATCTTCGAACTTTTAAAAGGGCTTTATTTGTGAAAGTGTGCGCGCATCTAGGATGTTTTTTAAAGAGACTATTATGTAAAATCTTCAACTTCAAAAAGGGCTTTACTTGGGAAAGTGTGCGAGCGTACCGCGCAAAAATTTGGTATTTCAGAATAGTTTGGCCAATGATTGGTGTGAATTTACTGGGACACTTGCTCCTTTTCTTATCCTTCCCCCCCAATTTTCTCTTTAATTTTTTGTCAGAGGAAGCACTTTTCTCTTTCATTTTTGTCACTCTGCCCCCTTCTGATAACTTTACATCATCAAACAATTCCAAACTCTTTTTTTGCATTTGGTCTTTCTACTGAGTGTTCTTTAACAATATCATTTGAAAGGTGCAAAGATTGAATTATTTGCTTAGCACTAGCATCTGTTTGCAGCATGCCCTTTATTTCCAGGATCTGTGGTTTTTATGTCCTCAAATTTTTGCATCAATAGGGAATCAAATTTGCCTACCATGTTTCCTCAAATCGTGCTGGTCTGTAGGAGCCACTTGATGACCCCTGTATCTCCATATCTGTTACCATGGTTGGTTACTGCCTTTTTTATGTTTACCTGTTTGTTGATGAGTTCATTTCACTATCCTCTAAAAATTATTCAGTGCTTTATGTTCTTTAAAATTCCCTCACAATTTTCCAGGCCGTCATCTTCTCACTGGCACTTCTGATTTTTTAGTATTGATACATTGAATTCCTTTATGACTTTTTTTCCATACAATCATCATTACCTTCACTTTATGAATTTCCTCAGACATGTGCCCTATTACCACCTGCCTTCTTTTTTCCCTGTTAAGGGATGTGGCTATAGGAACAAAGACCAAACAAACATATTCTTGTTTACGCCGTAATATTGTAGTATTTCAACCATTTTACAACTTCAGCTGTGTAACTTGCAAAAATTCCCGCTAAAAAGTGGTTCTTTGAATTTTTTAAAATACATTAAAATCGCATTGGACTTTTCGTACTGATTATACTATAATGATTACCTGCCTATAATGTTCTGATCACACTATAGACTGGGATTATATGTGACCCCATTGCCAGGCAATTTGTTCCTATTGTTCCTTGTCTGGAAAAATTCAGGGACTGTGCTTTTAAATAACCCGCCAGAACACAATAAGGCCATTGACCTGTGTAGTGGTCATACGTTGTTCATTCGACCATAAAAGATTTCTAGTCCCTCAGCAACTCATTAAAAATGCGTTGCATCAGGTTAGGGATTCTATTATAATAATTCTAATCCTTTCTTTGAGGTGAATAGATAAAAGAGAGTTCTTGAAAAACAGGTGTGATGTTGTAGATAATATATTATCATCAAAGTTGCTGGCATATAGGACATTTCGTGGAAGTGGCGCTTATTATATATTTCTTGTAAACACAATCTAATGTGGTACTCGCTACATGGAGAAGGTCGGTCTGCAAATGTCCAGTGCATGAAGCTATATAGTAGAGATATTATAGCTTCATGTTCAGTGTAAATCAATTAAAATACTATAGCTGGATATCAAAAAATCGTGATGCATTCCTTCTTGTTATGGACGATATTAATTTTGATATTATTGTGACAAAATCCATTCCCTTCTCAATTGATTAGGCTCCAGTCTTAGGCTTTCTTTTCTAAAAATAAATCCTAGGGCCTAAAGGCAATTAAATATGGGCTAAACCCATATTCGGTATGCGGAAAGTTTCCATAGTCATCTATTACCTATACCAGGGGTCCGCAAATAGCGTGGCTTCCCGAGTGGCGCGAGGCGCCGTTTAGATTTGAAATAAATAAATAAATAAATAAATAAATAAATAAATAAATAAATAAATAAATTCCCATGTTCTCCGTGTAAAGACAGGCTAAAAATGTGCAAAATATTGCACCAAATGGCGTCATTTGCACCTCAACTTAAAAAAACAAAACGATAACTTCACAGGGGGGCACCCCTCTGACTCCCCCGGCCGTGCTAAAGCACCGCAGCCATTGAGTGGCGCTTTTCAGTCTTTTATTTCATGTGGCGCTTCAACAAACCTATTTGAGGAAGCCTGACCTATACCAGTTTTCACCCCGATGTGGCAGTGACGTCAACACGTTGAAGCAGCTGTTTCGCTCGCGCATCTATGCGGCGTCTTTAAGCGTGTGCGAGTGTACATCAGCGCTTTGATCGAACGCTAGGGAGTGTAATGAAATTCATACAGTGCTGATGTCACTGCCATATCAGTAGCCTGAATCCTTCTGGCCTCTAATGACGGCGTCTTTTATTTACCCACAATCCGTCACGTTGCCTTATTCACCAACAGCACAACCCGATGACCGTGCGTAGTTGTTGAAAAACTGAAGGATCCAGTCTACCACATCAGGGTGAAAATGGTATAGCTTATCGCAAACCAGCCAAATTTGTATATGTTTGAATAGCTATAGAATACCCGTGAATATAGTGTCAGAAACTCTCACACATCTTGGGATAACCTTGTCATTAATGTGAGACTGAAAGCAACGCCATTTTGGGGATATATTTGAACATTGCGAGGGAAAACATTGCGGTAAAAGTAAGTTAATCATAAAAATCGTTTAATTCTAATAATATCAACCAGTAACGGACACTTAGCCAAGACTATGTGAGAAGTTTGGGGTATGTAAAGCATTTTCTTGTTATAAAAAACAAGGAAAAAGCAGTCCAAAATTAAACAACTCGATATTTAAAGAAAGTACATTTTGAGAAGGCCTACGCTGGTTCTTTTAATTCTAGTTCAAAATCTGTTCATCACCTGCAGTCCGATTTGGTATCTATGGTTTCATAAAAGTATTGGGAACTCTTTTTATGATATTTTGGTTTAAAAAACGATACTGTTAAAAATATCGGTATTTATGCCAGCGACATTTCTATTATGTAAAATGCATTGAAAATTGTCGGCTAAAAAGTGCATAAATTAAAATCGCGAACAGTAATAGAAACAACAACTATCTACATTCCAAGCGGAAACGCTTTTCAAAAACATACCACCTTTTTCGGGCAATCGCTGAAACCGAAATATGAAATTCTAGGCCATCTGTAAAAAAGTGCGTGAGCAGAAATGACCATGAACTTGGGTCACCGAAATAAGTGTTTATATTGGTGTCAGGCCTTTCATAGTGATACAACAATTAGCCCCCAATAATGGCTTTCATTTGAACCGTTATTTGTTAAACTGCGATTTTTACTTTTTGAGAAATCAATGAATGTATCAAAAAACTTTTCGAAAGTCGATTAAAAATGGCCTAACCCGTTAAATTACATTGAAAACCTCCTGATGTAAATGTCCTCAAATATGCATTATTACTCATATCCATATTCTAACACCTTCCTCTTTTAATACTTTTAAGTAGTCTCTTATTTCTTGAACAATCATGTGAATTCCTTAAAATTTTACGCAAGTCTCTTCCTCTCTTCCATTCAGTAGCTTCACTGCTTTAACCATTACTTATTATCTTTTGCTGAGATTGTTTCCTTCTTCTACCTCCTCCTCCTCCATCTCTTCTTCTTCTTCCCTCTTTCCCTCTTCCTCTCATCCTTTCTTTTTCTTCTCCCTCCCTCTTTTTCCTCTCTTTCTTTTTCTTCTCAAGGCATTATTTCCTCAATTTTGACTGTCATTTCTTAGGAGCGGTTCTCCCCGCTCCCGCACAATTTGCATCCCTGGGTCTACTAGCTGTGAATAACGTTGTGTTCTATCCTACGTGAGTCGTTACTATCAGCAAATAAGTGCGTAGTTTCAGAAGAATAATAGACAGGGTGCTTCTACGATAGAAATTTGAGACAATTGAAATTATGAAAGTATGATAATCATTACACTCCAACTACTTTTTATCGTAAACATTCAAAAATTCAAATGAAATGGATACACTATTAACGTACCTGTATACAGATTTAAGGGAAGAAGTGCAGCAAAAACACCCATTCATGGTGATATTTCATTGTCATTCCAGGTAAAAGAGCAGAATTTTTTCTTTCACATACATTTTTATTCCACAAAAATCGCACTTACGGTTCCCAAGAAACTGCGATCTGAAGTGAAGCATCTTGCGCGATCAAATGTATTATACTGTATTTTATTGTTTTTTAAGTGGCGATATATAACATTTCTATAGTAAAAATCTCAAAAAGCAAATAAGCTATTATCATGTTATCTTCACAGCAAATTGTAATAAATCAAGTACCTGCTTCTTTTACATGTTGGATGTAATAAATTGCCATCTAATTTGCATAAAAAAATAAAAAAGTGTTTCTAGATGTTTCTAGGATTTTTCTCATTTTTGCATTTTTGCATTTTTGAGCCTAGAAAATAGAACCGGGAAGCCATTTTACGACGGATTTGAATGAAATTTTCACAGAATGTGTGTTTTGTTATTTGTAAAAAAAGTATGAGAGTAGATTTTTGAATTTTGTTTTTGTTTTGACGCACCGTCACATTTTTAGGTCAAAAAATCGCATTTTTGGCGTTATCAGGTTTTGGACTTTTTTTCCAAAAAAAATAAGCATTTTATAAAAAATCTGCTCTCATAGTGTTTTTTTTTGCTGCTTTTTAACTTTCATTTAAAACAAAAATTACATCTCTAACATCTACGGTTGCGTTCCGGTTCTATTTTGAAACACCTAAAATCCAAGATGGCCGCCATTTAAATATGCAAATGAGAATTTTTTTTGCATTTTTCTGATTTTTTGGTCTCAAGTGTCATTTACCCCAAGTATGAAGTTCCTAGCATGTTTAGTTTAAAAAAATGATTTTTGGTGCACTTCTTCCCTTAAAACCAGGTACAATGAACTTTTATCTTTCCTAAGTAGGGCATGTCAAACTCCAAAAAATATAAATGATTAATTATGATCTTTAAATAGTTATCCGTGACGTTTAGAAACACAAGTCGCTTTCATAAAAAGTGGTATGATGCGTGCATAGATCTGCAAGGCAAGGAAATCAACTGTGATGGCACGGCTCCAGTAATAAATTACAACGGTCTAAATATGCTTACGGAAATTTACTGGTATCAATCCGCTCGTGGATTCTTTGTGCCAAACTCCAAGTTCGTTCTTGTCTCTTTTCTTCCATCGCCAATTTCGTATCTAGGGGTTGTGATACAAAATGACGCCCAAAACTTGTTTTTGTTTTTTGTTTAATTCTTAATTGTTGACCCCAACTGTTTTGCCCAGAGTGCTCTAGAATCTGATAAGAGGTCAATATTTTTACTATTTTTTTTCAACACACGTTTAACATAGACAGCAATACGGTGCCCCTAAGACGGCACCTGGGCACGTACCTTCCTTGCATGCGTCACTGCAACATATATACAACAACAACAATTACAATCATATTATTTATGTTGAGTTTTATTTTTGGTTGCCCCTTCTATATTGTTCCAACATCATTCCGGCGTCCCACTGATGTGGCGACAAGGGCACGTGCCCCTTTGCCCACCCCCCACCCCTTCGCTACGCCACTGTCCATCGCTTTAAGTATGCGGTGTGGTGCAAAAAGAAGAATATAAAATTAGCGATTTTAATCATGGGATATGATCTGTAGAATTTCATTCAACCTTTTATTCGCTAAATACGCGCTGCTTAAACGCGAATAAAACATTTTCTAACGCGCTTGCGCCACATGTTATATACACAAACATTGAAATCCTTGCACTGAGGAGTCGTCTTGCCGCAGCAGCTAATGGCCGGAGTCTATAAAACGTACTAGGCCTGACTTTATTGTAGGCCTCCTTATTACCGAATCAAATCAAATCAAATCTGAAAACTTACCCACTTCTGGAAAATTTACTTAGCGAAAGACATCAAGTGACAACGCCTAGATTCTTACCGAATCACCTTACATGCCTGAGTGAACAAACTCTGAAACGCCTTTGTTAATTGATAACAATTACGCTATCAATAAATGCTTACTCATGTATGCTTCATCTCTGTATAGAAAATAAAAAATAAAAAAATGAATCGTGTGGCGTGGTGACCGCGAATGACTGATACACCCAAATCGATCTCACACTTACGAAGAGATAACAATTCCCTTCTAAACACGTAACGAAGTGAATTTATCATTCATGTTACAAATAACAAAACAGGCCTAGACAGCATTGTTGATGGACGCTAAGAGATTATATCATTTTTATTCAAACGCATCAAGATTTTGTATCTTCATCGTACGGTGAATACATTTGTAAAATGCATGACGTGAAATGAATAGTTTGAAACATTTTAAGTAAAAAGGTTTACCTCTTGCGATGTCAAATTCAAACAAATTAAAAACACGTGATAGCCTTGAGGATTTTATTGTATAGGAACCACACAATGCAGTGAAGTTTGGAAAAAGAATTAACACAATGTTAAAGTTGCACAAGATGTTTAAAATCACGTTCTCTAATGTAATGTGCTGATACATGAAAAACGAAATAGCGGATACGGGTCACGTTGTTACCTTTACAACATCGCATACTTATTTACAATGGCCTTTATAAAGTGCCATTTCTACAAGACCACAGCGCATAACAGGCAATTATAAAGGCAATAACATAAAAATATTCAAAGCATTATATCAAGCAATTGGAACAACTGATACAGGCGCCTTCTACTACTTTCATGTAAAACGCAGACGATTGAATAATGTACATTTTAAAGCAAAACAGAAAGCCGGATCTGCGTATTCCTGTTATCATTAGGATTCTGAAAATTGGGTCATCCGCCTTTTAAAAAAGGCTCCATTATCTACAAAATGAAAGCTACCAACGTGTTAGTCGGGACCAGACATCAGAGTGCAACGCATTAGTGTGGCGCGTTAATCTTTAAGTTTGTTATGAGAGAAGTGGGGCATATATGACACCCTAATATCATTTGTAATGCATAGACTGTATATCGTCTTACATTTACATCATTGGTTTGCAAATATTATCAGAGCTACTGTATTAGAAATACTGTCGTTGAAATATGATGTTGGAGCTATCATTCGCATCTGATTCAACTAAAGTAGTGTCATATGTTCAACAAAAAAACAAACATATTCCTATGATATCCTTGGTACCCTCTTCCTGCAATAAGATATCAAATAAGAGGCGAATTTCTAACTAACACAATATGAAAAAATGTATTGGATTTTGGTGAAATTACTCAAATGTTTATTCTTTTAAAAGGTTGAGAATAAGGTAACCTATATTTCAAACTCAAAGGCGTTATAAATTATGTATTTATATGTCTAGTTATATTTCCATCTGGGCATTTTTGCGTAATTTTAATCAATAATTTCACCTGCGTTATCGTTTATGTTCTGTATAAAAATAGAGACCCACATATCCACACCTGTACTCAGCGCTTATAAGTTACAGCACAGAATCTTCCACCGCAGCAGTTTAGTCCCAAATGGCAAGTGTTCTTATGAAGTATATAACTCAGTTAGAAAGTTAAAGAAAACCGAAGAAAATGTAGGAGCAGAATCAGACCTATCAATGTAGAGTCATATTACACACTTATTGATCCTGAGAGTTATGCATAGTTATTGTTGTGCTATAGTTTTATGATTTTGTCTGTGGTTTTAATTTACATTCCTTTTTCATCTTTGTAAAATGGAATAATACTCGTTGAGCAGACGTTCTCTTTCCTTCATCTTCCCAACTTATTATCCTTTGCAGTTGCTGCCGAAGTTTACTATGCTGATATGGAAATTAGTCATGCGGGGGAACCGCAACGTAAATGTTGCAACAGTCGTTAACGCATAATATTCAATTCATACTATGTACAAGTGGATATTCATACGTAGTAGTAGATAAAATGATTAAACAGTTTAACTTCAACACTACACTATTTTTCGCTCACCTGGAACGTTTTCACTAGATCGACTAGCGATTCTTCATCAGATGGTGATGCTGTGATGGTATCTTGTCTACAATTGGGATATCCTTCACTGACAAGACATGTGATGAAAACGCTCCAGATGAGCGAAAATTAGTGAAATGTTGAAAAATCAATTCAATTCACCATGTTGTGTATATAACATTTTTAACAGTCGTATAATATCATAGTTTCACCTGATATTGGCATTTAACTGTGAGAGTTCTGAATATGAGAAAGTTCCACCCGAAATTAGCCATTTTCCCATTGAAACCCGTGTAATACATAATTAGTGGTATTTAACAGTCGTGGCTTAATAAACTGAATAAGTTGAAGTATGAGAGCCACATACATCTGCACGTATCTCTTGATTAGATGTAAAATAGTAAGTAAACAAATATAAATGCAATTTTTATACTCTGAAGGTTATATACCACTAATAGGCCTGAGCGATACATGGAAATACGACGAGTAACTATTTGTTTGCATGGCATCTGGAAATACTGCATTAAAATCGCTGAAATTGATCAAGAAATAAAGCCAAAAAAAGTACTTTTTAGGGTTTGATGCTTCAAAATGGCATATTTTCTCTCATTATATGACATTTTTGTTGTAATAGTACCAACATTCATACGCACGGCTTCGGTTTTTGGTAAATATTCGCCCTACCACATTGTAACTTTCAGCTTCGAGGGCGCACTGCCAATTTAAGGTGTTTACGGTTCAGTGCGTTAAAACAAGAAAAGTCTCAGGTCAACCTATGTTGAGTGTTTGATCATTTGACATCTACATCACATAGTTTCACCTGATATTGGCATTTAACTGTGAGAGTTCTGAATATGAGAAAGTTCCACCCGAAATTAGCCATTTTCCCATTGAAACCCGTGTATACATAATTAGTGGTATTTAAACCTTAAGTCATAAAGCATCACAGCTAAGCACTAGATTTCTTGCAACCAGGGTTGCAGGTGAAGGCCATTTGCAGCTTTTTTTTGATACTGCTCTTCAATATGCCCCCTTTCATGGAGTGTAAGTATTGAGCATTTGATACTTCTATGTCAATTTTGGTCTGCCTCACTGGGTCTGAACTCATGGAAAGAAGAATTATTTAGGAGAAATGTGGCAGGAGTTTAAAAGGGTAGTGCAATATGAAGTACTGTTAGACGCCAAGGAGGTAGAGGAAGCTTGTTCCCTCACTCTGATCAGAACCAGCCTTTTACTTTACTACTGATTTGTATACCTTCCGTATTACATCGAATTGCAAACATAAAATTGAAATGAACGCATAATTAGAAGAGGAACTCGAAATCATTACACTAAGCTACAAACAAGAACTAGCTTTAATAAATCAGCTTATATATATTTGGATAGGGATACGTTACAAACTGTATTTTCTTCTTATATCAGTCATTGCCACGAGACAGACACTCGCCAATTTAATTTGTTCGTGTGAATTAAATCTCTTACAGGATGGAAACTTAAATGGGAATTTCCCACCGATTGCAATCAATTACCCATGAGATGCATAAAGGACGTCAGTGAGTGATTCAGACAAACATGAGAAAAAAATTAGGTTTAGGATTGTTTTATGCCCAAATCACACAAAGCGTGTGATTTGTGAAACAAGAACGACACAATGTTAAAATTGAACAGAATGCTTAAAATCAAGTTTCTAATGTAATATCTTGATTTGTTCTGGTACATGAAAAGAAATAGTGAAAATGGGTCACATCGTCGCCTTTGCCACATACATGGCATTTACTGTTACATCCACTGTTCTAAATCGTCAAAATGTGCCTTTCATTCTTAAACTATCAAATGGGTTCATGAATTTGAAATATGTGATGCGATCAAGCTAAATCAGTCGGAACTCGCAAATATTGATTTTGAGATATAGCCAAACAAAGGAAATATTTCCTTTTGTTTCCTCTTGTTTTGGAAACTCTTTAATTGCTCATATCTTTGGAACTGGTTGTTCAATTCCAATGGGGCTTTCTGCAAAATCCAGCTTTGTAAATGCTTTTTTCTATCCCTTAAAAAACTGAAAATTAAATTTTTCCGAGTTCCGACTGATTTTGCTTGATCGCATCACATATGTGGAAAGCTATAAAGAGAGCATTGAAAATACCATCTGGCCCATTCCATGTCAACTCCAGGGATGTGCACCGCAGCACCTCTGCAATTTTTTTTCTTTTTCTGTGTGGTGGTAGATATTGATGAGAAAGTAAAATCCTGAAAATTTGAGCTTCATACTCCATTTCGTTTTCCCGTGGCATCAATTTGAAATTTAGGGGTCAGCGTAAAAATGTGTCGCAACGCGAAAGACGATGTTTGGAGGTCCATAAATGTATAAAGGGAACCCTTTAAAACTTTGAAAAGTATGTATCCTGGGGTACTTTTTGGTGTAGAATTCAAATCTGCTATCAGAAAACTTGTAGGACATTACTCTTATCCAATATTGAGCATATTAGAATACATTTAGCTGAGATATTACCCATGGAAAACCACTTTTTTACATTTTGACCCCCTGAAAACCAATGTCAGACAATTTGCCCCACCATCAACTTCAGGTATGTTGAAGATATGTTCTTGGACAACATTTCTGAGAGATATTGGCTTGGGGTCTTGATGGCTTCAACACATCAGTTAGGTTCAACATGATTCAATATGTAACGAGGAACAATTTAAGACCTTTTTTGATCCGTTAAAAAATCGGAGCATGTTTCAATTTTTGACCCCTATTCAAAAATTAATCACTACGATATTAGGAAGCACATACGCCCAATTTGGTGCTTTTGTCAACTCTGTCCCCATTTTGATGACATCGGCTAATGACTGTCGTACTATATATCTCATAGCAGAGAATCGCGGTTACAAAATTACATGGATGGTGGATGATATTGCTGGGTTGATGCATTTATATTAATTTTTGTTTGTATATGTTCGTAATTTTTTGGAAAAGAAAGTTGTTGTAACAATAGCAAAAATCATGGAGTTTTTTCTCGTGTATAAATAGGTTAAAACTACGTCGAACTACGTCAAAGGCCTGTTGCTTGAGAATTGTAGAAAATGCTGCACATGTACTGAAATGTTAATGCCTCTAATGTGCTCCTCCCCTGCGGGGCTCGTGCATTAAACACACCAACATCTCAGTACGCATGCATTGTTTTGTACAATTCTACTCTCAACACTTAATACGCAGTTATTATTCTATAATTTAAGTCTTATTACTGAAAGATACCGACGTGTTAGTCGGGACCAAACATCGGCGTGTAATACATTAGAGTTGCGTGTTAAGCATCAAGTTGTTTATTAGAGAAGTGGGTCATATATGACACTATAATATAGTTGGCGTGTATTGTTTGTTATTATAAGCATCATCTAGAATGCATAGACCGTGTATCGTTTTACAGTTTAATACAACTATTGTTTGGAATTATTTTGTCATAGCTGCTATATAAAATATAGGTGTGTCAGTGGAAAAGCGTCGTGCAATTAATAATTCACCGCGTCTGATTATGAAACCAAAAAGTTCCATATGATTTACAGAATGTTTGTAATTCTGTTGCCCTCATCACGCCATAGAAGGTAATGTGATACACAATGAGTTAACCAAAACTCTTGGGCATTATAAGTCATTTTGTTTCTATGTCTCGCTGTATTTCTATCTGGATATTTTTGTTATAATCAATATTTTCATCTGTATCGCCTTGTTTGTTTGTTTGTTTGTTTGTTTGTTTGTTTGTTTGTTTGTTTGTTTGTTTGTCTGTTTGTTTGTTTGTTTGTTTAAGCAGTCTGTCCTGGCGGACACACGCCTGTGACCTAGTGGGACCAGGCTCAAACAAATACCCAAGCCAAGCTTGAAAGCTTCCCAAGAAAGCTTACAATAAGCATCCTCGTTTACCTTCACCTTCCAAACACATCACCCCAACATCATCCTTCGCACTTGCTGTCGTTATTTACTCTGCTGATATAGCGAGTAAATATGGCCTACGGGGAATCGCAACGCAGTCATTTATGCATACTTTGCAATTCATGTCGTGTATCCATTTTTATAAGTCGTGATATTTGATATAGCACAGATATGGGTTAGTAGGCTAAACACGTATCTCTCAGTTATATTGGCATAGGTGAGTAAACAAATACTTGTATAAGATAACATACGGTATTGCGTTTTTATCGGTTATTGTTCTAAAATCTTTGCAACGCACATAATGGTCTTAATATATATAAAATAATAACACACACTTCAGGGCTGGATTTAGCACATGGCCTTCATTTTGGGCTAAAATAGTCTGAAATTTTAATTTTTTTCGTGCGCAAATGTCCTTGTAAAATTGGAACAAAATATGCTGCTCCCCCTCTAAATATTATTATGCATCCGCCGCTACTCTCGATCTTATATGTAAATCAAAACTTGGCCACTTGAGTGCACATGCTTTACTCGCGGTGAGTTTGGGGACTCCAAAATTTTTACCTGACCCATGGCCCCCTAAAAGGTAAATCCGGCCCTGAACACAGTTATCATAATCTTGCTCACAGAACTGGAAAAACATACATTCTGATCTTAATTTGATCTATATGCTTTGTGCTATCGACGTCGAATCTAGGTCGAATACCCCGTACGTTATGCTTTACAGCTTATCTTTATTTTATACTGTGTATTTTGTGTGGTATTCCGTTAAGTGGGTGGTGCCATTATGTAATACTCGAGGATCATTCACTAAAGAGAAAGCATGATGTTTCTTTTAGAAGAAAACAAAGGAAAATGTAGGAGAAGAAGAAATCGACCGGGTAACGTAGAGTCATATTACACACTACGAGTATTAGACGTTTAATATTGTATGTAACATATCTACGTTATTTAATCTATTGCCATTCTATTTCCAGTAATGTTTAAATTCTAACGAATGTTTGATGACGAAAAATCTATAATATGTTACATATAATATCTAGCAGAAATTTGATTCTGTGCGTTATGTGTACTTATTATTGTGTTATAGTTTTATGATATTTTCTGTGGTTTTAGTTTACATTCCTTTTTCATCTTTGTAAAATAAAATAATACTCGCTGAGCAGGCGTTCTCTTTCCTTCACCTTCCCAACTTTTGCGTTTGCTGCCGATGTTAACTACAATAAGAAGGGGAAGGGGTAGAAGGAGCAGTGGCGTAGCTGGGATTTCTTCCAGGGGGGCAAGCCTGTATGGGGCGGGGGCCCAAATCCACCAAACAAAAATTTTGCCGCCCCTTCCTCAACAGCCCGAAAAGGTTGACCCAAAATTTGAAAAAGTGAAGAAAAAAAAAAAAAAAAAAAAAAGGATTATAGGCGTTAGCGTCCTAAAAGCAACACATTTTGATATATATAAAGTACCATTTTTCCCTTCCTCTCCCTCTGTCCTCCCTTTTGTCCTCTCTCTCTCTCCTTTTTCCTCTTTTTTCCTTGCGCTAGGAGGCGGGGGCCCAAACAGGCAATTTTTGCCAGGGGGCAATTGCCCCCTGCCCCCCCCCCGACAGCTACGCCACTGAGAGGGAGCTTGTTAAAGAACCAGCCTTCACCTTTCTACAATTTGTATACCTTCCCTATCGTTTCGTGTGTCGTGATATTTGATATAACACAGTCATGGGCTAATAGGCTAAACAAGTTTAAATGTGAGAGCCTGTTAGCCACTTCGCTTTAAATAAATGAGTAATCAGATATAAATATAAAAATCCTTGAAACGCACCTAATGGTTTCTTAATTATTGTTCATTTTTAGTGGTATTCCATAATATGGAAAACGTACATTATGGTTTTCTTAATACTGTTCATTTTTAGTGGTATTCCATAATATGGAAAGTATACATAATGCTTTTCTAAATATTGTTCATATTCAGTGGTATTCGGCAATATGCAAAATTTGCATTGTGGTTTTTTTAACCCTGTTAATTTTCAGGGATATATCGCAATCTGGAAAACTTGAATTATGGTTTTCTTGTCACTGTTTTGAATGGTATTCCGTAAACTTGAATTGTGATTTTCTTGCCTCTGATCATTTTCAGTAGTATTCCGCAATCCGAAAAACTTGCATTGTGGTTTTCTTATACCCCTTTTCAATTTAGTGGTATGTCGCAATCTGGAAAATTTTTATTATGATTTTCTTATCACTGTTCATTTTCAGTAGTATTCCACAATCTGGAAAACTTGTATTAATGTTTTCTTATAACTTGTCATTTTCAGTGGTATTCCACAATGTGGAAAACGAACATTATGGTTTTCTTAATACTGTGCGTTTTTATCCCAATATTCCGAAATCCGGAACTTTAGAGCTGGTTTGCCAGCTGTGAATAACTTCTATCCTGCGTGACTCATTACAATCAGCAAATGTATTTTCGTTACGAAAGGACTTTGAGGATTTGGCTTATGTAATATTGATTTGCCTTCAAAATTAAAGAAAAAACAGAAAAAATACCTTTTTCATTCCGAAAGTAGGGCAGTCCAAACTTCGAATAGAATGTTCATGATATATTACATTCTTTAAAGGACTACCCGTGACGAACAATGTATTCATGATAAAATAGAAGGTATCTGTATCGACAGATATCAGTTATATAGTTTTCCCCGTTTTACTCATGGCAAATGTTGTTTCGTCCAATGGGAATAATAAAGTGCCTTTGAACTTAAAAATAGAACTCTATTTGTCACACAATTCTTGGAATGTACTTGTCTTTCACTCACCTCTATTGGCAACACGGTCGCTTAGTTATCGACTGACATGAGGTTAATGTGTTAGTTATGCACCAATGAAAAAACTACTGTTTAATGTAATATTCAACTATATTTTTGGCAATATTTTATGAAATTTATTCAACAAATTAGAAGCCCCTTCCGTTAGATTTCTTTCTTGTGTTATCAATTTAAAAAAAGTAATTATAAGTTTTCCCCATTTCGGAATACTTCTAAAAATATACACTGCATTTCAAGCCATAATGTAAGTTTTCTTTTCAGGATACCACTAAAAAATATATATATATTTAAAAGTCATAAAATAAGTCTGATTTAGGAATACCGACGAAAAATACTTTAATCAACCAAATTTACACCAGGCTACTGAAAACAAGCGGGGGCCAAGCACTCGGTATTTTTAGTAAAGAAACCCAGGCCGCTTTTATCAACATTGGTATGATGCTCGTGTAGCTCTGCAAGACACGGAAACAAACTGTGAATCCGACACGACTCAAGTAATATGATTGTTTACAACGGTCTAAATATGCTTACGGAAATTTATTCATAACCTCATTAATATACGCAGCAAGTGCGATCCAATCACAGATAATAACTTTTAAATACGCGGACGCAAATGCAGGTCATTGAAAAAGTATAATGACCGCGTCTCGTGACGTAGCTAAAAGTACGCTCTACAATGACCGCGTTACATGACGTGTTACGCGTTCGAACAATTTACGCGGGCGCTGGCCGCCGTATTTGGACAGCGCATGATTGCGCGCTAGTGGGATTGGTCGCTAGCGGTATTTCCTTAATGGGCTATTCGATTTATTTAAAAACGACAGATAAAGTTAAAATTGTGTTCTGTTTTCAAATTAAAAGAAGAAAATGTGACGTAAATTGAATTTAAAAAAAGTGAAAAGTGACGGTTATGAATGAGGTTAATGACTTTGCATCAGTTTTTTCGGGTGTTGTGAAATATCTAAACATTGTGCTTTGGACCTCGGAATATCCCTCGGTTCCAAAGCACAATGTTTAGATATTTCACAATACCCTCAAAACAACTGATGCGCAGTCATTAACCTCTAACTGGTATCACTCACCTCTTTGGATTCGGTGTACCAATATCCAAACTCCATCATTCTTACCTCTTTTTCCTACTTACTCCTTGCACAGTTCCGCCATATTGAGTAGAGCTTCCCCAACTGGTTACGGATATGAAAGGAAGAATTACGTAACTTTTGCGCAATTTATATGGCTGGTTCACATCCCAAACATTCTGTCCTCAAACTTGATGACATTCAAGAAACGAATAGACATGATGCTCGAAAGTAATTCTTTATTAAGTATAATTTTAATGTATATTCTTTTGGATTTTGCCCTGACCTACATTGGTAACAGAGTAGTTCAGTTTTCCTGGATTTTTAAAACGTAATAAATCAATATTATATCCACTTTCATTTGACATATAACATTTCTGACACAAATTTAGGAAAATAACCTTGGCTATCTTTCTTCTGAAACCATGCACTTATTTACCGATTGTAACGACTCACGTAGGATAGAAGTCAAAGTTATTCACAGCTAGTAGACCAAACTCTAAATGTGTGTACATTTGAGTGCCGTGTTACCAACGTGTGGAATGTTGGTTAAAGATTCCTTCGATCGCACCTGCTCAACGCCCCTTGATAGGTATTCTCTTGGGTTTAACCTTCAGTAAAGAATTGGATTGACACAGCGATCGGACTACAAGTTGTACTTTCTAGTGATCAATAGAGACCCTCTATCCAATAAAGTCTCTTGATATTAAAGTATATGCCATTATTTGATTTTCTTCCTAGTTTACAATTCCCAAATTGCAATGGGAAAATATCAAAACTTAATGTGCTATGCTGACATTTCAGTTATTTACCATTACCAGCATTTGGCGTGTTGGTTATGCAGCTTTTATGCGTTTTAAAAGGGTCTTGCCAAATAATGATTTTGGAATACACGTGAAGTTTATTATCGATAACACGTTATTCCAATCAAAATAGAGTCACTGTAATATAGAAGGAGAAGTATAGCAAGGTAAGAATAATTAGAGTGATTATATTTGTGGCCAAATTTATTTTAACCACATCTACTTTTGTCGTTTGTGTTTTATATCAGAAACATCTTCAAATATTGAAAGCTATACCTTATTCAAGCTGATGATTTATGGGAACCTCAATCAATCATTTTGCCATAAAAGCATCTGAAAGAGAACTAAAACAATGCTCGTAATTAATTATTCAATTTCCTTAGAGCATTGCTTTCACGACCAAGAAACTTGTTAATGCATTTTTCTTATAAATTTTCAATTTAAAGCAAATACTGTGGTTTTCAATTCCATGTTGCATGTATGCAGTGTGCACTTCGTCGATTACAAAACTAGCAAATTATACCAGAATGTAATTTGAACGTCAACTAACGAATAGTATGTGGAACATCAACCTTTCTAATTATCGGAAACCTTTTTACTTCACTTCAATATCTCCTCAGATGTTTTGCCTTAACTTCATTAGTACTTACGTAACTTGAACCTTATGTTTTTACTGTAGAGTAAAGTGACATAGGATACTGGTAAAACAATTTGTAAAGTATCGTGGAAATAGAACGCAATCGGAAAACAGCTGAATGCTTCATACGATGTTCCACTTTTAGCTTAGTGGTTTGATTTTCTTACTCCGCTGTGCGTAATTAATTGCAATCGGTGGGAAATTCCCATTTAACTATAACCACTTTATGTGGTTCTAGTTTATCGTGTAAGAGACTTGGTTTACACAACGTAATTGAAGAAAGTAGAAAGAAAGAACGAAAGAAAGCAAGCAAGCAAGCAAGCAAGCAAGCAAGCAAGCAAGCAAGCAAGCAAGCAAGCAAGCAAGCAAAAGCAAGCAAGCAAGCAAGAAAGAAAGAAAGAAAGAAAGAAAGAAAGAAAGAAAGAAAGAAAGAAAGAAAGAAAGAAAGAAAGAAAGAAAGAAAGAAAGAAAGAAAGAAAGAAAGAAAGAAAGAAAGAAAGAAAGAAAGAAAGAAAGAAAGAAAGAAAGAAAGAAAGAAAGACCGCGAAACAATAGGAAATTATCATAAATTATTTAACCACAAAAAACACAAAGGAAAACAGGCAAGAAGATAAAGAAGTACGCTGTCAACTACTCGGATCTTTACACGAAATTTGCTCAATGTTATTACAAAAACATTTGAATGCCATCTTGCGTGATGTGAGGTATTATTTCAGCAAAACATAATTTATTTTGTGACAAAATACATTGCAGTCATTTTTAAGTTGATTATAATACAACACTTTCCAGTCACTGGTTTAGTCATGGCACCAGTCATGGCACCAGCGTTTGGAATACTAAGAAATATACAGAATAATAGTGTGCAAATGGATTCCGGAATACCACGGCAAAACACCACAGATTTGAGAAAATCCTAATGTATAATTGTCTGATTTGGGAATATCACAAAGGAAACACAATATCTAGAAAAGCACAGCGTTTGTTTTTGAGATTTGGGAATACTCACTAAAAGGTATACATTCTTTAAAAACCAAAAAATCTCCGTATTCATTTGAAACAACAATTCAGATAATTGCTCCAAATAGAACGTTAA